>NC_133837.1:4802500-5146875 GCF_047830755.1 Zonotrichia albicollis | reverse complement strand
CCCCCCTTTTTCTTCCTCTCTCTCTATCCTACATCTCTTTTCCAACCCTTCTATCCCATTTGCTGTGGGCTCTCAATAAAGGTGCACTCCTTTTGATTGATACTGAAATCCCCTCTGTGTAATTTTTGCACTGTGAGATCAGTGAACAAACCATCACGACCTGTAGCAGGCCCTAAGCCTGCAAGGGCTCCCTGGTGGTCAGAAGCCTAAGACAGGAAATGCCAAGTCATGGTGACTGTGCTAGAAGCCCCTGTTCTGCCTTTGGACCCCTGCTTATCTCTCTCTAAGACTATAGGTCACTTTCCTTTAACTCTTGCTATTGGACCATTTGCAAAACACCTGAATCCTATATAAAGAGCTGCTTTTGCCCAGCTTGGGCAGAAGAGCTTGTCACAGACATCTTTTTATGAAAAATCCTTTCCTTAGGATTTTTTCTCCTGAGAAGCTGTGAGGTCTCAGGAACAAAATGTAAACAATGATTATCTGCTGCTGTGGAATGCAACAGGTGCATCTGTGATTGGTCTCATACAATTGTTTCTATTTAATGGCCAATCACAGTCAGCTGGCTCGGACTCTCTGTCCCAGACACAAGCCTTTGTTATCATTCTTTCTTTTGCCATTCTTAGCTATCCTTCTGATGAAACCCCTTCTTCTATTCTTTTAGTATGGTTTTAATATTATATCATAAAATAATAAATCAGCCTTCTGAGACATGGAGTCAGGTCCTCATCTCTTCCCTCATCCTGGGACCCCAACGCCGTCACACCCATTTGTACAAGCCGATCGTGTCAAGCCCCTGCTGCAGGCAGCCACGCCAGGCTGCAGCACTCACGGAACATGGTCATGAACTGGCTGGGCTGCAGGTTCCAGTAGCCCCAGTTGGTGCGGTAGCCGCGCAGCGTGGCGTACTCCTCGTGGTTGTAGGCTGGCTCTGTCCCAAAGGTGTCGATGACCCGGACACGGCACCTGCGGGACACACACCCCCTGAGGACACCTGCTGTCCCCAGGAACCCCATCTGCACCCCAAGGAGAGTGAGAGGAATGGTGGATTTGTCTTTACAAACCAGCTGTGGGTCTGCTGGTACATAAAACCAGCACTGGGAAATAAAAAAAAACAACAGGAAGGATTCCATTGATTGATGAATGGAAAAAGATATTTCCTTTTACAAATAAACTTTAGGTTTGTTGATAAATGAAGTTGGATATTGAACAATGAAAGAAACAATGGAGGAAAACCATGAATTCCATAAGAATTAAAAACTAAAAGGGAGTGTTATACATTATCATGCCAGCAGAAGAACCCACAGTGTGAGGGGCAGGGGCTGCAGGAGGGGAGCAGAGATGCAGCTCATTGCTCCTGAAGCTGTTGGCCGTGGATCCCAAGTGAAAGGAATAGTGGATTTTTCTTTACAAACCAGCTGTGGGTCTGCTGGTACATAAAACCAGCACTGAGAGATAAAAGAAACAATTGAGAGGATTGCACTGATTGATGAATTGAAAAAGATATTTGCTTTTACAAATAAACTTTAGGTTTGCTGATAAATGAAGTTGGATATTGAAAGATGAAAGAAACAATGGGGGAAAACCATGAATTCCATAAGAATTAAAAATTAAAAGGGAGTGTTGTACATTAGAGTGGAATCTTGGGTATTAGGCATTTCAGGAAGTCTGTACCTCTCAAGTACCTCAGCCAATGGAGAAAGAGAGAAGGGAAATGTGGCCAGGAAATTGAGGTAAAAAGGAGGTTGCATCCTCCAAAAATGTGAGAGATCCCAGGGGAATGCCCCATGGCCTCTCCCTTTATTCCAGTAAAGTAAAAGGACTCATCTTACTCCTTTTTGGACATAAACTTCTGAATTTTCCTGACAAAAGGGTGCAGCAACATCCCAAGGAGCCCTTCCCAGCACTGCTCCCTCCTTGCAGGACAATTTCCCTTTGCAGGACCCTCAGCTCCCCAGCAGCTGTGAGAATGATGAACCTCCCAAAAGTCTATTATTAATGCCTTTCCCAATATCCTGGGAATGCTGAGGCAGGCACTACCAGCACAAGGCTGAGGAGAGAAGAGGAACAACAAGCAAGGGAAGAGCGAAACAAGCTGAATTCAAAAGCAAATGCATTTATAATAAAAGCAATAACAGAGCTTGTCATTTTTCTCTCTAATAAAATTGTGTAGGATAGTGGAAGAGATGGGAAAAAATGTAATAAATAGCTGGTCTATCAGCACTAAATTAAATCGCAGATTTTCCAGGCTGGTGATGTACCAGGGGATGATGACATTTGTCTTGATGTTCAAGGAGCCAGGGATAGGGCTCCTTACAAATTCCCAAGGCTCACCCTCCCCTGGCTGCAGGAATGGAATGGAAGCACACATCAACACACTGCAGGCACATGCAGGGTTTGGTCTTTCCTCCAACTCTCTCTCTTTTATTGAGGTTTTTTCCTAAATACCTGAGGCTCAGAATGCCTCATGCTGTGGCAGCAGGGGACACAGCAAGGCACCAGGCAGGCAAAAATCAAAGGTAAAATCAAAGGGTCTGGCTCCTTGGGTGGGTCATTAATCTTTGCTTGCTAATTAATGAAATGGAGATGAAGAGCAGGCTTTGCTTACCTGTATTTCTTAAAGGAGAGCCCCATGTGCTGCTTCATCTGCTGGAGGCCGTGGTAGTCGGTGTAAATCAGGTCGAAAGGCAGAGGACTGGTCAGGGGGCAGTTCCCCCGTCCTGGAGGCACCCCTAAGTGACTGGGGAGAAGCAGGAGGGATCAGCCCCCAGCACAAACACTCCTTTCCCTGCTGAGCCATCAAACAGCTCCTCTTTGATGGAGGGGGAGGCAGATGGTTCTCCTCGCCCCAGTTTTTATTTCCCAGGCCAAAGATCGGGAGAGTCCTGGTCCCTCCCCATCTTTGCAGCTGCTCCAGCTGAGCTCCTGCTCCTCCCAGATGGACTGTGAGGCACAGCATCCCCAGCCAGGGCTCTCCAGCATCCCAGTCCCCACACACCCTCCCTTGGACCTCTCTTGTTGAAGACACCAGATTTCGTTTACTTTCATTGCAGTCACACCAGTGACAGACTTGTAAAGCCACATCTTTCCTCTCCTCTCTGCCTGCAAGGTTCCCAGCTGAGCCTAAAGCTCCCTGTTCCCAGCTCCACATCCCTGGAATGTCTCTCTTATTCCACTCCTTCCCCACCACATCCCAGAGCACTCTCAGCTTTCTCCTTGACTCTGCTGGCAATGCCTGTCCTTGTATGCTGGGCACATTTCATTCATATTTCTCACTTTTGGTCCCATTTATGAAATAATTCCATAAAACAGGGGGCAGCTGGGCCCTGGGTCTCACTCAGGGGGTTCCCAGCCGTTCCTTACAAACAGCCACACTCAGCCCCTCTGCCCTGCTCCAGTGGATAAAATGCACTATGAAAATCCAGATAAACTCAACTGACAGTAATCTCTTTATCAAGACCATCAGTTACCTTGCTGCCTGAGCAAGATGTGATTAATCCAGCAAGATACAGGGCTGCTAAACCTGTGGTGTGTCTCCTTCCATTTCCAATTACCTCTGTGAACTGATGAATCCCTCTCTCCAAAGCTGTTCCACCAAGTGTACCACTGATGTCAGCCTGACAGCCCATCTGCTTGTCTGGACCATATTTCCTCCTTCTCAGAAAAAAAAAAAAACAAAACCCTGTGACACCTTCCAGCTTCAGCAGGTTTCTCAAAAATCCATGTTGCTTGTACTTGTGATTTCCCAGTGCCAGTTTGCTCAGAGGCTGATTCACTCCGCAGTTTTAATGCTCCTGTATTTTGTTTTTCCTCCTAAAGATGATAATTCCTCATCCTCCTAACTTCATTCACACCCAAAAAGCAGAATTATCCTCATGGAAAACCAAACTGCTGAGCTGCTTTGGTCCACCCAGGCTGTCTCACTCCCACCACGCAGTTGTCCCGTTCCGTTCTCAGTCCTTCCAACAAGGCTGAGGAATTCCTGGTTTATTTCACAAGTCTGAGCTCAGACACTGTGAAATCTCACCCTTAGCTCCTGCCTGCCAGGACGTCTGTCTTTGTTTTCTTCTGGGTTCTTCTCTTACTCCAAACCTCTATTTGGAGATGGGAATTCATCCCAGTCATGCCTGTAGGTATTTTCTCTTCTTTAAGGAATAAAAGTTCTGGTCAGGCTTTACACTCCCAGGCTTTGAATCTTTCCTTCTGTGTGACTTCTCTTACTGGTTCTCTCAATTTCTCAGCATTTTCCCTTCTGAACCTGAGAATTCCCTTTCCAGCCCTACCTGGGGTTTATGTGTTCCTCAGCTGAAGTTCAAGTGGACCCAGGGTCCATCCTCTGAGGAGCACTTCCATAAGGTCCTCAGCCAAGCCCTTCAGCATTTCACCTTTCAATCCCATGGCTGCCTCCAGAGGGAATTGATGGCTTTCCCATCCAGGAAAAGCCAAGGGACACAATTGTCACAAGGATTTACTCTCCACAGAAGGAGAACAAGCCACCCAGAGCCAGAAATTTGTTTGCCATAAGAAATATGATAAAGGGCTCTTGGTTGGCTCCTGGCCACACCTCCCTCCTCTTCTGAACCTGACCTGGAGGAAGATGCCCCTGCTCATTGCAGGAGTTTGGACCAGAACACCTTTAAAAGGTCCCTCTGAACTCAGACTTTTCTATTATTCTGATGTGGCTCCAAGCCCTTGAGCACTGAGAATCAAGATCCTTCTTCCAGCCCCATCCCAACCTGACCCAGTGCAGAGTCACCCCAAACTCCTGACTATGACAGGGACTCCAGAAAATGTGTAAATGTGGAACAACCTCGCTGGCCAAAGCCAGGAAAAACAGAGAATTTCAATTTAAGACAAAGAGCTGCTTTTGCAGCTGCTTCATTGCTCTTGTCAGAAGGAATCTCAGCATCAGCTCAGGGCAGCCTGGCCGGGGATGCCGCAGGGGGAACAGGTTGCAGTTTTGTCACTTTTATGCACAATTTTACACGACAGGACTGATTGGGAAGATGGCAGGAATAGAAAGGCTCTCACCTCCCACAGCCACCTCGGTACAATAAATAGGGCACCAAGGAGACTCAGTCTCCCAGGAAGGCTGAAGGGGAATTTTTAAGCCAGGATTTTGTAGAGATGGAATTCTAAACAACACATTTGCTCACACAGTGCTGCTTTTTCCTCAGTCATCAGACAAACAGTGATTTACACCAACCTGCACTGTGGTGGAACCAATCCATAAAGCTTGTATTTAACTAAAAATCCCCAAACCATTACACTGTGCTTGCAGCACACACCATCCTCTAGCTGGTACATGTCACACAAGCCACTGCACTACAAAATAATCTGTAATTTAAGGAAGCCCTAACCAAGCTTGACGAGGGGCTGCAGGAGGCAGCAATTAGTGTAACTCATACTGAAGCCTCCAAAAAAGTTTCCACCAGTTGGGAAGAGCAGGTCTGACTCTCCCAACTCCCATCAGCACCACAATCTGCCACACATCCCCTCTCCAGGTGCTCAGGACTTGCCACATCCATTTATACTCCCTGTGCCATGGCTGCATGGCTGGAATAGCTCTGAGAGCAGGAGCAGTGCTTTGAGCAGAACATCCCTCCATTTACCCCCCTTATCCTCCCTAAACACTTTATAACCACTGATTTTAATATTCCACTCATGCAAATCCAGCCTGCACCTCTGAGATGGGGGCGGGGGGGAGAATTTTTTTTTTTTATTCCTCCTTATTTAAACATTCTTTATTCAGGCTTTCATCATTTGCCAGTTAAGTCAACTAATTTTCTACTAAACCCAATTTCACTCATGGTTGGAGTGCAATTTCCCTGATTTTTCCTCGTGCCATGTACTATTAATGGCGCTTGAAATTACGCAAATAAAATTGATGAGCGCAAATGCCGCCTTCGCCGCCAGCACAGCCCGGGGATCTGCTGGGGAAACCTCCCCTCCCAGACCAGCCATGGGTGGTGACCAGCTCAGCACCTCTGGCTGGTGATTCAGGGCTTTGTCCCATCCCAAATCCTGCATCAGCTGAGCCCTGGCTCCTCTCTGGGAGGGAGCAGCCGGAGCGGCTCCGATCCAAGCGGATGCCGAGCTCGCCTCCCCGCCAGCTGCCTCCACCAGCTGTGCCTACTCCAGAATAAATCTCCAGCAGCTTCTTGCCCTGCTATTTTCCTCTCAGAGGTACTTTAATCAGCCAGGGGACCGTCTCCTCCCTGGGCATGGTGCAGGCGCTCTGGAGTCAGATGACTGCAGGGTTATCTTTACATCCCATTGACCTATTTTCAAATTAACCCGAAGCTTCTTTCTGCACTATCACTCCTGGTGCTGAGAAGTCCAGGACTAAATGGATCTCGTGGGCATCTCCTGGCAGCCTGGGCCAATATTTTGTATTATGTTTAATTGCATCTTCTCTGCCCACATCTGTGCCATCAGCAAGGCTGAGAACAGACCAGGGATCCTGTTCTCACTGCTCCCTGAGCTGCAAGAGCCCAGCAGGCACAGGGATGTTATCCAGGGATTAAAGGTGCCAGAGCCAGGCCTGAGCAGCTCCCAGGGGTCTGTGACAACCCCATCACAGCCAACAAGTGCAAATCTAAGCCCACAGAATGAACATCCTACTGCTTGCCCTCTGCCCCCAGCTCTTTCCCTGCTGGAATGAACACTCACTGCAAATGAGGTTTTCAAACCAATTTCAGCACCTGCAATGGTTTCACTTTTGCAAAGTACACCTGGACTGTTTCTCTGGTCCATCATTGATCTTGTATGACACAGCCCTACCCATCCAGGGAGGAAGTTCAGTAATCCTTTTATTTATTTCCAAGATCTAGAGATGCACAGGACGGCGCCAGAACAAACACTTCTTTCTGGTCAGAGACTCAGCAAATATGAAGGAACTTCCCAGGAAAGGAGAAATCAATACTTGGATTCCTGCAGGGAGCAGCAGAAACTGAGCACTCACGTGCTGGTAGTGCCTGAGCAGACCCTGGGACAGATGGGCTGCTCTCCTGCTGTCCCAGCTGCTCCAGCAGCTCCAAAAAAGGGAAGAAATTCTCCCTTGTGAGCGTGGTGAGGCCCTGGCAGAGGCTGCCCAGAGAAGCTGTGGCTGCCCCACCCATGGGAGAGCCCAAAGTCAGGTTGGAATCGAGCACCAGGAGCACCTGGTAAAGGCTGAAGGTTCCTCCCCAGTGGTGCAGAGCTGATCAATCCACAGCTTTTCCCTGCAGCTCCATCAGGATCACATGGAATCAGCCACTTCTGGCTGTTTCCACAAGCAGTTCCTTTCTCTCCCACACAACAGCAGGACTGGTTTCGCCAGCTGGCGAGGGGAGCGAAGCCAGAGCCTGGGCATGGCGCAGGTTTTCATGTGAACAGATGTGAGACAGAAAGATGGCTTTAATCTGCCAGGAGACAATCAGAAATGTGCTTTCTGGACATGGTGTTTCCATCTGAACAGCCCTTTTTGCAGCCTGAGCACACCTCAGTGAGCACAGAAAGAGCAGGAAAATCACAGCTCTTGCTGAGTGCCAGGCACTGAGAGGAGATGGGGCAGTGGGAGCAGAGCCAAGTCCCACCACAGCTCCAAGGCTCCATCCTCCCCACCCCAGCACAGGGAGGGTGGCTCAGCACCCAGCATGCTGGCCACAGCAGGAAAGGGCTGCCAGCACCGGGTACAGGCACGTGCTGCAAACCCAGCGCTTTGCCAGGACTAGAATTAAGGGTCCAGAACTTGACACAGGAGCAATTAAGCTCCAGGAACGCTTTGTAAAGCCCTGACCCCAAGAGGCATCAAATCCCATTTTCTTCGACTTTCTGTCCTGCTTTATGAGCAGTTAATTTCGAGGGGACCATTGAGAAAATCACCTTTCAGTGCTTTTCTGAACTCCCCAGCAGCTCACAGCTCTGCAGCCCCTTCTCCCCCAGCCTCTTCCTTAGCTCCAGAAAAGCAGCTGGACATGCCAAGATGACCACTCCCATGGCTCAAGGATGAGGGTAGGAGATGCAGCATCCAGGAGTGCCCCTTGTGCTGCTCCTCCCAGGGAAAAAGGCTGAGAGGATCCTTCCTGCCTGACCCCAGGGCACGGGTTTATTAAAGCTTTTTTTGCGGGCACAGCCATTGCTCCAAAGTGCTGCTTGTAATTTTCCACCATCTACTCATGAGCTGCCTCATTAACAACCCAGCTCAGAGCTTTCAGGCACTTCCCACTCCTCCCCTAGCAAGCAACACCAACACTGGCCTGGATTCTCACCTCCCTGAAAGCACTTTTGGGCTACCAACACAGCACCAGGGATCTTCAGCATGAATCAAGTGTTGCTGTTCAGATTTGGGGTTCTGCTTCTTCCCTCCCTGCTTCAAGACAAGGCTCAAAATGCTGCTGGCTACCCACCCAGCACAAATCTCAGAGAGAAAACAGCTCCTGGCTCCCTGCTCCAGCTCAGCAGTTCGTTTTCCTTCTGGGAAGATGCACACAGAAATACAGAATGGTTTGGGTTGGGAGGGAACATATAACCCTGTGATTCACCCTTTACCTCTCCAGAGGCACCAGAAGCAGCTCACAAATTCACTGTGAGTTCAAAGGAGAATAAACACCTGCACTTAGCTCAACTACAGGAGAAAAAATAGCCCCTGGGTAGGACTCGCAGTGGAATTCACAGATCTTTAAAGTCTGTAGTGGGTAAAAGATAACCCAAATAAACTGGCCCTGAAAAACCAATCTGTGATCTCAGACCCCACAGGGACATTTGGACAGTGCTGAGCTGAGCTGAGGATGAAGTCTGCAGATTCCCTGAGCTCCTTATCTTTGTTCCAGATTAGCATCGGTCCCTGAACCAGAGGAAGAAGCATTTGACACCTCTGGCCCTCACTGCTGGGCAGGGAGAGGTGCCCAGCACACACATGGGTGTCACACTCACAACATGTTTTCACCCCCAGCCCTCCATCACCAGCTTTTTTGACCAGGGCCTTACTTCTCCTCCTTCATTTTCTTGATCCTCAGCATTCCTGACCCACTCCAGACCACTCCAGGCACTGCTGCATTGCAATCAATACAGATGCTAATCATGAACAGCTCTGATAACCACTGGCTGAAGTGTATGCAGGCAAATCTTCCAGTGATCCCTTGCCAATGATCAATACAAGCAGAAAAATCAGCTCAGAAATTTGAAGAGACAAAAAAAAAAAAAAAAATCCAAACCAGGAGAGAGGTTAATCTGTGCTGAATAATTTATGTACTCCAGTGAAGGCTTTGCTGGGCTGGAGCAGCCACAGCTCCCAGCCATGAAAAGAGCAGGATTTGCCAAAGAAAAATACACAAGGATGGTGTCAACATTTCACACTCCTGGAGCAAAATATCCCCAAACCCACCTTAACACTGCACAAGCAAAATATCCCCAAACCCACCCCTACACTGCTCAGGCAAAATATCCCCAAACCCATCCCAACACTGCTCAAGGTCAGCAAGAGACAGCCAGGATGGGAGAGGACAGATTCAGGCTCAGTCTACAGAAGAGCAAAGCTTTGCTGCTTCAAGGGGGTGCAGGGGACAGCAGGGACAAAGAATCAGAGTGCCTGGGTTGCCACTTCCCCAGGGACAGGGATTTGGCTTTGCTGCATCCCCCAGCCCAGCTCCAGCCCTTTGTGCATCCCTGGCTCTCTGCAACCCCTGCCCAAGGCTGTGGCTGCAGGTAAAACACCTCCAGGCTGTAAGGAAGAGCCCGAGATTAACTCTTAGCACACCTCAGGACTAATTACTCATGTTCTGCTAAGCCTCCCACTCGCTCCTGGTCACAAAAGCTTTTCCCAGCTCTCCTCAGAGGCAGCAGCCCAGCAGCAGAGATGTCACTGACAGATCTGCAGGATCCAGCACCAGGATTGCTGGCACTGTTCATTCCTCTGCCCCCCTGTGACACCCACATTAACCCATCCCCTGAGGGGCTGCACAAAGGTGCCACTGGTGGCACTCCAAGCACTGGGCTTGGTCTCCAAAGGGACAGAGGGATGTGGTTACATCCCAGCTCCTGCCTGCACTGACCCCAGCCCACTGAGAGGAATAGTGGATTTGTCTTTACAAACAAGCTGTGGGTCTGCTGGTAGCTAAAAGCAACACTGGGAGATCAAAGAAACAATGGGAAGGATTTCATTGATTGATGAATGGAAAAATATATTTGCCTTTACAAATAAACTGCAGGTTTGCTGATAAATGAAATTAGATGTTGAAAGATGAAAGAAACAATGGGGAAGAAAAACCCCTAAATTCTGTAAGAATTAAAAATTAAGAGGGAGAGTTGTACATTAGAGGGGAATCTCTGGTATCAGGTGTTCTGGGAAGTCTGAACCTCTCAAGTACCTCAGCCAATGGGGAAAGAGAGAAGAGAAATGTGGGAAATTGGGGTAAAAAGGGAGGCTGTGTCCTCCAAAAATCTGAGATCCCAGGGGAATGCCCCATGGCCCCTCCCTTTATTTGAATAAAGTAAAAGAACTCCTCTGTCTCCTTTTTTGCACATAAACCTGTGGTGTTTGTGGATTAATTTTCGTAACACCATCAACATGAAAGTGAGCACTCAGTGTGGGTGTCCAGCATTTAACACATCACCAAAGGCAGGCACAGGACATGTGTTTGGGGAGGTGGGGACAGTTTCTGGGACACTGAGAAGAGCAAGATGTGCAGCCCCAGCCCAGCTCACTCGCTTCCCATCTCAGCTACCCAGGGGAAGAGACAGAGCTGTCATTCCCAGGAGTCCCAAGGGACACATCCAAATCTGCATCAGAGGAGGAGCTCTCATCACTGAGAGGTGACGGGGAAGCTCCCAGGATTCTGGCAAAGGCAAAATACTCCAGGCAGCAGGGCAGCTCTCACCAGAGTCACTCACAGAGGGAAACGGGTGCTGCAAAAGCTCCCCGCCTCCCTAAACAACCACCATGAGGTTTGTCATTATAAAACACAAACAAGAACCACACAACAGCAACAACACAGCCCTCCCAGCCATTAACTCCTTTCATCCTTGACTACACGGGTATTATTTAGCATGTCACTCCTGCCTCTTGGAGGAGATGCTGCCTCTTGCATTAGGACCGGGATTTTTTTAAAGTTAATTAGTTAGGAGCTAATTTCATCCATTAATTCTGAATGCTGCAAGAGCTGGGTTGGGGGTTTTGTTGTTTTCTCCAGGATTGTTGGGTTTTTTTCACTCCCTTTTCAGCATGGCTCATTATGTGGCTGATGCTGGCTTAGCATCTCCTAAAGCCTGCCCAGTCCCCGAGGCAGCTCCAGGCTCTTCTTGATTTATAACCCATCTAATTTGCAATTTCCTTGGTTCTTGCCCTCTGATCAGGAGGAGAACAAACATTATGAGGTGACAGAAGGCAGCAGTGTCAGCCCAGTAATAACAGAGAGGAACATCAGCAGAGAGGAACAGGGCCCACTCTTAGCTTCTCCCTCTTTTTCCATCTAATATTGGTTTCTCTTGGAGACTGCCATCTTGTGTTGCCCCATGTCAGAAAGAGACAATCCCTTTGTGGGAAGTGCCTCCAGCAGCAGCAAATCCCCCCACAGGTCCCCAAGTCACCCCCAGCACCTCCTGAGGGGGAAGGGAAGGGAAGGGAAGGGAAGGGAAGGGAAGGGAAGGGAAGGGAAGGGAAGGGAAGGGAAGGGAAGGGAAGGGAAGGGAAGGGAAGGGAAGGGAAGGGAAGGGAAGGGAAGGGAAGGGAAGGGAAGGGAAGGGAAGGGAAGGGAAGGGAAGGGAAGGGAAGGGAAGGGAAGGGAAGGGAAGGGAAGGACTGCTCAACCACCAGCAAAGCCCCAGGGGCTGAGTGCAGCCATGCATGGTGGGAAGAGCCAGTGACCCACAGGACAGCTGCATCCTGCAGCCACCTGGCCACCAGCCCAGCAGGGAACATCCCTGGGGAATGGGCTGGCAAAGGGAGCTTTCCCATGGCCAGCTCCAGGCAGGTGTCAGGGGACACAGGTGATGCTGTGTGCTGGCAGCAGGAACCATTCTGCTCAGATCAAGCACTGAAGCCACAGGGCAGAGCCCTGCTCCAGATATGTCCACATCAGCTCCATGCAAAGCATCACCATCAGTCTTTCCCACTTTCCAGGGATGCAGAAGGATGGGATCTCTCCTAGCCACCACACTGGTGGTGCAGCACAGCACCAGCACTGTCTGAGATGCAGGTGGGCAAAGAGCCTCCCCCAGCCTTCTCAGACCTGCCGCTTCCACCTAAGACCTTGATGCCATCCAGCACTCACCTCTGCAGCTCCTTCAGGGAGACTGTGACCCTCAGGCTGTGTCCCAGCATGAAGAGGGCAGCCAGGATGTCAGCCCACTGCACCATCTCACCCAGAGGGCCTCCCTTCAGCACCCGTGGGCTGAAAACGTCCCCTGACTCCTCTGTCAGGAAGCCAATATGGACAAGGATCTGCAGAGACAAGGAGAGGGGTTAGCACTGGGGAAAGGAACCATCTGGGTTTTCCAGCCCAGAGTGACTTATGGTCCCTGATTCCCTCCAGCTCCTTTGCAGGCTGTCATTACTCAGGGAGCTCAGTCAGGTGTGCAGACAAATGAGCCGTGTCCAATTAGCACAGACCCAATGGCCAGAGCTTGGCCCTTTGACTGCCATTCTATGTCCTGGGGCCTGGCTTGTGCTCTCCATGTACATCACAGTCTGAACCATGGGCTGGAGCTGAATTTCCCAGCACACAGGGGCCAAAGGCACAACAGAAACGCCAACAGGAGGGCCAAGAACCTCAGCTTATCCTCAGAGGAGACCTGTCACACTCCAATGGCAGCCAGACACCATCTCCACCCACCAGGACCCATTTCCAAAATTCACCCCACTGCTCAGCAACGCCAGTCCTGCCACATCCCAAATGCCTGTGAAGCCATGCCCATGGACAAGAGACCAACCCTACAGACCCACATGTGGCATTCACATTCTCTGGAAATGCCCAAATGCCATTGTCCCTTTGCCCAGGATTTTTCTTCTGGAAAGCTGAGAAGCCTCAGAGAAAAGGAAAACAATTCTTATCTCATTTGCTTCTCCTGTGTTGTACTCATGTGGAATGTGTTTGGAGATTGTTTACCCACAGGTGATTGTTTCATTGGACTCTGCTGAGTTATTTTCACTCATTGCCCAGTCAGGGCCAAGCTGTGCCAGGACTCTGAAGAGAGTCACAAGTTTTCATTATTATTTTTTTAGTATATCTTATACTAAAAAGATATACTATATCTTTACACTTAAAAAGTATTTTTTCTGTATTCTTTAGTATAGTATAGTATATAGTGTTTACTTGGAATGTGTTTGGAGATTGTTTACCCACAGGTGATTGTTTCATTGGATTCTGGTGTGAGTTGTTTTGACTCTTTGGCCAATCAGGGCCAAGCTGTGTCAGGACTCTGGAGAGAGTCATGAGTTTTCATTATCTTTTTAGCCTTCTGTAAGTATCCTTTCTGTATTCTTTAGTATGGTAGAGTTTAGTATTCTTTAATATATTATAGTATCATAAAATAATAAATTGGCCTTCTGAGACCATGGAGTCAGATCCATCATTCCTCCCTTCATCAGGGCACCCTGTAAACACAATACCCACATGCTCCCATAAATGAATTTCCCTCCCAGCTGGGTTCAGCTGCCCCGAGTGTCCCCGTACGTGTTTCTGGTCCCGCTGCCGTCCCGCCAGCCTCTGCTCGAGGCGCCGCGCCGCCCGCAGCCACTGCTGGGCCAGGTGCCGGATCCTCTTCTTCATGAAGCTCAGGGACTCCTTGCCTGTGCCAATGAGCTCCAGCAGGCGAGCCAGGTCTCTCCGGAATGCTGCCTAGGGAAGGAGCACACTCTGCACAGTGAGTGTAGGGAAAGAGGAGCCAGAGGAGCCCCTGGGCTGCCCCGTGGCCTGGGGGAGGTTTGTCCATCTCAGCAGAGTTGATCTGAGCCCTTCCTGCTCCCCTGGAGCCGTGGCAGCTCCTCCACTTAATGCCCCAAATCCCAGAGGGATCCCACTGAACACAGGGTTCCTCATGAGAACCCAGATTCCTCAGGAGAGGAAAGGCATGAATGTGTTGGAGTGGATCAGAGGGATGAAGCATCTCTGCTGTGGAGAGAGCCTGAGGGAGCTGGGGGTGTTCAGCCTGGATAAGAGAAGGCTCCAGACACATCTTCTTGCAACCTTTCTGTACTTATAGGGACTTATAAAAAGACAGGGACAGAATTTGTAGCAGGGCCTGAAAGAGCCGAAATGAGGGATGCAGGACTCCAGGGGCTCTCCAAAATGCAGTTTATTGTATCCAAGATGTCACAGCAGTCCAGGGTTGTGTGTGACAGAGCTGTGCCTACAGCTGTCAGCTCCAGCTGCAGGCAGGCCTGGAGACCCTTTGGTTTTGGTTACATTGCAGTCTAGACTTTTCTTTGCTGAGCAACTTAATACAGTATATTATACAATCTATACCTCAACTTGTATCTATAGCCTATCATAACTACTATAATTACCATGTTCATGTTACTGTTCTCCAATCACTAAAAGTTAGTACATTACAGTTTAAGCTAGAAATTGTTTTTCAGTTTTCTTGCAGTGGAAAATTCTGAAACCTTTTTTCTACTTACAACTTTGCTGCCTTGTTTGCCTGTGTTATCTTTCTGCTTGGTAAAAACATCTTCTTGTTTGAAGTGGGTTTATCCTTTGCTCTAAGTCATAAAAACCCCTTCTAACCAACACACCCTTTGCCTCCTTGGTTATCCAGTGAGACTGGCTCAGCAATTCTTTTCTTCTGTATCAAAACTTGCTTCCATCTCTATTCCTTCATCAGACTCTACATTTAAAAATCTTTCTGCTAAGCACACATATCCGTGAGACTTTCTTGTCAAACTTTCATCCTTCTCAATAAGGCCCTGTTACAACAGGACAAGGAGTGATGGCTTTTAACTAAGAGAGCTGACTCAGAATAGATATAAAGAGGAAACTTTTCATGGTGAGGGTGGTAAAACACTGGCACAGGTTGCAAAGAGAGGTGGTGGGTGCTCCATCCCTTGAAACACTCAAGGCCGGGTTGGGCAGGCCTTGGAACAACCTGTTCTACTGCAAGGTTCCCTGCCCACAGAGACCCCTTCCAACCCCAACCACCCTGTGAATCTGTGAAAACCCACATCAGGCATCATGGCCCTGCTGAACCGGAGTGTTTATTTCCACTGATGCCTCCCCACAAAGCCCCTGGCCCAGCAGAGGCCGGGCTGGGCCCACCTTACCTGCACGCGTGGCGGTGGCGGTGGTGAGGGCACGGCCACCGTGTGGTTCCTCCAGGGCAGGGGGGGACAGAACCACTCGACCTCACTGAGGTAGATGAGGAAGGAGCACTCGGTGCCATCCACACCAAAGAAAGCATAGCAGGGGTCAGAGGTCCAGCGGGCCCTCATCCACTGCAAGCGGCACAGAAACACGTGAGGCCCATGGAGGAGGTGTGCCAGCCCTGCCAGCTGCCCCTGCTGTGGAAAACCTCTGTTCTCCATCCCTTTTCTCTGTCTGGCAGATAAAAATGAAGGGCAAAGGGTGGAAAAGGGCTGCAAACCCAGCCCCAGTGCCACAGGACTGGTGTTCACCCACTCAGGGTCTCCAGGGAATTTGGGGCAGAGGAAGAGCCAGGGAGGTTTGCTGGGGCTCCCTGGGTTTCCAGCACTGGTTCCAGCCTTCCCTGGGGGCACAGCCATTAATCCCCAGGAAATGATGCACCACAGGGATTTCTTGTGGCTGGCTTTGCTGGGGAGCTGCTGATCTCATCGCCCCTGGAGCAGCAGGGCAGCAGACAGATCTGCCAGCAGTCCCCAGGGATGATTTCACACAGAGGAGAATAACCAGGGACCAGAGCAGTGATTTATCATCCCCCACAATGGCTCTTGCCAGCCTCTTCCTAATTCAACTACAAAAACAAATCTGCTCAGGGACAGGTTGCTGTGCCCAATCTGTAAAGCACAGCAATCACCAGGAGGGGAGATGGGATTACAGCCTTCCACAATTGCATTACATCCTGAATTTACTCAAATCGTGGAAGGAAAGAATGGCTAACACCCCTGGAAGTGAAAAATCCACAATATTTTTTTGTACCCCCCACGTCATTTTCTTGTACCCTTCAACATCTTTCCAGGGAGACTGGGCCCTGCAGAAGCCTGAGCTTGAAGCAGGTTGGCAAGAGGAGGGAAAAGGGCAATGCTTTTAATTAGTTGATGTAAATATGCTCTCTGACAAAGCCATCATGCTCTGGGCCAAGTGCCAGGCTGCATTCCAGTATGAGGAGCAGGCTGGGCCAGGCAGGACGGATTGAGGTGGAGGTTCTGGCCACCTGAACGAGGTGCTGTTCTGGGCACTGCTGGGCTTATTCACCAGGGAATGCTCCAGAGATTCAGAGGTGATGTGGCAGAGCTTCCTCCTCGCTGTGCTTCTGGCATTGAACACACAGACTGCAGGCAGGGAGGGCTGTAGGCAGAGGTAGGCCCACAGATGATTCTGCCACAGCCTCTGGCTTCAGGGCTTTCTATCACTCCAGCTAAAGGCACATTTGGGGAGGGTATTACTGGGGCAAAACAATCCCATTTCTGTAGCAAAGCTGCCAGAGAAGATTGGACACCTCCCTCGTGTTTTCTCTTCAAAGCACAGCCCTGCTTTGCTTTCCACACCTTTGACTCTGCTCGTCCTCCTTCAATGGGCTGCACCTTTCCAATATTAACAAACATTTTGTCCTGGAAATCATCCCATTCACCACTGCCCTTCCCAGTTTAACCCCCAGGGTCACTGCTTTGGGCCCTTCCATCCCAGCTGGAGACCCTCTCCCAGACAAGGGACCCCAACTCACCTCCACCTTCCCAGCACAGTCGGGGTACTTGGGGTCCCTGGGCACCTCACACTGATCCCTCCTGCCTTCCATCCCTGCAGAGAGACAATTTGGGCATGGGGAGAGCTGGAGTGTGACAGAGGAGCAGCAAGAAATGCTGTGAGGAGAATGGGATGGGATGGGATGGGATGGGATGGGATGGGATGGGATGGGATGGGATGGGATGGGATGGGATGGGATGGGATGGGATGGGAGCCCCCAAGCATGTTCACTGGTGCCATAGCTGGGCTGGCAGACAGCCCCATCCCACTGGATGGAGCAGGACATCAAGATGTGAAGCATCTTCAGCACCCTTCCCAAAACAGGAAAGAAACAGAGAAAACCACCCTGCTTCAATGCAGGGAATGTTCTCTTTGCCTAAATCTCAGCAGGTGCATTTCCAGCACTTCCCTGCACCCTCTGCCTGGTCCAGACCCCAAATTCCACCCATCCCCGCTCTTGTAAGCAGGCTGCAGGATCTAGGGAAGCACTTGACAGCCTTTTATGCTGTAAACTTGCAATAAAAACTGTCCTGCTGAGCTGCTGAAAGAAGACTCATCCCCCAGGGTGAGTTCCAGAATAACCCATAAAATGGTTAAAATGGCATCAGGATCTTTTCTCCCTCCATGGCTGGGCCAATAAAAGCCACCAGCCCTCCTCTAAGCCCTTCTTTGCCCATAATTGAAAAGCATGAGGTGCAAGAGGCAGTGGAAGGATCTTCAGCCTAAACCCCAATAACCATGCAGGCATGTGAGGAAACATCTGCAGAGCCCAGCTGCCCTCTCAGCAGTGCCACAGGGGGGTGGGAATGTCTCTCCTGGTGCTAAATCCCAGCCCCTGTGAATTTGGATCCAAACCACCAAATTTTTCTATCCAGGTGCTTGTGCGCTGCTCCTCATCTTTAATTTTGCATTTAATTCTTCATCATTTGTTCCTGACAGCCATTCAGATTTGTCACGCACGAGTTTCCCAAGGAAGGCAGCCTCAAGATCAGCCTCCATTTCTGGGATTTTTACCAAATTTGTCATGGTTGGACCTTCCCATAGGCACAGCACAACACACAGGGGGTTTGGGGCACGGGGACCACTGACCTTTCCCATTCAGGAGGCTGTTCCGGAGAATCTGATCCACCTTTATTGCAATGTCCGACACGTTCTGAGCAATGGCCTGGATCCTCTCCATCAACCCAGCTGCTGGCTGGAACCTGGGAAAGAAACCAAATCAACCCTGAGAACTTGATGTCTCCTGTGACTGTCATATTTTCTGAAAAATCCCTTTGCCCAGGATTTCTCTCCTGGAAAGCTGAGAAGCCTCAGAGAAAAGGGAAAACAATATTATCTCATTTGCTTCTCCTGTGTTTTGCTGCTTTGGAATGTGGTTGGAGATTGTTTATCCAGCATGTGAATTGTTTTTATTTAATGGCCAATTATGGCCAAGCTGTGTCAGACTGAGGAGAGAGTCACGAGTTTTTCCATAGTATCTTTTAGCCTTCTGTCTAGATCCTTTCTCTATTCTTCAGTATAGTTTAGTATACTATTCTTTAATATAATAATATAATAAAATAATAAATTAGCCTTCTAAAAACATGGAGTCAGATTCATCATTCCTCCCTTCAACAGGGGTCTCAGAAAATACCACAGTGTCCCAGTGGTGACACTCAGAGGTGCTCAAAGAGAAATCCATACCCAGCAGATTGAACTTAGCTCCAGGATGAAACACAGGAATGCCTGGTGCAGCATTTAACAGGCAAAGAAGTCACTGCCTTCCAGGAGGTTTGATTGAAAACCTATTTAAATCAGTGTTTTATACATATTCTGCCATTTTTTGAAGTGTGCTGTTAAACACGGATCCACCTGTGCATTTTATGCAGGAAAAATATTAAATAGACTGGCAAAAAATGTTTTTTTTCTTATTTTAGATGTGCTGTGTTTGAAAATCCTCTGCTGTGATAATTGGTCCTGCAGTAGGAAGCTGTGCTAAAAAAAATGAGTAAAAGAATAAAAATACAGAGAAAAGAAGGTAAAACTGAGGATGGCTGAGGAAGTTTGTGAGTTTGGAGCAGAGCAATGAAAAACACACAGGACATGTGGATCTCCTGATCCAGCCCATCCACAATGGTGGGGATCAGTTTTTCCTCCCAAGGAACAAGTGACAGGACAAGACAAAACAGACTTAAGGTGCACCTGGGGAAGTTTAGATTAGATAACAGGAAAAATTTCTTCACTGAAAGTGAGGCCAGGCATTGGAACAGCCTGTCCAGAGAAGCAGTGGAATCATCATCCCTGAAGTATCCCAAAAATACCCAGATGTGGTTCTTAGGGACAGGGTTTAGTGATGGGCTTGGCAGTGCTGGGTTAATGGTTGGATTCAATGATATCAGAGGTTTTCCAGCCTCAGTGATTCTGAGATTCAGGTGAGTGGACTTCCAGCAAGGAGCAGCAGCCAGGGCTGTGCAGGCCCGGGGAGCTGGGGCTGAGCTGGATCAACATCATCCTAGCTGAACAGCTCCATTGAACTCATCTAAGGAACACGTTGTGTGAACACGAAAAGAGAGCCCTGTAAAGAGGCTCAGTGTCAATTAAAACCTGGTGTAAGCTGGAAAAAGGCAAAGAGAACTCCATCCATCAGCAGTGGAGCCTGCCACGCCTGACAAGGAATGAGCCCTCCCACTCCAACAACTCTCCTGTGTCTAGCAGACAGGTGTCTAAGGAAGGCAGGAGCCTCCTCTGAAATGGAAAGTGCAAACCCCCTCCCTCTGAATTATTATAATTTTGAAATTAAGGGGCTCTCAGGAAAAGGTATGGAAATTGGAATTACAGCGCTGTACTATGAAAACTAAAAATTACAAAGACAATAGTACGAAAAAAAACCCAGAAAACAAGCCACTGAGAGTCAGAACATGCCCTGCCCCCTGTGTGTGGCACAGCCCTATCCCATAGGGGCTCAGCCCTCCTGCAGTGCCAGCTGTGGCTCTGCTGCAGCAGGGATCCTGCACAAGGGGGGAGTTTTCCTCTGCAGCTCCAGGGCTGCTGCAGATGGGCCTGGGCTCCCTCTGGCCATGCAGGGCAGCAGAAAGCTGCTCCTCTGGCAATGCAGGGGGCAAAGGCTGCTGTGCTGGGCCAGGCTCAGATTGGATCCAGGTAGGAATGCTTGGCTCCTCCCCTGGGCGGAGCATCTCCCCATGGGATGCTGGGATTGGATCAGCCCTGCAGGGACACTCAGTGGCCATGGACAGCAGAGATCTCCTGAAGGGAGGGTTGGTGTGGGAGAGATAAAGAAAAAACTGCCCCAAGGACAGCAGAGAACTGCCCCAGCTCTGACAGATGGGAACAGAACACACACCCCCAGCACATCTTGCATTTCCAGCCTCAGATACCTGCCACTTCCACCACAAACAGCCACCACGTCTCCATGAGTTATCCCAGTAAATAATTTTCCCTTCTTCAATGTTTGGGCCGTAAGTTTTCCCTCCTGCTGCCGCTGAGGTCGTTACAATACAGGGAAATGTCACACGCAGTGAGCAAAACCAAAAGGGCTACCTTGAATACTCATGGCACAAAAAATATGTGCTGATGTCAGGTCCTTCGTGGTGAAGTTTTATGTTTGTTCTCCAGCAGATCAGTGAACCCAAAGGCTGGGATTTAAAGTACCTCTGTCCTCAAGGCTAAAAAAATCCTGGTTTTATGAACCGACACTGCTTCGCTTGTTGATTTAAAGTCCATTTGCCAGCAGCGAGCAGCCCACATTTTTCCTTCTGGCATGGTTTACGACCATCAATATTCAGGCTGCATATCTCCACAGGGAGCCACTGATCTTGGGCTTTTAAGAAATAATAATTAAATGCAGAGGACACCATTGCCCCCAAGTCACTTCCAACCTTTGCAGAGAATAAACCCCAGGTATCCTGCTGTAACCAGTGCAGCAGGGAGGCTGCTCGTGAGGCCCTGGGAAAATATGGGCACAAAAATAACCTGAGATAAGCTCTGCTTGTCAGCATGGCTCCAAGGAGATAAAATAGTCCTGGTCTGAAAGCTTGCAAACCCCCATTTCTGCAACCCTTTTTTCACCAGCAGAGGCACTCAGTAAACACCTGGGATGGGCAATTTAGGAAGAAACATCACATGGATGCTGTGAATTTAGAGCCAGTGAGCCCAAACTCCTGTTTTCAACAGGAAAAGGATGTGGGCTTGGTGAAGATGCTCCCCAGGTTTCTCCATCACTCATGGCAAGGAGAGAGGATGACCACAGCCACAGCAGCACTGCTCTCACCCTTCAGAGCACTTAGATCAGCTCACAGTCCAGCTTCTGCCTCTTCCCAGAAGCTATCCCAATCCTCACTTGCTCCCAAACACCCAAGGAACCAGGTGAGACTCAAAAATCAACAGCAACCTCAGTCTTCAACGCCTCAGTGATGACCTCCAGACCTCAGCTCAGCCAGGGCTGAGCACTGGGCAGCCATAAAAATGCTCAAACAAAAATCAGGATTGTTATCCTAAATAAATTGCTTTCTTCCAGCTCAGCCTTGTCCTGCCAGGCAGCCACAGTGCTGGGTGGTGGAGCTGGCCCAGGCTCTGTGCCAGCCTGCCCAGCTCTTGTTAAGCTACAGCTGCTCCCCGAACACAAAGATTTCACCTCAAAACGTTTAGATGCGAAATGTATTTCTGAGCATCACACTCCAGTCCTCCAAACAAGGTGGGCATTGCATGAGCACCACAAGGCTTTCCCCAAAACACAGAGGATTACTGGAAAGGGACATTAAAAATGTCCACATGACTCCTGGAACATATGAAAGTGATGCCTTGAGAAGGCTGACCTAGAACAGAGACTGGGCAGAGCTAAAGAACAAAGCAGGGATTTATTGAAAGGCCTCAATGGATCCACCTTGGGCAGCACAAGAGCCCAGCCAGGGCTGCACCCAAGATGAACCAAAATGGCCCCAAAATGCACAACCGGGCACGGGGTCTCTCACTGTGATCAGTTCTGCTCCATTTGCACATTGGAGTTCATTGTCCAGTTCCAGCTTTAGCCCATCCCGTCCCATCCTGCTTGTTTTACTCTCTCCACCCCACGGTGTTTGTGCTCTGGGGCTGAGATTTGGATCATTTGTCCTTGGTGCCCAGCTGGAGCAGGAATTGTTTTGTCTCCCTATTCAGTGCAGAGAGCTCACCATCCCCTCATATAAAGCTCAAAAGTAGCACAGAATCTGAAAAATGTAAAAGCCAAAACCTGAGGCATCAAAAGGAGAGGGAGAAAAGCAGAAAAGTCCCTTTGAAACACAGAACCAGGCTCAGATCTCCCATGCTCCTCATCCTTGGATGCCACCAAACCCTCGTGGGGTTTTTCTGAGGGAGGGATTTCACACCTGGGGAGAAGAGCCACGCTCCCAGCTGGGAACACTGACAGGTCCCTGTGTTTGTATCTGCTGGGTAACAAGGCCATCACAGGAGCAGCACATTTCATGTGAGGCATTAAGGAGATGACAAGCAGGTTAAGCATAAGTTACATCAACTATCAGCACAGCGATTTGTCACCCAGGCAGGGGACAAGAAAATAAGGCAGTTAAAGGTGTATCTTCAATGTGAAAAGGTTCTCTGTGCCTCGTAGGAGTTTGATGCCTTGTTGTTAGTAACTGGAGACACCAGGAAGGACAAGGTAAGTAGCTTGTTCTGCTCAACAATAGCTCAGCAGAGCAGGGATATCCCACCACGTGGTGGATCCAAGCCAGGATGCCAGCACAGCCCTTGCCAGCCCAGTGGAAAAAGAATCTCCTTTCTTCCAGCACCACCACTGCCCAGGGAGCAGCTTTGTGCCTTTTCCCTTCCTGCTTTTTAAGTTTTTCCATAGTGACATGCTAAATGCCACCAAAATGTGCTGGCACTCTGCCAGCTATTGAAACTACACTAAATTACCACAGCTTTCCTAGAATAAATTTTTCTCTGGGACCTTAAAACCGTTTACTACAGCAAATACAGTATTTTAACTCCTAACCATCAATATAGATTTTGTCTTTATTATTTTCAGATTTATATTTCCCCCTGTTGATTAGGATTCAGATCACACTGTGCCTTATAATGCTCTGTATACAGTATTCATCTCCTTTCAAAAACTGCTATTAAGATGTATCTTTCCCCACTGACAGATCATTTGCCATAGAATATAGCCGGAGGTTGGGTTTTCTGTCACTTTTTTATGCATTAATTTGGTTCCCTTCACTTTGCTCTTGTCCCCAACTCCACAGCACCAGCTCGGATTCAGCCTGTTTATCCCTTTACAAGCCACTGTATTTTTATTGCCTTTTATAAAAGTGGCATTATGAAAAGATGAATCTCTTTCTCTTTGTGTGTTGTCTTCATAATACAAGCCCTAAACATATTTGCTTGCTCATCCAATATTTCTTGCTATTAACTTGTGAAAGCCATGGCTTTGGGAAGACCAATACAGATGGAGAAAAGCAGATGTTCTGAAGATAATACATCAACAAATTCAGCATTTGCACAGAGCAGTTTACCAAAGGATTTCCACTTGTGTCTGTGCTGCCATTTGCCTCTTTAAATATTTTCTTAATTTGTTTGCCCAAAGACCCAAAGCAGAGCAGAAAGCAGCAGGACTGGTGCTGCTGTTTCACTGCTCTGGGGACACAAATTACATCCAGCCCCACAGTAGCCTCAGTTTCCAGAACAGGGAGCTGAAATCCCACAGGGAAGGGAAAGGGAATGCCAAGGGAAAAAGGATCTTTTCTGTCCTCCTGGTTCTTGTGCAGCTTGTGAGGTGGTGCCTGTTCAAACATCTCCAGGGAAAATGAGCCCCAAGGGCAGCTCCAGCAGGTCACCCTGAGGGCTCAGGATGCTCTTCCCATCCATCCATCTGTCCCTTCATCCCCAATCCCCTCCAATGGGAAACACTCAGTCACCCAGCTCTGGGAAGTCACCAACTCAGTGGCTGGAAAGCTGAGGGGTCCCAGGGATGTGGGGAAAAGCTCTCATCAGAGTGCTGGATAACAAAAACAGTCATTAAAATGTTCAAGAAGATGGAGAAATTAAAAGTTTTGCTCCACAAACATAAGAGAATACAAGTAAAACTCATCCATGCTGGAGGAAAAATGTTTTTGGGAGATCCGTGCCCTGATGCGCATCTCCACATCCTCTCTGAGATGGTTTGTATCCAAAAACCCAGAATCCAGGCCTGCCCATGTGGGAGAGGGCAGGACACAGACCTAGGGGGATTATTGGGGTGCTGATGCTCTGTCTGAAATTTGTGTCACAGTCCCCTGACACCGACAACCCCAACACAGGAGGTGGAGCACAAGGGGCAGCAGTGGCTCAGGAGGCTCAGCTGGGCATTTTCTGTTTATTGGCCTTGTAACCCTGGATTTAATCTTCATCCCTGCAGTGCTGCTCCCCTGGGCTTGGATGAGTGCTGGTCCTTGTGGTGGGAGGGCAGCACACCCCGTGCTGGGATGGGATGTGCAGGGAGGGTTCCACATCCTGCCCCATTTGGGAAAGGCTCAGACTCCCAGCAAGCAGAGAAAAAGCCCAAAGCTCTGCTTATGATCATCATGGTAGAAATTTAGAGTCATGCTGGAGGGAAGAAGGGCAGGGGCTGAGGCACAGCTGCTTTGCTCCCCCTGGAGGGGGCTCTGCCAGGTCACTCATACCCTCAGTGCCTTTCTGACATTGGACAAGGACAGGGCACCTGGCTTTGCACATGTGAGAAGGTCCATGCCACTGAGAAGTGGGTTTATTCTTCACAGGCTGCTCCTGCCAGTCAAATGAAATAAAAATATTTTTTAAAAAACCAGAGGACAGCATTTGTTCCCAGTGTAATTTCTGGGGTCTCTGTACATCCCAAGGTTTTCCACCTCAGTGTGACACAAACAGCTCAGTCTCCCCTCCATGAACACCTGAGTAAAGACCTGAGCTCACTCTGTTTGTCCTCACTGGGAATTCACCCTGGGAAATTCACCCAGAGAACATGATTTGGGATGGGAGCATTCCTTGGAAACTCCTTTGAAGCAAATGCCAGATGATGCATGGGCAGAGCCCTGCCTGAACTGCTCCAACACCAAGTTACATAATAAATCACATAATAAATGCAGCAGCATTTAGCTCACTAAAGCACTTCCATTTATTTTCATTTCAGCTGATTGTGGGTGATATTTCTCACACAAATACTTTTCTAAGAGGCCCTGAGCTATCCCAAAGCCCATGGCTGCACACCCCAGGGTGGGACACTGACATTTCAGTGAGCTGGCAATAAACTTCATGAAAAAAATGATGAAAACCAGCTTTCCAACCAAACCCTGTAGCTCACCAGCACAGCCAGCAAAGTATAACCAACACCACTAATTAAAATATTTTATCAATGCTATATATTTTATCAATACTCTCAGAGTGCTTTGAGATCTTCCCCAAGCAGAACACAAAGCTGAAGCCACAAGCCCAAAACATCATTTTCCTCCTGACCCTCAGAGCAGAACTGGGCTGAGCCACAGGCCTGGGCAGCTGTGAGTTTATTTATGGGAACACAGGGGATCGTGAAAAGGAGGGGTATGGGATCACCCCTTTGTTGGGGCATAAATCAGATATATTTATCTACAGGCTGGGAAAAACTCCCTTCAGTGAGCTGGGAAGGCATTGCCAGCCTCACAGGCTTCACTAAGAGGGACCTGCCTAAAAGTGAGCCCAAAACCACCAGTTGTGGTCAGAATCCTTGGGGCAGAGGATCCTCTGGGGCAAGATACATTCCTCAGCCCCCCATTTCCTTTGCCAGCTGTGTGCTTGGTGCTCATGCTGTGTTTCATTTTAGCAGGGGTATTTTGGCCCTCTGTTTGCTCCAAAATCAGGGGATCTGCTGGAGGTTAACAGTCTCTGATTTTCTTTGTGGGGTAAAGCAGACACACAGGCTGGCTAAAGGCAGCCCCACACCACCACTGCCCAGCCCTGCCCCTGTGCAGCCACCCCAAAACAACCACAGCACAAAACCAGCAGTGACTGCACTTGGCCTCAGGTGCTCATTCAAGAAATCTCATTTGCCAGCCCCGTGATAAAGCAGTTTTCAGTGTGTCAATGCTTTGGCATGGGAATAAAATTAATTATTAATTATTAAACATTAAATAAATATAAATATAAATATAAATATAAATATAAATATAAATATTAAAAATAAAATTTAAAAATAAACAGAAAGCAAAGCCTCTGCTGAATTAATTTCAGCAAATTGAGCAGGAGGTGCTGGGGGAGGTGCAAGCCTGGGAGCAGGAGGGGAGGGTGTGAGTGACCTGGGCATACCTTGGCACCTGTCCTATCACCATGCTGGCGATGCCCAGCACCATTTGGGCTGTGGGGCTCTTCCATGAGGCCACAGCCCTTCTGGAAATGTGGGTGCATTGATGGACCCTGCTGGCAGCACACAGCCACCTCCCTGCTCTGCCTTAAGAGAAAAGCAATTTATCTCAGCTGCTCAGGCCTGAATTCCTCCATTTATGTCTTCTCCTGACCCTGATGGGGACTCCAGAGCAGCAGTGAGTCCCTACACTGTGCCCATCCTCTCCAAGTAACACTGAAATGGGGGTGCTCAGCCTGGAGAAAAGGAGATTCAGGGATGCCCTCATCACTCTGCACAGCTCCTGAAAGGTGCCTGTGCTCAGCTGGGGCTGGCAGGACAGACAGAACCAGAGCACACAGCCTCACACTGCACCAAAGGAAATACAGGTTGGATATCAGGGAAAAGGTTTTCACAGAAAGAGTGATAAAGTTCTAGAATGTGCCCGGGGATGTGGTGGAGTCACCACCCCTGGATGTGTTTAACAAAGCCTGGATGTGGCACTGGGCGTCAGGGTTTAGGTGAGGGGTTGAGGCTGGGTTGGACTCGATCTTGAAGGTCTCTCCCAACCCAGTGATTCTGTGAAATCATCCACAGATGCAGACATCCTCAGGAGCTGACAAGGAAAACCTCATCCCCTCTGTCAGGATGGAACGGGCTGTGGAACCTGTGAGGAAGGTGAGTGCTGGGGAGGAAGGCTGCTGTCTCCTGATGCACCCCTGCTCCTGCAGCAGAGCTCAGCTCAGCAGAACCAGCACCCAGCAAAGCCAGGCTGGACCTCAGGGTGGTCTCACCTTCCCTGGGCTGCTCTGAAGAGCTTTGCCCCCTCTGAGCCCCTCAGGAGATGGGAGCCAATGCTCAGAGGGGTCCAGGACTGCTCCAGGCTCACCTGGGCTGCAGGACACCACTGCCTTGGTAGGGATTTCTCTGCAGCCAGCTCGCCACCAGCAGCAATTCAGGAATTAATAGAGCCAGGCTGGCAGGATGCAGGAACATCATCCATTTAGTGTCATATTGCGAGACTTTTAATTACTGGGGGAATATGGAGTCATGTAATGATTACAAGAACAAATACTTAAAGTGTGTGGAAATTAACTGAGCCTTGGCAGTAATTAAGCTTGAAGATTAATCAGTCGTTAGCAAATAACACCCTTTGCAGGCTAACCACCACGTGGGGACAGGGATGACCAGGAATGCCAGTGCTGCAGACCCCAGCCTTGCCCTCTGCCATGTCCCTGGGGCATGAGGTGGGCAGGGGCAGCCCAGCTCCTGGAAAAGGGCTTTTCCAAGCCCCAACACTGCTGGGTTACAGTGCCAGCTTGGGTCAGCCACTCAGACCCTATCCTCCCCTCCCTCCCTCCTTCCTAAGCACTTTTCAGCAAGAGATCAACACTTCCCCTGCAAACTAATATTTTTCCCCTGCCCAGTAAACAGCTCTCCAGGAGGCTTCCATAAGTACTCCTAATTTCCTTCCCCTCGGATGATTTACGAGGGTTGCATTCAATTAACAGCAGTATTGATTTTCCTGCAGCTGACTGGCAGCCTGCTGGCCCTCGTTAGGGAATCCATCCTTCCCTTCCCAGCACGGGCAGGATGCAGGCAGCAGGGAGCTCAGGCAGGGCTGGAGAAGGCAGCCAGCAACCCCTGGAGTTCACAGGTGCAGCCTGTGTGCCATGCCACAAAACTTTTGGGCAGCTCTTCCAAGGGGGAGAAAATTGGAGCGGGACATTTGGGTTTTCCAAGAGTTTTATCAGCTGGAAATGGAGGCACCTGTGAGACAGCCCCAATGGAACAAGAAAGATTTTGCAGCTTGGAAATCTGGGAGGCTTTCCAAGGCAGGCCATTAATGCCACCCTGCATATACAGAGTTTTCCTTGCACTTTCCAAGGGGTAAAGCCACCCCAAACCTCTGCTGGAGTGGTGCAGTGCTCACAGGTTATTCCATAAAGCTCAGCAAAGCCTTCACCTCCTTCCCCTCAGCTGGAGCTCTGCAAAACCCAGCCCTCCTGATTCCACTGGAGATCCAGCCTTAAGCAGGAGAGCACTTTGTAAAAACAAGAATTAATCCACTTTTGGGCAACTGGAAGCACAAAGCCCACACTGGCAGCTGTGCAGAGCGGGAAGGAGACGAAGGCAGCAGCAGTGCCAAGCAGGGACGCTTTGAAGAGTAAAATCCCTTTGAAATTACCACCCTTTAATTGTATTATCTTTCCCTGACAGCCTCAAGTCGGTCACTGGTGATCAAAGAGACAGAGGCAGGGAGGGAAGGAGACAAGCCCTCGGTGGAATCCCGGGATCCTAACAAGGAACAGCTCCTGGGTGTCTCTGTGGGGCTGATCTGGGTCCAGGAGTCATTGCTGGGTCCTGGGGCAGCTGGAGGTGCCCAATCCTCCTCAGCACAGGGGGGTCCCCAGGACTGCAGCTGGTTACACTCAAGGGACAGTGTAGGAGCATTGTGGGGTGGGATGGTGGGGATGGATGGAGATGAGAGATCTCTGCAGCCAGGGCTGGAACTTGGGGTTCATTGCAAAGGGCCTGGGTGCAGGGCCCTGCTGGGAGCTGCCAGCCACAGCTCAGAGCAGGCCCTAGAGAAGAGAGGGGGAGAGAGGGTGAGAGTAAAAGGGTAAGAGAGCAAGGTTCCCATTACAATACAATAAATATTCTTCTGTGTTGAATATTCTGATTCTCACTAACCAATCTAGCACAACATACAAATCCTATAGCATTTATACCATACTGTGTTACATTTTAAACCCTAAAACTCCTCTTTGGGCCCCTTCTGCCAAGCTGGCAGGGTCTGCTCTGACCCTTGGGCCTGTCTGCAAGCAGAGGGTGTTGTTCCATCAAAAGGGGATCACCTTCAGCTGGCCACACCATTGTTTTCCAGTTGTTCAGTAACTGAGGGATCTCAAAGCTTGCTTTCATTTCAATCTCACTTATAGCTTCTATATTCTCAAAATCTTTTGCCAGACAATCATATTTATAAGACTTTCCTGTTTCATCTTCCCCAACACCCACCCACAAGAAACTCCCCTGTGGTGGCTGCTTCACCTGGAGATGCTCTGTCCCATGACCAGAACGGGATCTTCAGAGGCCAGGTGAGAACAAGGAGAGGAGACAGATGGGTTTGGATGCAGAATCAGGTGAAGAGAATTGATTTCTCTTTAGGGGTGACTTATAAGGAGCAAAAGGTGATAAACTCGTTGCCCCTGAATTTCCATTACTGGAAATTAAGACATCTGTGATCTCAGCCCCCAACTCAGGCCCATCTGAGCACACACACAAAACCTGAGGCTCTTTTGATGTGGGTCTATCAGCTCCCATCCTCTCTCCAGGTGATGGCCCCAGAGCCATCACTCCCACAGCAGATCTGAAACACCAAATCCCCATCTGCAGCCACTGCTGCCAGCCCACAGAAATGCTTTTAAGTTTCTCTCTTGGCTGCTGGTGTAGAGAAACAACCATCACCTGAAATTAGTGGTTCTTTTAACACAAGACTGGCCAAGAAAATCGTTCAATGTGAGCAAGCACCTTCCAGTGCTGGCTGTAATAGTCCTGTCCACTCCTCTCTGGGATTATTGGTGATCTCACTCACTTGGGTACCAGCCAGCCTCGGAACAACAAAATCCCAGCACCTACCGTGGCTGAGGCAAATTATATTTTCTCAGTGCTGGAAATGATGGTACATAAAAGTCAGGACCACGCATTCCACGGCTGCCCTGCAGCTCTAGCTCAGGTGTGCAGGCACTGTGGCAGAGCTCAGCCTTTAATTACAAGCTCACTGACTCTGTTTTCTCTTATAGGCACAAAAGAGGCTCGTGAGGAAAGCGAAGGAGAGGGATGGAAATGCTGATGGGAGCAGGGGAAAGCACAGCGATGGCAGGAGGTGGAGGTGGGAATGTTATGAGGAATCCAGCAGGATGCAGCACAGAGCAGGGCAGGGGTGACCCCTGCATGTCACATCCCTGCCATCCACCTCTCCTGTGTCACCTGAGGCTCCACCTGAGCAAAATCCACGCTGGCATCTTTTCCACACTGCCAAGCTTGTCCCAAGTGCTGCCCCTGTGGTTTTTCATCTCTGCTCCCCCACCGCCAGTTACCATTTGTGCACTGACACTCCAATTAGTATCAATGAATGTTTAAAAGCTCCCAGAGCACAGGGAAATGTCTTTTTAGTGAATCAGTGTGCCACAACAGGGAGGTCTGATGGCGCCTCTCACACTGCCAGCTGAGATGTGCAGCACAGGGAGCCAGGGCATCATTTTAGGCCCTTCTGCACATTTTAAACCTTGCTCAACTCCAATGCTGAGCACATCAGTCCTGGATTCTGAACAGCCACCAGCTCCACAGCTGCCCATGGAGTACAGGCACAGAGCAAGGGTCCTGAGCTCAGGGAGCACATCCCACATGCCAGGTGCTGCTTGGCATGTCCCACCTGCAGCAGCACCACAGCACAGCAGTGCAGACACTGCCACACCTGCAGCTGGGACAGCTGCTTCAGGAAATCATGGAATCGTAGAATATCACAACAACACCCACAAGGATCACTGAGTCAAGCTCCTGGTCCTGCACTGGACACCCCCAAAAATCACACAGTGTTCCTGAGAGCATAGTGCAAATAATTCTTGGACTCTGACAAGCTTGGGAGTGACCACAAATCCTAAAAATCACAGTCAGCTCAGAAATCCCAAAAGAAACAGCTCCAGACATGGCAAATGAGGCTAAAAATGTTCCTCCCAAGACCTGTTGGGTCCCACCACCCTCAGAGCAGCTCAGCACATTGGGGTGTTCTGCTCCTGCAAAGCCCCCACGCCCAGCACTGCTCCACAGGGTCTGACTGACCTGTCCAGAGGGAATCGTGCTTCATCCCCTTTGTGGAAGTCAGTGCTGTTCTCCAGCCTGGCCAGGATGTCCATCCTCTTCATCAGCATCTCCAGCATGTCGCTCATCCTGCGCAGCACCCCTCGGGACTCCAGCGCGCCCATCACTGCAGCACACAGAGAGAGCTGAGACACGGCCAGCCTGGCATGCACACCCCACCCTGGGACCCCAGCTCCAGCCCCACAGCTGCCCCTGCTGCTCCCCACCCCACGGGTGGGCTCGGTGGTGTTTGGAGCATCTCAGTGCCCTGCTGTCCCCGTGTCCCCTCCCTGGCTCTGCCCCACAGCCCCATCACACTGCCCAAGCAGGGTAAATCCCTGCCCAAATCCAGCTGGGCTCCTCCAGTCCCATCAATGATGGACAGAAAATATAGGATAGCCAGTGGTTATCTCAGCCTGGATCCAGCCCCCTCACCAGGCATGAAATCCTGATTTATCCACCTGATCCAGCCTATCCCTGTCACAGACACATTTTCTGAAAAATCCTTTCCTTAGGATTTTTTCTCCTGAGAAGCTGAGAAGCCTCAAGAACAAAATGTAAGCAATGATTATCTGCTGCTGTGGAATGCAACAGGTGCATCTGTGATTGGTCTCATGTGATTGTTTCTAATTAATCACAGTCAGCTGGCTCAGACTCTGTCCAAGACCAAAGCCTTTGCTATCATTCTTTCTTTTTCTATTCTTAGCCAGCCTTCTGATGAAATCCTTTCTTCTATACTTTTAGTGTAGTTTTAATATAATATATATAATAATATAATAAATCAAGCCTTCTGAAACATGGAGTCAGATCCTCATCTCTTCCCTCATCCTCAGACCCCTGTGAACACTGTCACAGTCCCGAGGGCTTATGGCAAACTGACTTCATTCCCAAGCACCAAGTAAGCAGCCTTTCATTTGCCACTTCTATTTTTCACTCTGCACCTAGCCCAGCATCCTGCCTTTGACAGCAGCCTGCAGAGGATGCTTAAGGAAAAACATGGGAAGTTCATCAAAGGGGTGGTGCTCCCCAACACATCCTCCCAGCAGCACCAGATTTTCCTGTTCCAGAAAAGAAGAAATTTTCTGCTCAAATCTGCAGTGGGGTGGGAGACCTAGCACTGGAAATAGCTCAAGTGCTGCATCAACTCCCCCAAGAGGGAAGGCCCCCAGTTCCCAGCCCTGTTTAACACTGTTTCTCCCATGGGTGTGCATGGCACTGACCTGCTGGAAAGCACAGGGGGATCCAGGAGCTCCTGGCTCCCAGCTTGATTTGCCATCTAGTGACAGGCAATGAGCCCAGAGCCAGGGAACAGAAAATAAAGCTCCTGTTTCATCTCAGCTCGGCTCATTTCACGTTGGTAATAACTTAATCAGTGCATAATCCCCTGAACCTCTCCCGTTTAGCTTATCTCTGCCGTTCCACTCTCATGTGCTTTCCAAGAGGCAGCACATATTTAATTTAGGGAGCAGCAGGAGCCAGGGGGGTGGCACTGGGAAGGAGAGCAGCTGCTGGATGTCCTGGTTTGCTATCAGGACTTAAAGACGCCTCATGCACCTCCAAACAGATGCACAACCCGTCCTGCAAAGGCAGGCGGAGTTTGGGATTCCCTATCCTGGCACAGCCAGGGTGGCAGAATGGACCAGGGCACCCCAATGGCAGGGCGTGCCAGGGACAGCCCTGGCATGGGCTTCTCCTCCCCACAGGAGCTGGCTGAGCATGTGAAACAGCACAGAGGCCTTGGTGTGGGTGTTTGGGTGTTCAGATGGGAGCAGGGTGTGGCGTGGTGGATCAGGGCCACCGTGACAGCTCCTGATGCTGCTGCAGAACTGCAGCCCTGGCTCCATCCCTGCTTCCCCAGGAATTCACCCACACTTCAGCCAGAGCTCCCAGGGGCTGGGAAGGCTGATTCCCAGGGAAGGCAGGGTAGGAGCATCGGGGCGATGGATGGAGATGGGAGATTTTTGAAGCCAGGTTGTGGAACTTGGGTTTTATTGCAAAGGGCCTGGGAGCTGCCAGCCACAACTCAGAGCAGGCCCCAGAGAAGAGAGGGGCAGAGAGGATGAGAGGGTAAGAGAGTAAAAGGGTAAGAGAGCAAGGTTCCCATTACAATACAATAAATATTCTTCTGTGTTGAATATTCTAACTCTCACTAACCAATCTAGTACAAGATACAAATCCTATAGCATTTACATACAGCCTATAAGAATCACTACATTACCATACTGTGTTACATTTTAAACCCTAAAAACTCCTCTTTGGGCCCCTTCTGCCAAGCTGGCAGGGTCTGCTCTGACCCTTGGGCCTGTCTGCAAGCAGAGGGTGTTGTTCCATCAAAAGGGGATCACCTTCAGCTGGCCACACCATTGTTTTCCAGTTGTTCAGTAACTGAGGTATCTCAAAGCTTGCTTTCATTTCAATCTCGCTTATAGTTTCCATATTCTCAAAATCTTTTGCCAGGCAAGCATATTTGTAAGGCTTTCCTGTTTCATCTTCCTTAGTAGGAAGCTTCCCAGGGCAGGCAGCACTGGCACTGCAGCTCCAGCCCCCACACTGCCCTGCCAGGCTCTGGGATAACATTGGATCACTCACGAACACGGCGTTGTGAGCCAACCCTTAACCCCTCCAAGAAGATGACACTGGGCCAGCCAGACCTTGCCAAAGGCTGCCTTCCACGCTTGGCTGGGATTATCAGCAGCACATTATTTTTCCTGACTCTATCTAACAAAACAGAAGAAACATTGAGAGCAAAAGCAATTCCTCAAAAAAAAAAGAGGACAAATCACCATTCATGGAGAGTGAAACTGGGCTCTTCCCCAGACATTCCCTCAGCTCCATGGCAAGAATCAGTGACTTCTGCTTCAATCAGTGGGTGCCCAAGGTCCTGTGCAGCCCCAGACTTTCCTGGGTGGGTTTGGGAGTGCAGGAGCCACCTGGCACACCCACCAGGAAGGTCACCCTGTCCCCTGCACGATATCAAAGTCACAGCCTGTTCCACTGAAGAGCAGCAGCACTAATGAGCCTGCAATTAAAAGATGCTATGGGGAGGTAAAAAAGTGGAATTTTGGAACCTGAGGCTCCATTTTGACAAGGGCTGCCTCAAACACAGCTGAGAAAATCAGGAAAAGGCACAGCTAAGGGAAATAGAACAGCTCTGACATGGGCTTAAATCTGAAAATCCACTTTAGTTATTTGTCCATAGACTGAGCCCATTCCAGTGACATCCCTCCCACAGCTGGGCTGTGTTCATGGGTTGCAGCCCCAGCACCCTCTCTCCACCCCAGGACTGACCATCCCCCAAAATGGGCATTTCTACTCAGAATTTGTTCCTGCTCTGACATCCCAGCATGGCCAGCAGGTCAGAGCTTAGACCTTACACTCAGCTTTTGCATGAGGCAGTGATTACTGATCCCTTGTGCTGCAGTGGGTGAGGCTGGAGGTCAGGAAAAAGACCTGACCCAAACCCTACAGTGTAGCCATATTTTCTGAAAAATCCTTTTCTTAGGATTTTTCTCCTGAGAAGCTGAGAGGCCTCAGAGGAAAATAAAAACAATGATTATCTGCTGCTGTGGAATGCAACAGGTGCATCTTTGATTGATCTCATGTGGTTGTTTCTAATTAATGGCCAATCACAGTCCAGCTGTCTTGGACTGTCTGGTCAGTCACAAGATTTTATTATCATTCCATTTTCTTTCCTTTCCTTGCTAGCCTTCTGATGAAATCCTTTCTTCTATTCTTTTAGTATCATTTTAATATAATATATATCATAAAATAATGTCAGCCTTCTGAAACATGGAGTCAGATCCTTGTCTCTTCCCTCATCCTGGGACCCCTGTGAACACCACCAGCTGTGAACACTTCAGCTGGCCAGAGAGGCTGAAACCACCACCCCCAGATTCCCATGGAGCCCATCCTGGCCTGGGGATTTGGATCCCAGCCTGTTTGGGGGGTCAGGTTGTGACAGTTTGCTGGGAACACACAGAGGTTGTGCCTGGGAAGGCAGTGGGGATGGAGAATTCCTGGCAGTCCAGGCAAGGATGATGCTCCAAAGGTTCATCACAGAAGCACAGCTGAAAGACAGCTCTGCTCCCAAATCACTACTGAGGGATGAGGATATTCCCACCAGGGCACAAATCCACTTCCCTGTGGATCCCAGAGAGCCACAACTGCACTCTGCACCCACCACCAGCCTGGCCCCTGACTTTCCCCGAGATCTCCCCTCCTGTCACTGCCACCATCCCATTCCCAGCTGGTTTTGAGCCACTGCAGGATGCTCTGAGAGCAGAGCTCTGAGCTTTGCTGTCAACAGTGAGCCGAGATATTCCTTCTCAAATAAAGAAATTTTTAAAAAAATCCCAAATACTAAGTAAAAATAGCAATACAAAAATAAAAATCCCAGCTTTCCCTGCATTATCTTTTGGGGCAGCCTGCCAGAAAGCAGAGCTGAGGCAGGACACATCTCCCCCAGCCCTCCCCTGGCACTCGGAGATGAAGCCGAAGCTCTTCCGCATCAACACCTCTCTCTTTCTGTTCCTGGGCTTTGTTGTTGTTGTTGTTTTTCCAGCAGCTTAAGGAAGCTAACAACGCCTTGACATTTTTTGGCAATGATTATTACATCTCTTGGAAAGTGTGTCTCATTAAAACCAGAAGAAAGGAGCAAAAGTGCTGAAGCGACTCTTTTAAAAATGCAAGATCCAGGATTAATTTGTTAACCTGGAACAGAGACTCAGACTCCCACCCAGGGCTGCTCAGCTGCCTGAGCCAGCACAGGGATCCAGAGGATGGAGGAGATCCTGGCCAGGAGCTCAGGCTTCTCCCTAAAGCCAGTGATGAAGATCCCCAAGGAGATTTTACCCACAGCACTGCAGGCAGCCAGGATAAACCCAAACCCACCTTAACAGCACAAAACTCCAGTTCTGAAAAATCAAACAGTGCTGAAAACCACTTTCTTTTAAAAAACAAAGCCACCAAGCTGCTAATTAGAAAGGGAAAATATTCTGATTTCCCCTGATAATCAGCAATGATGGGACAGCGAATACAAGTAAACCCAACCAATAGATTAATTGGAATTTGTTAAGGTATGACAGGGTTTTGACAGTTTTCCTGAGTGGCAGCCACGCTTTCCAGGCAATCACTGAACTGACAGAGGTTTTCAAAGCAGCACTAGGAAATAATGATTGCAATCAATCATATCTTACCGGATTTCATGAGACACGCTGGTAAACACAGCAGAGGGAGGAGAATTATTTATGGGGCTTCTGAAGAGCACACAGCTAAGTAATTGGATGAAATCAGGGGAAAAAAGGAAAGCAACCCCTAAGGGTGATGTCTTGTGGAAGAAGGAATAGCTTCTCTGTGAAACCAGCGGAATAGTCAACAGCCAATATGCTCAAATTTGGATGGGCTGAAACCCTGGGGAATTCACTAATGATGCACAGGTCTTTAAAATACCTGCTTGGAGTGAAAGCAGCCGTGAGCAGGCGTCACCCCCTGCCAGTTCCTGCCACTGGGACCTCCAGAACAGGAGCAGGATGAGCAGCCAGGGCAGTTCTGCTGATGTGCCAACCTGAACTCAAAGGTGAGGCTCAGTGGAGCTCAGTGATCCTTGTGGATCCCTCCCAGCTCAGGATATTCTGTGTTTGTGCAGTTCTCTGACCATGCAGGAGTGGAGAGCATCTCCTTTCCGCCCTGGCCACTCCTTGGTGTTATCAGAGTGGTTTGGGTTGGAGGGGACCTTAAAGATCACCTTGTTCCAACCCTCCTGCCATGGGCCAGGACAACTTCCACGAGATCAGGTTGCTCAGAGCCCCATCCAACCTGGCCCTGAGCACTTCCAGGGATGGTGTATCCATGCCTTTTCTGTTCCTGTGTCTCATCACTTTCACAGTGAAAATTTTCCTCAAGTGTAGTAGGTAGTATAGTATAGCTTAATAAAGCTTTTATTCAGCCTTCTGAAATCATGGAGTCAAAGCTCTTTATTCCCTGGCTAAGGGACCCCTGCCACAATAGAACTTTATCAGCCTTTCTGTAAAAAACTTTTTCCTCATATCCAACCTATATTCCCCTTGGTGCAGCTTGAGGCTGTGTACTCTGGTTGTGTCAGTGCTGCTGCAGAAAGAGCCCAAACCCAGCTGAGCACAGGCACCTTTCAGGAGTTGTAGAGAGTGATAAGGTCACACCTGAGTCTCCTCTAAAATGCAATCCCACACTGTATTCCCAATATCCATAACCTGGCTGGTTGGCTGTTGGTCCCCTCCCTTCTCAGAGTGTCACAGCCCTGCCTGGCCATCCCACAACAGCAAATCCCCTGCTGCTGCTGGAGCTCAGACACAGTGAGATATTACCTATGTCCACTGAAAATACCAGCTGAATTAATTTCAATCTAAAGCATCATTTGCTGTGGTTTTCTCCTTTAAAGGACAACTCCAGGCTATTTAAACCCCTCAAAAGGGCAGCACAATCTTGAAAGATTTATTGCAGAGGAAAGCAGAAGATCTCTAGTGGGGCTGAGGCAGACCCAGACCTCACGCCCAGCTCCTTGGGGTGGTACCCAGGGCTGGACTGGGATCCCATCCACTCTGGCATCTCCCCAGGGAGCAAAGCCCCAGCCCTTTGATTGCCTGCCCCTCTGATGCTCCTCTATTTACTTTCACTATCGATTTTGATTCAAGCAGATTAAAAGACCAAAGAGCCAACTAGCCAAGGACTAACTCTGACACATAATCCATTGCAATCACAGCCCAGAGACCCAGCTCTAACTGCAAACAAGAGAGCCCAAGGCCAGGCTCAGGTTGGCAGCAATGGCCCCTCCTGTCTCCATCCCTTTGGGCAAGCTGCTCCAGGGATGGAGAAGGTCCCTCAGGGTGGCTGCACCCCTTAAAGGCACCCATTCCCCAGCATGGACTCACAGCTATTTATTGCTGCCAGCAAATCCACCCACATCTACCATTACACTGCTCCAGATTCACTAATTTAAATTATACAGAGAAAACACAGACCTGCTTAGCCAGGGCCCCAAAGGAAGAGAGCAGCAGGAGGCACACAGGGAGCTGCCACACAGCTGGAGCTGCCCATGAAGGAGCTCAGGGGCTGCTGGTGAAGGGGACACTTCAGCAGAGCTCCAGCAGCACCATCAATCTGCTGTTGAGCCCTGGGAGCACTGGCAGTAAAGCAGCTCCTGGTAATCAGCCAAATTAAGCAGCCTTAAGCCACTGGCTGGTAAAGTAGATTATGTCCCACCTGCATCACCTACTCCTGGATTGATGCCTCCCCTGTTGCACTGCTGTGTCAGTGTGCAGCCTCAGGGTGTTTTCCCTCACTCTCCCTGCACCCCTGGGCAGGCAGAGCCTGTCAGACCCTCTGTGCCCTCCCAAAAACCAGGGCAGGCAGGACCTGACCCAGGGCTCCTGTCCCAAACTGCAAGGCAGGATGTATTTATTCTATTTGCCATCTGTGTGGCAGCTGTCTTCTGTTCAGTGGGCAGTTTTCCTTATCTCTTCCACACCCAATCCTCTCTCAGGGCAGACATCTGCTGATAACAGCTATTGAATGTCCCTGCATGGCTGATAAGAACTACAGCATCCCATTGGGAGATGGGAGCCCAGAGGGAGGAGCCAAGCATTCCTACCTGGACATAATCTGGAGATTCTGGAACACCAGCACGGCTTCTGCACTGGATTCCCCAGAGGAACAGCAGCTGCCTCTTCTTCCCCTGGATCTTCAGAGGAAGAGACTGCACCTTTCTACAGGATCCCTGCTCTAACAGAACCAGCCCTGACACTGCAGGAGGGCTGAGCCACAATTCCAATGGGACTGCTGCCAACAGCCTGACCCACAGGGGGTCAGGTTGGGTTCTGACTCTGTCAGTGTTTGTTTAGTTTACTGCATTGTTTATTTTATCCTTTTATTTTCTTCCCTAATAAACAACTGTTATTCTTTCTCCCATACTTTTGCCTGAGAGCCCCTTAATTTAAAATTTATAGCAACTCATAGGGAGGGGGTTTGCATTTTCCATTTCAGGGGAGGCTCCTGCCTTCCTTAGCAGATTCCTGGCTTTCCAAACCAAGACAGCTCTGCAGGTGCAGCCAGGTGACAGCAGCAATTGCAGCCCTTCCTGGGCTCAGGAGACCCCCCTGCCTTCCTGCAGCCCCCCACAGCAGCAGTGCCTGGGGTCCATGGCAGTTCCCCATTGTTTCTTTCACCTTTCAATATCCAATTTCATTTATCAGCAAACCTACAGTTTATTTGTAAAGGCAAATATCATTTTCCATTCATCAATCAGTAGAATCCTTCCCATTGTTTCTTTTACCTCTCAGTGCTGGTTTTATGTACCAGCAAACCCACAGCTTGTTTGTAAAGACAAATCCACTGGTCCTTTCACTTGGAATCCACGGCCAACAGCTTCAGGAGCAATGAGCTGCATCTCTGCTCCCCTCCTGCAGCCCCTGCCCCTCACACTGTGGGTTCTCCTGCTGGCATGATGCCCCAGAGGCTTCCTGGAGGAGGAAACCACCCCAAGGTGTTCCTGTCCCAGCCCCTCTGGCTCTGGGGTCTCGTTCCTCCCTCCCTCAGCTGCAGAACCCCGAGCTGAGGCTGCCCAAGAGGGTCCTGATGCTTTTCCACCCCTCCAGCTCCCTCCCATCCCAAAGGAAGCCCTGCAGGAACAGCCTGCAGCTCCACCCAAACATGTCTGCTCCCAGTTTCCATACAAATAAGAAAAGGCAGGAAAATGAACAATACAAACACTCACACTCCCAGTCAGGAGCGTTTCACTGGTGCAAGGACAGCCCAGGGCCGTCCCCCCCAGATGTATTGCTTCTTACCCCTCCATACACACACCAGAGACCTGATGTCCCCTCTGGGACATGGGGACAGTCCCAGGAGTCCTGCCATGAGCCATCACTGCAGGTAAAGGGAACTGGATCCCCTCCTCCCCCCCACAGCCCCTAGAGATGGGCTGGGGGAGTTGGGAAGGAGAGATGAATACACACAACCCCAACACAAGCTGCAGTTCAGCTTTTATTTCTTTTTATATATTTTTATGTATTGTTTATATTTTTAATGCATCTTTCTTCCTTCTTCTCATCCCCCCTTTCACTTTTTTCTTTGAAAAGAGCAGCAGCAGGGAGTTTTTAGTTGCTTCTCTATTGCCAGCCAGCACTATTTTAAATTGCATTTTAAGCTGTTCTGCAGCGCTTCAAACACCTCACACTGCAGGACAGGCTTCCAAATTACAAGATTAACATTGATTTTAAATTGCTTCCTAAAACACCAGGGCTCCAGCACAGGGATGGAAGAAGGGCAGCTGCTGTAGCAAAGCCCAAAGGACAGCAGAGCTCCTGGGGCACGGCTGCACCCCACACTGGGGTGGATGCTGTTGGGACTGGGGGCAAACTGGAGCCTGGATTTGCAGCTGAGACCCCCAGTTTGAGGTGAAATCAGCACACACAGGTCCCACAGGACAGGGGCTGCCCCTCAGTGACTCCACGGACCCAGGGACCAACCTTTGTGTGGGTTCTTGGTGTTTACAGGAGGAGTCTCTCCAACAGTACCAGCATTCAAGGTTCTCCTCCTGATGGTCCCCACTGCCCCTCCAGGGACAATTGAACTGCCAACAGCCAGTGCCCCATGGATTGCAGGGAAGGGAGGATTGCACCCAGCACTTGCACAGCCCAAAACCAGCCAGGAAAGGCACCAGGAGGTTCAGCACCCCATCAGTCCTCCAGCCCTGCACATCCAGTGCTACAGCCCACAGCCACGCTCACAGCTGCCCCAAAAGGTGATTTCTTCAGAACTCACTCATTTAACACTTCTAAAATGATCACCCTTTCTCCTTCAGCCAAAAAGATTGGCCAAACAGTGCTGGGCATCCTGCCACTCTGCTTCCAGGGGCAAATAAATCATCCTTTCCTCCAAACCCATCAGTCTCCAGCAAACCCAGGGGCCGGATCCTCCAAGCAGGGCCAGAGCTGGGGGGCACTGGCAGAGCTGCAGGATGAGCCTCAGCTAATCTCTTCTCAAGCTGAACTGAGCCCTGCTCTCTCGTTTAAGGCAGAGAAACAAATAAATCAATGGGAAAACCCAGCTCTTACAGAGGCTGCTATGGTTCCCATTGTGCTGGTTTTATTTTCTGAAGTACCTGCTGCCTCCCGGGCTCAGGATGAATTTTGATTTAGGAGTGAAAAGGGGTAATAAAAGCATAAAGAGCCATTAACATTCCTCCTGGCCATGGTGGGGTGTTGGCTCATCACAACTTGATGGAAATGCCATTTGACTTCCTTATGAGCTATAGAAAATCAATTAATTGATTTAATCATTCCCTGGGTGTCCCTGCTTATGGAGATAACAGAGTGCCAGGGCAGCAGAAGCTGCTCCAGCCTCCTCTGACACAGGGCCAGCACACATCCCTGAGGTCCTCATCACTGCTGCCCCACTTCAAGGTGTGTGAATTCACACTTCCATTTTCCAATAGCTTTGGTGGCATAATTTTTTTTTCTTCTCTTGAAGCCTGCAGGCATTCAATCCTGAGCAGTAATTGCATGAAACAGGCACTTCTTCAGGAAGAGACATTTTCCCAGGATGGATTAAGCCTTAACCACTGCAACAGCAGCCCTAACACTTCTCTTTACCCCTCTGTGCCCTGCAAAGCACCAATCTGCATTTTGCATTTTGCACATCCCCACAGAAGTGGGCAGGAGAATCCAGTGTCACGTGGAGCCCCAGGGATGCCTTTATTTTCATTATTTCAACAGCTCTCATTTCCCTGCCTGCAACACCAATTTAATAAGGGCAGTAAAGTTTTACACCTCCATTTAAACTCCCTCTCCACGAGTCGGTCAAGGATGGGAGCACAGTGCACCTAATGATGGATGCAGAGCTTGGGGCTGAAGTGGGGACAGCAGCAGCAGCAGGAGAGGCCACATGATTTTATTTAACCCAGACAAAACAATGGTCTGCTCCCAAAAAAAAGCAGATTAAGGACACTCCTGTGAGGCCATGGGGTGAAACCCCAGCACAGTGACACTGCTGGCACTCATGGATGTTGTGTCACCCGCTCAAAGAGCCCTTGGGGCAGCTGAGCATCCAGCAGGGGCTGGCAAAAGGCAAAGTTTGGGGCAGAAAGCCCTCACCCTGCAGATGGGCTCTGCCTGGCTTTGGTGTCTCCCTTAACTCCCTCCTTCCCACCAATGCTTGGACAAGGAAGGAAGAGAACGGTGTTGGGAAGGATGAAAGTTTGACAAGAAAGTCTCACAGATATGAATGCTCAGCAGGAAGATTTTTGATTGTAGAGTCTGAGGAAGGAATAGAGATGGAAGCAAGATTTGATTTAGAAGAAAAGAATTGCTGAGCCAGTTTTACTGGATAACCAAGGAGGCAAAGGTTGTGTTGGTTAGAAGGGGTTTTTATGGCTCAGAGCAAAGGATAAACTCACCTCAAACAAGAAGATGTTTGTACCAAGCAGAAAGAGAGCACAGGCAAACAAGGCAGCAAATGCTGCAAGTAGAAAAGAGGTCTCAGTCCAAGACAACTGAAAAACAACTTCTAGCTTAAACTGTAATGTACTAACTTTAGTGATTGGAGAACAGTAACATGAATGTGGTAATTATAGTAGTCATGATTGGCTATAGATAAAAGTTAAGGTATAGATTGGTTCTACTGTATTAAGATGCTCAGCAAAGAAAAGTCTAGAATGCATTGTAACCAAAACCAAAGGGCTCCAGGCCTGCCTACAGCTGGAGCTGACAGCTGTGGGCACAGCTCTGCTACTCATGACCCTGGACTGCTGTGACATCCTGGATACAATAAACTGCATTTTGGAGAGCAGCCTGGAGTCCCACATCCCTCATTTCAGCTCTTACAGAACGGTGCCAAGCTCAGCATTTCCAGGGGAGCCCCAGAGCCAACCATGCTGCTCCAGGAGAAATCAAAACCCCATCACTCCCAGCGCAGCTCCTCAGCAAGGAGATGCTCCCAGAGCCAGCCAGCTCCACTTGGCACCAACCACACAACTCCTTCCAGCATCAGCTGGCTGCTCCAGCCTCCGAGGATCCATGGAGTGGCTTTGGAAGGGCTGGAGCAGAGAGGCTGGAAGTGAGCCCCAAGCACTGAGGGGCTGCCCAGCCTGCTGCTCCACGTGGCTTCCCCCTGGCTGGCACCCACAGGCTCCAGGAGAGCCTAATCCAGCTCTGCATGCAGCAGCAGGACGTGCAGGATCTGCAGGTCCCAGCTGGTGCTGAGGAGGTGACGCCACACTCAGACCCACACCTGGCACCTGGGAAAGCAGCCTGGATAACAACACCCAGGCAGTGCAGGAAAAGGGGATGGGAGAGGGTGCTGGATTAATTTTTTTTTTAATTTAGAGATGGGGTAACATTGAAAGGTGTTTTAAAAACACTAACAATAGTGTTACTCTTAATACTCTTAACAATATTTATCCTATTCCATATCATATCTAAGTCAACATTTGTTATCTTAAAATTTACATACAAATATACACTACATAAAGCTTCTATCAAGTTTTAAAAATTTTCTACAAATTCATTCCCCACAAGAGGGGAACCTCTTGTCTTTTGAGGGAGTTTTACCTAAGCAAACTCTGGATTCAGACCCTGAGAAGAGTCTGATCCCTCCTCCTGGAGCAGCATCCTGGGCTCTGCCAGCAAGACACGCTCCAGCATCCGCTGATCCTGACAAGCTGCTCACAAACACTGCAGTTATCCAGGGCTGCTCAGCAGACAACATCAAAACATGACACCAGCAGCCCAGGAGAGGCTCATAACTCACTCAGGAAGAAACTGGGGATAATTAGTGCCCCGTTTGTGAGCAGAGCCTGCCCAGCTCCCTCCCTTCCCTGTCACTGTCACTTGCTCACAAGAGCTTTCACAACTGGTTCTCCTGTCGCCTCCGCTGAGCGTTAAAGGCAGCAAGATAAATTTAAAACTCACATGATTTCTTGAATATTGTATTGCTGGGAATGTCCCAAGGAAGGCAGGAATGATGCATCTGACTCCATGTTCTCAGAAGGCTAATTTATTATTTTATGATACTATATTTTGTTAAAGAGTACTATACTAAGCTATACTAAAGAATACAGAAAGGATGTTTCTAGAAGGCTAAAAAGATAATAATGAAAACTTGTGACTCTGTAAAGAGTCCTGACACAGCTTGGCACTGACTGGGCAAAGAGTCAATCAACCCACACCAGAATCCCATGAAACAATCACCTGTGAGTAAACAATCTCCAAACACACTCCAAGTAAACACTATATACTATACTATACTAAAGAATACAGAAAAGATACTTTTATAAGTATAAAGATATACTATATATTTTTAGTATAAGATATGCAAAAAAGATAATAATGAAAACTCCTGACTCTTTCCAGAGTCCCAACACAGTTTGGCCCTGATTGGCCAAAGAGTCAAAATAATTCACACCAGAATCCACTGAAATAATCACCTGTGGGTAAACAATCTCCAAACACATTCCACATGAGCTCCAAACATTCTCCACAACACAGGAGAAGCAAATGAGATAAGAATTTTTTTCCTTTTCTCTGAGGCTTCTCAGCTTCCCAGGAGAGAAATCCTAGGCAAAGGGATTTTTTCAGAGGATGTGAATGCCACACTTGAAAGCAAAGGGAACAGGAACATCCCTGGAACCACAGGTCTGTGGGCTGTGTCTCAAGGAGGCAGCAGCCCAAGCCCTCATTCCCAGGTGCTTTCCCCACCCAGAGCAGGTAAGAAAAGGGATTCCCAGAGCCACAAAGCAACTTTTGGGTGTTCTGCCCACCCCAAGCTCCTGTCAGAATAACTGTATGCTCAGCCCAGAAGCTGACTGGGATCTGTCACAAGTGGCAGCGACCCAAATTTTCAAATGGGTCCAGAAAATTACCTTCCCTGAGAGAAAGGGAGAGTAGCCTCACATTTCTCTTCACAGAGAAAAGCAAGGCACAATTCTTGCCAAGAATATTTCTGGGTTTCACATTCTCTGAACATCAGAGAAAGAAAACACAATTCTTATCATTTGCTGTGCTGTGTTTGTGCCCAAGTAGAATGCAGCATGGAGATTGTTTACCCACAGTGATGGGGTTTTGTTTCCTTGGCCTGTCAGGGCCAGGTGTGTGTGTGTGTGTCAGGATTGTCACTGACAGTGACAAGATTCTGTGCAGGGTTGAGTGCTTGGCAGGTTCAGTTTTAGCTGTATAGAACAATATAGTATAATAAAATAATTAATTAGCCTTCTGATAAGATGGAGTCCTCCTCATCATTCCTCCTTCATCGGGGCCCTCACAGCACAGCAATAAGGGAGGGTGAACACACCTGTGTTTTATTTTAAAGCTCCACTGGGCTGAGCAGCATCTCAGCGCAGCCAGGATGGAGCTGAACTGAGATGTGCCCTCCTCTGCTGTCAGCCCTCACAAGGAGAGGGTACACAGGGGGTCAGGATCATGGACAGATCCCTCCTCCTCCTCCTCCTCCTCCTCCCAGCACAGCTGACTGAGAGGGGGATGGCAGAGTTGCTCAAGCTCACTCTGATCATCGGCAAATCCGAGCCTGACCTTTCTGCCTCCTCTGTGAGAACAAATGGTGATGTTACCTGGCCATGCTGACCCAGCTGGGACGCTGCTGGAGCAGAAGGAAAAGCAGCAGAGCCGGGAGCAGGAGCAAAGGACCCCTCTGAGAAGATCATGTAGGTTCTCACATTTCTATTTGGCCTCTCTGCTCCTCTCCTCAGGGAGCAATCCAAGGCATTGAAATAACATGAGATCCCGTTGCTTCACGGTGCTGTGGCTCTGAAATGGTGAAAATGCCCTACAAAACCCCGAGCAACCTTCAGCATTACCATCTGCAGCCTAATTCCCACCCCTCCACAACACCCCTGCTCTGGAGAGAAACAGAAACCACAAACAGCAAAGCTTACAGCTGAGCTGCACAGCCCTGAACATCTCCCTCTCTCCTCTTCTGTGTTCACTGATGGAAGAAATCGCTTTAAGCAGGTGAGACTCCAGGAACTGGAGCAAGCAGGAGAGGCAGAGTTGGAATACTGAGAGGGTTTGAGGAGAACAGGGCAGGATTCCTGCCAGGTGACATTACACACCATCTCCAGCACAACACGCCTTGGCTGGTGCCTCTGGATCTCTCCTGAGTCCTGTAGCCCAACGTGGCAAACCAGAGCCATTGTGACACCACAAGGGAGCCCCAGTGCTCAGCCTCCCTCCCCATGGTCTGCATGTGGGGCAAGACACTCCAAGCGAGCAAGGGCAGGCTCCCACATTTTATATATATATATATATATATATATATATATATGTGTGTGTGTGTGTGTGTGTATATGTATATGTATGTATTTTTTTTTCTTTTCTACATTTATTTTTATTCTCTCCAAAATGAATGTAAATAACCAAATCTTTTTGCAGCAGAAGCTGTTCTTTGGTGACCTGCAATTCTGCTGGATCACAGACCATGGGAAGTCACTGCTGGGGCTGCACTGCCCACCCCCAGACACATTCCAGGTTGAGTTACCATTGCCCAGCTGCAGTGATGCTGTAGGACTGGGAAAACCTCTTTTCTAGCCCACAAGCTGCTTATCACCCCATCAGAGTCCATATCCTGCAGCCCTGAGATCAGACCCCAAAACACCTCTCAGCAACCTAGCACAAGGTGCAACAGCCTTGTAGAGGCTGAGCTTCACCTCTTCACACTTCTGTTTTCCAGCTTGTGCTCTAAAATAAGCTCTCCCCCACTTTTGTCCTTCCTTCATCCCATTCCCACCAATCCTGCTCCTAAAGCAGTGGAGGAAACACAGCACAGGAGCCCAGCTGTGCTCAGCCACAGGAAACCAGCTGGAGATGCTGGGGTGGGAAAAGGCAGGTGTTGAGCTCTGCAGCTGAGCAGCAGGAAACACTTAAATACAGGTTGAAAAAACAGTTATGGGAACAGCAAACACAAACCCCAGAGCTCAGCAAAGCCCCACTTCCCAAAGGCAGTGGATTCCAGGACCCCTGCAGCAGTGACCCCAAGGACAGAGATACCTGTGAGCCACTTCAGATGCTTCTATCAAAGGTCAGTGTTGAAGCTTGCAATGCAAGATGTTTTCCATTACCATCCCCACCTTTGTCAAGTGGGCAGTTTGCCTTATCTCTCTCTCTGAGTGACCACAATCACTCCTCCCTCGGGAGGGGACATTGCTGATAACAGCTATTGAATGTCACTGCATGGCTGATGAGAACTACAGCATCCCATTGGGAGATGGGAGCCCAGAGGGAGGAGCCAAGCATTCCTACCCAGATATAATACAGAGGTTTTTGAGACACCAGCACAGCTTCTCCATGAGATTCCCAGAGGAGCAGCAGCTGCCTCTCCTTCCCCTGGATCTTCAGAGGAAGAGACTGCACCTTTCTACAGGATCCCTGCTCTAACAGAACCACCCCTGACACTGCAGGAGGGCTGAGCCACAATTCCAATGGGACTGCTGCCAACACCCTGACCCACAGGGTGTCAGGTTGTGTTCTGACTCTGGCAGTGTTGTTCTAGTGTACTGCATTGTTTATTTTATGCTTTTATTTTTTTTTCCTTTCCCTATTAAAGAGCTGTTATTTCCTGCTCCCATATTTTTTGCCTGAGAGCCCCTTAATTTAAAATTTATAGCAATGTGGAGGGAGGGGTGGGGAGGGTTTACATTCTCCATTTCAGGGGAGGCTCCTGCCTTCCTTAGCAGACTCCTGGCTTTCCAAACCAAGAGAGGCAGCTAACAGCAAGGTGAGCTGAAATCAAATCAGACCCCTCTGCAGGCAGCAGGAGCCCAGCACGAGGGCAGGGCTCTGCTCCAGCCATTTCAGGACCTGTCCCACACCTCCCCTGGGTTTGCAGCAAATTCCTCCAGCACCTCACACCCAACCCTGCAGGAACCAACAGCAAGAGGAATCCAAAGGCTTTTGATTCTTTGAAGCAGCCCCAGCAGTTGCAGGCACCATTCCAGCCACATCTAATCATGTTTTAACACTTAATAACCTATTTTCCCTGGCTAATCCCCTGCAGCAGCACACTCCACCAGCGGGATGCACATCCCACCAAATCCAGCCTGAGGGACCACAGCCAAATCCCTCCCAGCACCATGATTACAGAATTTGGTGCTTTTTCAGCAGCAGCCTCCTGCCCCCTGACTCTGGCAGTAAAACAACTGCAAGGAAGATGCTTGGGGGGAAAAAGGATCATCAAACATATTAAATTCTAAATGAGAGGACACAGAAAACTCAATCTCCTGAGTCTAGAGCCCTTCCAAAGCATCTCCCACATTCAAAATTTATAGACTTCTCTGTTTCCCTTTTTTATCTACATCTTTGTTTGCTGAATAAATTCTCTCAGTGGCCATTTCAAAACAAAGGAACCTCTGTCTGTGTTTACTTGACAGCAGAGGATTAGGATAAAATAACTTGCATTTCAGAAGGGTTTTTTTATTTATTGTTAAGATGCAAAGCCTCTGCTGCAGCGAATCACCAAGCAGAGAATCCATCTGAGGAATGATTTCTGGCACACACCAAGAAACTTGGCTTTTGGAGAAAGCCTCCAAGAAAGGTATTCACATACAAAAATCAAATTTTAAATGGGATTAACTTCTGGACTGTGACATTATCCATTTCTCCTGTTCATGCTCCTGCCTCACATCTATGTTTATTTTGGTTATGACTGGCTGCTCGCACAGTTCAAGAGCCAGGAAAGCCCTGGGCAGGGCTGGGGCATTTTCATGTCTCCCTCCCTTTGAATTGCAATAGTTGAGACTCAAAGCTGGGCTGGGCAGGTCACTCAGGGAGAAACAGGAACAGCCTCAGCCTAAAGTGGACCAGGGACCATGAACTTCAGCATCCATCTACAACCCAAAGGATTTTTTGGATTATTTTAAAGCAAATAATTTTTTGACATCCCCCAGTCTCAGGGTCTTTCTGGGCCGCTGCGACCCCGAGAATATTAAAAGTCTCTTTTCCCAGCCTGTGTGCTTGAAGAATGAGTCGGAGCTCTTCAGTTTTTGGTCTCAAGGCTGTTTATTGTTTCTTATCTATAAAATTTTTTCTCCTGCCCTGCCGAGGTCCATCCAGCAGGACAGTTCCAGGCACTCTTCCTGCCCTCAGGGCTGTGTTATGTCTTTATACTAAAAACTACGGGTACAATATTTACAATTGCTTCCCAATACCTATCACCTATGTTAGACAGTGAGCTTCTACTCTAAACCAATCCAAAAGTGCCACCATCACAGCAGAAGATGGAGGCCAAGAAGAAGAAGGAGAAAGGCTGGACACACTCAGATCCCTCCATCTTGCCCCCTGAACCCCATACCAAAAACCCCAAAATCTACTTTTCCACCTTGTGATAACTTCACTATTATTCTACCTAAACTGTTGTGGCTTTATGATCTTCATACAAAGCTGGTAATTTGCTCCACGGGTCATAATCAAACCCACAGGTGTTTTGGGCTCCGTGCCAGGGTCTCTGAGCCCCCTGGCAGGGTCCTGGCCCTGCTGGAGAGCCAGAGGGATGTCCTGGGTTCCCACACCACAGCCCTGCACTGAAGGGCTCAGGCAGCTTCCCCTGCTCAGCTGGGTCTGCAGGACCCTGTGAACAAGGAGCAGCACAAACAGCCACAAAAGCTGGGCTCAGCCCCAGGAAGGAGCTGACACTCACCACAAACCCACCCCATTTATACTCCAGCTCCTGTGTAGAGCTGCCCACCCCAGAGCACATGGAGGGGGACGTTGGCAGCTGCCCTGCAACACCCACCAGTTACTGAATGATGCTCCAAAGGGCTCTTACAGGAGCCCAGGGGGAGCAGGGACCAGGCTCCTTCCCACCAGGAGCCCATTCCTGGGAAACACTCAGGCCTGGGCATGGCAGAGCTGAGGCCATACCCAGAACCTCCCCAGGTCACTGGTTTGTGCAGGCTCCCATCCCTCATCACACCAAAAGCTCCTCACCAGCCTCACAATTAACCTGCTCATCTGAGCTCGCCTCAGCCCAGCACTGTGTGCTGAACAGCCACCACCACTGCCAGGAATATTTCCTGGCCTTCCCTGGGATCCAGAACACATGTTAATTAAATGCCAGTTTGTTATTCAAAGAGACCTTTGGAGACTTCACAGTGTGGATGTTCACTGCACGTGAGCTGCACCTCCCCTCAGCCAGGAGAGCCCCCTGAGCTCCTGCCCCAAGCACAGGGCTCAGCCCTGCCCTCTCCTCACCTCAGAGTCTGCAGGGGTGGATTCTCCCATCTCCCCAGAGGCTGTGATTCCCCATTTCCCATTCCCAGGGAGGTTCCCTGTGGGAACTCAGGACATCCCTTTGGATGTCCAGAGATGCTGAGAACCCCATCAGGGGGCTCAGAGACCCTGGCATGCTGCCCAGAACACCTGGAGACTTGATTTTGACCCCTGGAGTAAGTTGCCAGCTTTGTATGAGGATGTGAAAGTCACACAGGTTTGAATAGTGTAATAATAAAGTATTCATAGGGTGAAAATGTAGATTTTAGGATTTTTGGTGTGGGGGTTGTGGGGACAAGATGGAGGAATCAGGGCATGTCTAGTCCTTCTTCTTGTTCTCCATTTTCTGCAGTGCTGCTGGCACTTTGGGATTGGTTTAGAGTAGAAGTGCACTGTCTAACATAGGTGATAGGTATGGGGAATTAAGTGTAAATATGTTATACGTTGTTTGTAATATAAAAGGACAACACAGAGTGCCTGTGGCTGCCCTGCTGAGCAAATCTCGGCTGGGCAGAAAGAAAATTTTATAGATAAGAATTAATAAACAACCTCAAGGGCGAAAAGTGAAGAGTCCAGACTCGTTCTTCAGTTGTGCAGGCTGAAGCAGAACCATCCTACACATTCTCAGGGTAGAGAACATCAACAGCAACCCGAGAGCTCCCCACCCTTCCTGCCTTGGCCATGGGTGGATTCCTGGTTCTCCAGCCACCAGATCCTCCCCTCAACAGCCACAGCCTGTCCCAGGTGACAGAGAGAGGTCTCTGGTGACACTGGGGACAGAGGGAGGTCTCTGGTGACACTGGCAGCTCCTGGCCACCACATTCCCTGAGCCTTGGTCCCACTCTGCTTTGGGGGTTACTCACCCCTGGGAACAGCTCCATCACCCTGGGGCACCGCCAGTCCCTACAAACACCCCAGCATGGCCAGGAGGAATGCTAATGGCTCTTTATGCTTTTATTACCCCTTTTCACTCCTAAATCAAAATTCATCCTGAGCCTGGGAGGCAGCACATACTTCAGAAAATAAAATTAGCACAGTGGGAACCACAGCAGCCTCAGTGAAAGCTGTGACAGAAAGTACTGAACCCCAAAAGCCTGAACCAGGTGTTAAAGAGTGAGAAAAAGCCTCTCAGGTTGTGCCTGCCAAGCTTTGGGGACAAAGAACAAAACCTCCCTCCAGCATCTTCCTCCAGAGACAGCAGAGAGGATGCTTTGTGTTTAAACCAGTGTGTGAGGCCATGAATGAAGCCCATCTTCCTCAATAAGCAGCACAACAACAGCCAAATGTGCAGCAATTCATCTGGAAGCAATAGTTTGTTTGGCAAAGCCACTGAATATAGGGGAAAAAATTGGATTTGCATCGAATTTTTGAGCTTTCTAACAAAGCAGGATTTGCCTTACCCAGTTAGAAAGCTAAGAGACCAAAACCTTGAAAAATTAGAGGACCTAGGTTATAATTTACTGCTTTTCTTCTTTAAATGAAACCAGTCAGGCATTACCAGAAGCAGCATTCAAGCTGCACCACCTTGGAGCAAAGCAGCATCTCTCCCAGCCAGCAGAGCTGGTGCTCACAGCCCTCAGCAGAGACAGAGAGGCTCTGGCACACACCTTGATTTAATCACCTGAACCCCTGAATGGGGAGGATTTGAGGTGCGAGGGCCTGAAAAAAAAGGACATTTGTTTTAAATCTGTTTTGTTTTAAATTTGTTTTGACTGGGGGCTGTGCTGACACTGCTCCCAGGAAACAAGGGATAGACAAGGATGCAGCCAGTGGATTCAAAGGTCGGGCCCAAATTAAGGATAAGGATGGGAAAAGCCACTCCAAGGTATCCAGAAAGGAGGTGAAGAGCTGAGTAATGGTATTTTTGCCATCATTTCAGCCCTTTAGAACCTTCTGGGCTGACCCCAGGTGCTTCTGCAGGTTTCTGGAAACCTCTGCTGCTCTTTGTGCCACAGCTCAGCTGGCCCCACCGCTCATCAGCGTTTCTGCCTTTCCTTCAGTTCCCTACAAACCTTTCAGTGACATTGGGGCTCCTCTGGGCCACAGGGCAGCTGTAACAGTGACACCTTTCATTTCAAGCTCAGCAATTTTTCAGAGCCCATCTCCTGAAATGCCAGCTCTGGAGAAGGTGCTGCTCTGGGGGCTCCTGCCCGCTCTCCTTGTGCTGTTTCTTATCCCAGGAAGAAAGAAATCCCCTCAAAACAGACTTCATTCACCAGGTATGTGCTTGGCTTGGGGACAGGAGCATAAACCCACCCTCCCCATGGGGACATGCACCCTGAGCAAGGGCAGGAGCACTGAAAATCACCAACCCTGCCACCTGCTCCAGGCTGGGGCCACCAGGAAAACACCAGACCTCAAAAAGGGGTTTATTTGAGCTGGTGATGGGAACAGCCAGGGGAGCAGAGGGGAGGAACATCAGCCACCATGTCCTCCATCCACAGGGAGAACACAGATCCAGCTGCCACAGGCTGCAAAAACAGCTCTTGGAAGGTCAACTAAGAGGTTTTACACCATCCAGCCTCTGGAAAACATCACTTTATCCCCGTCCTCCCGCAGGGAAGCAGCTGGCACATCTTCCAGCACCTCAAGGAAGGGATTTAATGCTCCAAAATCACATCCTGGGTGAGGCTGTGGAGCTCAGATCCTTCCATGGTTCTAGTATGGAGGAGGAGAAGACCACAGTGGCCTGACCAAGCCCATCTCACCCTGCTCAGGGCAGCTCAAGCCAGGCAGTTCCATCTGTGCATTTCACCTGACTGGAATCTCAGAGAAAACATCAGGGGAAGCTCAGTCCATGGCAGCAGTGTCCTCCCAGAGCAGGGCAGTGACTGTCCCACCACACAAGTGTCTCCTGAGCTGATTTTGTGTCTTGCCAAAACAGGTGTTAAATACAACATAACACTTGCTAAAAATCAGAATATTTCTCTTCTACATTTCAGTACCTGCATTAAAAAAAAGGCTTTGCATAAAACCTGCATAAAAAGACCTGCATAAAACCATAAAGGCCTTTTATTTCCCCTTCCCTAAGGAGCAATTCCCACTCCCTGCAGGCCCCAAGTGCTCAAACCCACCGAGACCTCCAAGCACCTGAGCCAGACCCTCCACAGGTCAGACCAGAGGCAGCCCACACACCCACACTGATGCCAGTGCTGGTCCTGATCCTGCTGCTTCCCCATTTCCTGCTGGGAGCCAGGGTCAGCATTCCCAGCACTCAGCCCCACCTGCCACAGCTCTGGGTGTGAGCACAGCCAGGTTGGAGCCACAGGGCAAAGCCACACACGGCAAGAGAGGCCAACAGGGCTCTGAGCCATCCTGATAATCCCAAAAAGGGCCAGGAAGGAGCCGGGTGTGATAGTGTTCACAGGGGTCTGAGGATGAGGGAAGAGATGAGAATGTTGACTCCATGTTTCAGAAGGCTTGATTTATTATTTTATGATATATATTATATTAAAACTATACTAAAAGAATAGAAGAAAGCCTTCATCAGAAGGCTAGCTAAGGATAGAAAAAGAATGATAACAAAGGCTTGTGAGTGACCGAGACAGTCCGGACAGCTGGACTGTGATTGGCCATTAATTAGAAACAACCACATGAGGCCAATCACAGATGCACCTGTTGCATTCCACAGCAGCAGATAACCATTGTTTACATTTTGTTCCTGAGGCTTCTCAGGAGAAAAAATCCTAAGGAAAGGATTTTTCAGAAAATATCACGGCTACACCCATAGGAATGGAAGATCCAAGCACCGTCCTCCTGCATCCCTGGCACTCGTCAGCTCAGCTGGACCAAACACATGGGGACACCACATGGAGATCTTAGGTTGGAAATGGGGGTCTGTGTTCTGTCACCATCTGTCAGAGCTGGGGCAGTTCTCTGCTGTCCCTGGGGCAGTATTTTCTTTATCTCTCCACAGCCAACCCTCCCTCCAGGAGATCTCTGCTGTCCATGGCCACTGAGTGTCCCTGCAGGGCTGATCCAATCCCAGAACCCCATGGGGAGATGCTCCGCCCAGGGGAGGAGCCAAGCATTCCTACCTGGATCCAATCTGAGCCTGGCCCAGCACAGCAGCCTTTGCCCCCTGCATTGCCAGAGGAGCAGCTTTCTGCTGCCCTGCATGGCCAGAGGGAGCCCAGGCCCATCTGCAGCAGCCCTGGAGCTGCAGAGGAAAACTCCCCCCTTGTGCAGGATCCCTGCTGCAGCAGAGCCACAGCTGGCACTGCAGGAGGGCTGAGCCCCCATGGGATGGGGCTGGGACACCGCCCTGACACACAGGGGGCAGGGCATGCTCTGACTCTGGCAGTGCTGTTTTTGTTTGTTTGTACAATTGCATTTGTATTTTTAATTTTCCTAGTAAAGAGCTGTTATTCCTATTCCTATATCTTTGCCTGAGAGCCCCTTAATTTCAAAATGTCAGGTGTCAGGCTGTGTTCTGACTCTGTCAGTGTTGTTTTGGTTTACTGCATTGTTCATTTTATCTTTTTATTTTCTTCCCTAATAACTGTTATTCCTGCTCCCATATCTTTGCCTGAGAGCCCCTTAATTCCAAAATTATAATAATTCAGAGGGAGGGGGTTTGCATTTTCCATGTCAGGGGAGGTTCCTGCCTTCCCTAGCACACACTGTGTTCCCAGTGAGCCAGGCCAGGCTGTGGGGCCGTGCTCACCTTCGGTGCGGATGGTGAAGGGGGAGTCCCCCAGGCGCTTGGCTGAGAACTGCCCTCCCAGGGATGTCATCAGGAAGCACAGCGTGAAAAATCCAATGCCCAGCACGAAAATCCTGCAGAGAGAAAGCAGAGCTGGAGCAAGGTGTGATGAGCAGCCAGCCCCAGCACCCCGTGCCCATGGGGTAATCCTTCTGCACAGCAGCAGGAGAGGCTTTGGGTGTCTGGGGCAATCCCAGCTCCATCCCTGTGCCTCACCCAGCCCTGGCAGGGAGCAGCATCTGTGCAGTCCCAGCACCACCAGCACCTCACCCCAGACCCTTCACAAAGAGCCCAGGACACAAACCCTGGCACTGAGCAGGGGGTTTTGCCTGAGAGGCCCCTCTGAAATCCCTGCAGCCTCTCCAATGCAGGCCGTGAGGAATTGAGGCCTTGAGGAATTGAGGCCTTGAGGAAACCCCCATGCACTCAGGGGGAGTGGTGGATCTGCATCTTCAGCAGGGAAGCTAAACCAGACCACAACTACCCTGTGATGCTCCAGCAGGGCCAGCCCAGCAGCCCAGAGCACAGGAACACTACAATAAACAATTCCTGTGTTCCTCTGGGAGAGAAGAGTAAAGAGAGACCTTTACCTTCCCTTCCTCCCAAAGGATCTAAAAAAAAACCCTTTTAGTTTTTTATACAAAGCCTTTTGTTCCCCTGTAACTAGGCCAGCAGCACTGTCATTGTGTCCCCTGTGCACAAGGGGACAAGCTGGGACCTGCACTCGTGTGGCCTGGGGCCACCCCAGCCCTGCCTTACTCACAGGGCTGGCAGGGAAGTGGCTCCCAGGGGACACACAGGGCAGGATGGCACCTCCAGGAGGGACAGGAGCTCCCAGCACTGCTCCTGCCCTGCCCAAATTCAGCCAAGTCCCTCTTTTGGGGGTGGAAGGGCTGAAGGCAAGAGCTCTGTGCCAGGCTGGAGTGAAAAGCAGAGTGCTCTGTGCCAAGGGATGGATGTCTGGCCTCCTTCCACTGCTCAGAGGCGCTGCCATCATCCCCAGGACTCCTTGGAGGTGCAGCAGCCACAAAAAATAAAAATAAAAAAAAAAAGGGAAAAGCCCTGGCAGAGCCACTGCCAGGTGTCAGTGTGACACTCCCAGAGCAGCAGCGTGATTCAAACCCAGGGGAAATCTCCAGGAGGAGAAAGAGAAAAGACAACCCCAGCCAGCCTGGAGAAACAACAGGTTTGTAACAGGTAAATCAATCCTGAGTGGGGCAGGGAGCCCTCAGGGGTGCCCTGGCATTGCTGCCTTTCAGCATCCCTGAGCCAAAGGGAAGCAAAGCACAGAGCACAGCAGCCTGCAGCTCTCCTATAAGCTCTCAGCATCCTCCACAGGACTCAGGAGCCGCCACAGCACAGCCCCCCAGGCTGTTCCAGGGCCAGAGGAGCCCCCAGCCCTCCACTGAGCATCCTGCACAGCTGAAAAGCACAGGAATAGGAAAAGCCTTCAGCTCTGCACTGCAATTATCTGCTGCTGGAAAGGGCTAACAAATAAAGTGACCTGCTTCAAAGCCCTTGTTAGTGCCTGGAGATGTTGTGGAGAGCTCAAGTGCCAGGTCAAGCAGCTCAAGAAGGGCTGGGCTTCCCCAGGGAGATCTGGTGGAGGAGCTCCCTGCTGTCCCTGCACAGCACAGCCAGGCTTTCCTTGCCTGGAGAGGCTCCTGGGCACTGCCAGGGGATGCCCTGAGCTCCCACCTCCGTGCAGGCAGCTCTGATGCTGCTGTCACACAGACAGCACACACCTGAGCCCAGATCCAGGGCAGCCTCATCTCAGCAGCAGCCAGCTCAGGAACAAAGGGTTTCTTTGCCTGCTCCAAGAGGATCAGCCTTGCTCACAGCAGACAGACCCCTAACTCCTGCCCATCCCCATGGATCAGCCCTGCCCCATCCCCAGGGATCAGGGGCGCCTGGCTCTGGGCAAGCCAGTCTTCTCACCTCCCACCTAATCAGGGGGTAAAAGCAACACGCTGGGCTTGTCAGCACCAATGAGCTGTGCCAGCAGCACACCCAGCACCAGCACAAACCCTCCCTGACAGCCAGGCCAGAGCTGAAGCTGGGGAGCTGATCCACCTGGGAGAGCTGGAGCTGGGAGAGCTGGGGGAGATGGGAGAGCTGGAGCTGGGAGAGCTGAACCTGGGAGAGCTGGAAGAGCTGGAGCTGACCCACCTGGGTGAGCTGAAACTGGCAGAGCTGACCCACCTGGGAGAGGGGATCCACCTGGATGAGCTGAACCTGGGAGAGCTGAACCTGGGAGAGCTGGGAGAGCTGGCAGGGCAGACCCACCTGGGTGAGCTGACCCACCTGGGAGAACTGAACCTGGGAGAACTGGAGCTGACCCACCTGGCAGAGCTGACCCACCTGGCGAGGGGATGCTCAAGTGCATCGCTAGCACTGCCTGACATCCCCGTGCAGCTCAGATCCCTTCATTTCTGAATGAGCTGCCCTTAGAGGAGTGGAAAGCAGTTTCTACAGGATACCTAAACCACTGTGCACTCACTGATCCAGGCTCCCATCCCTGCAGGCACAGCCCCACAAGCAGTGAGCAGCAGAGCAGAGCCACCCCCTCCCCAGCTGTGGGATGTGCACACAGACACCACACAGCCCTCAGCCCCTCCAGAGCTGGCTGGGAGGAAGGTTTGCAGAGAGCTGAGGTCCAGCTCCAGCAGGGAGGTGATGGTGGAGGCAGCAGAGCGTCCCTGATGCTGCAGAGTAACGTGGTGTCCCATAAATAGCTTGGAGAGGGGGTGATCTGGGGACGTCAGTGCCTCATCTGCCATTGCCACAGCCTGAGCCCAGAGCAGGGAAAGGCTCTCAGGAGCACCCTGGAGGGGATTGCTGCACCCAGCTTGGCTTTGAATTTGCCCTCAGGGAATGCTGTCCGGAGAGAACAGCAGGCTGGAGAAGAAACAAACTGAAAGAGCTCAAAGCCCAGGCAGGTCCTGCACCCCAGGGTCCATCCTGGTCCAAAACCCACCCATGGCCCTGTCCTGGTATCCCCATTTTAAAAAAGCATCACCTCAATAAATGCTCAGCCCCGATCCTGCTCTCACACCTCCTATTGACAATATCTTCATCATTATGCAAGACCTTGGTGATGCTTTTTAATCTTCATAATTATAGTCTGGCAAGGAGGGATCCTTAAACACTGAGCAGAAAGAAAAAGGGGAAGGGAAGAAAAAGCTACAAAGGTGATCTGTGCTCTACCATCTCCCTCGGAAACTAAACCTTTTTCATTTTGACTGGATTACAGAGAGAGTAGGGGAGATGCAAGATGGGTTTTTTTCCTTAAAAAAAATTAGAAAAAAGGAAAAAAGAGGAATTGGAGCTTTACGGGAATTGCTGTCCTTGGGAGATCAGTGGATCCAGCCCAGAGCAGTGCTCCAGGGAGCAGGGATGGTGCAGGGCTGGGCTTTCAGCCTGAGAACCCCAAATCCTTTACTTTTGCTCCTGTTCTCCAGGTGAATAAAAGTGCCTGGCCCAGACTCACCTGAGTGGAAACTCCCTATACAGAAAACAAATTTACCACAAAGTAGGTAAAACATACCAGATCCCAGATGGTCCAAATGCACTGGGTTCTCTCCCCCAAAATCAAAACTCTCTGAAGACTCTGGAGTTCCAAGGACCAAATTACATCTATGCTGCATGCTGGCTTTGCCTGTCATCCATGTCACGTTTAATTCATCACTTTGGCACAGTTTGGTGCCAAGTCACTCTCCACATCCTCCCCAAACTGAAATGTTCACAGTTCTGGGCTCTGGCTTGGTGCCCAAAAGAAAAGAAAGTGAAATTCCTCAAGTGTTAAATGAAAACTGGAAGTGATGCCCCAGCCATGGAGGATTTTGGCCCATGGAACTGAAGGCTGGATGTGACCAGGAGGGTCTGAGTGCTGAGCTGGGATGTGCTGGGGGAGGAAGGCCAGCACACCCAGCAGGATGGGGCTGTGGCACTGGGGATGTGACACTGGGACTGTGCCCATGGTGCCACATCACCCAGCTGGGACCCACAGGGAGAATCCTGCAGGGGGAAACCAAGGGCTGCAGGTCAGGTAACACCTTTAATTCGACAAGATTTCAACTCCCAAAAGCTGAGCCACCATTCCTACCAGCAGAAGTCAGGCTGATGAATGACTCCTCTCCCTCAAACTCTTTTTGCTTGGAATCTGACAGGGTTGTGGCGCTGTCACACTGATGCTCAGCCATGGGATCCATGCAGGGACCAGAGTGAGCTCTCACTGACCACTGCCACATCCCACAGAAAGCCTGGCTTGGGTTCCCAGCTGGTGAACAGAGCTACAGAGCCAAGGGCTGGGTGAGCCGGGCCAGGGCTCCTTGGTGAGTTCTTGCCTGGACCCAGCTCTCCTGCCTGGACCCAGCTCTCCTGCCTCTCACCATCATGAGTGAGACCCCTTTGGTGCTGAGATGGAGTCAGAGCCACCCCTGGCCATTGCTGTGGTTCCCCAGACTGATCTGCTCCCTCTCTGCAGGTGCTCTCCCAGCTCAGGGCTCTGCATTGCTTTGCTGAGCGTGTCTGGAGGGAGGTTAATGAAATGTTTTGGTGCACAGGGTCAGGTTTCCTGCTGCTGTTTGCCGATGGCACCGATCCCCATCAGGCAGGGGATCACACCAGGGATTCCCAGAGCAGCGAGGCTTTGCCCAGCCAGCAGCAGGGAACCTGGGCATTTACAGGACCCGTCCTGGCTGCCAGCACCTTCTCCCACTGAAGATAAAAATAAAAAAATAAAAAATAAAAAATGCAAATAAATAAATTAAAACAAATTAAAATAAATTAAAATAAAATAAAAATAAATTAAAAAATAAAATAAAGTAAAATAAAATAAAATAAAATAAAATAAAATAAAATAAAATAAAATAAAATAAAATAAAACTGCTGGGGGTTATCCCTGACCCACAGCTGAGGATGGGGGTGCTGATGTTAGGGGAGCAGAGCTGATTGGCACCAGGCTGGAGCTGGGCAGTGCCAACACTCAGCCACGCTGGGCTGGGAGCAAGGTGACACAGGACTGTGGCATGGGGGGGTGACATTCATGGCAGCAGCAGGGAGGAGGGGCAGAGGTCCTGGCACTGTGGGACAGTAAGGAGAGGGGCTTGGGAATTCCTCCTCTTGCACAGGGAGAGCCTGGCTGTTAAATCAAGGTAACCCTGGTAGTTCCAGTGGCACCAACACTGGTCTCTACTGGTTGGAGAGCAAAAGCCAGCCCAGGGCACATGGCCAGGACAGTGCAACCAGAGACCATCCAGCCACCACAAACCCCTCACCCACACTCATCCTCACCCCTGATGGGGCTTTGTGATCACCCTGCCATCCCTGTGCTCTCCCCTGACCCCAGGTCACTGCTGCAGATGGGGTTCCCTTGCCTCAGGAGTGATGCCCAGGGCACAGGGATGCTCCAGCCAGCCACCTCCCCAGTGTGGAACTCAAACCAAGTCAGGAGAGCAAACAGCCAGGCAAAGAGCATCCCCCGGGGTGAGTGTGCCCTTCAGTCACTCCCTGCTCCACTCCTGAGCTCTGGGAGCCCTCACACCTCTGTCAGTGCTGTGTGCCCTCCCCGTGGCCAAGTTCCTCAGTCCCAGGGCAGTGCCGCGGCATCCAGAGCAGAAATCGCTCCAGGCAAACAGAGCCGAGCAGCTCCCGAGGAGAGGCAGGAAACCTCTCACACCTGAGTGCCAGCCCAGCCTGTCCTCCCTCCCTCCCGACAGGCGGTACCCGGGCTAAGCAAAAGGCACCGAGCCGATCCCTGCGGTGACCCCAGAGCTCCGAACACAGCAGGGAGCGCTGGAAGCCGCTGGGCTGGGCTGGCCCCACCTTGAGCTTCGTCCCCCGGCACGTTCCCCTCTATGTCTAAGGGGTTTTGGTCCCTCTCCCCATCGGAAAACCACCTAAGTGCCAACATCTCCCAACATCTCAAGCTCGGGAACAACCCAAGCACGTCTCCGGCGAAGCAAAGAAGCCGGAGAGCAAGGGCTGGAGAGGGGAAGCGAATGTACGAAAGCAGAAATGGGGAGTTACAGCAAGGGGAAAAAGCAAAGGGTGGGTACGGGTGTGCTGGAGCCGGAGGGGTTCAGGTCTGGACATCCACCCCAGCCCCACTGCCAGCTCAGGGCGGGATTCGGAATCCCCAGCTGCACCAGCCCGCTCAAACCAGAGGAACCGAATCCCCTCGAGTACCAACATCTCCAAGAACCTTTCCCAGAAAAGCCGGCGGCAGCAGCCCCGCGATAACCCCGGAGACACCGGGGCGAGCCGGGACCGGCAGCCAGCGGGAGCTGCAGGAGCCGCACGGTGCCCACGGGCAGCCCTGCCCGGACCCTGCATGGATCCTTGCATGGATTCGTGAATGGATCCCTGTCCGGACCCCTGCCCCGCAGGCAGCCCTGCCCGGACCCTGCATGGATCCCTGCATGGATCCCTGCCCGGACCCCTGCCCCGATCCGTGCCCGCATCCCTGCCCCGCGGGCAGCCCTGCCCGGACCCTGCATGGATCCGTGCCCCGATCCCTGCCCGATCCCCGCCATCCCCAGCCCTGCCTGGATACCTGCCCCGATCCCTGCCCGATCCCTGTCATCCCCAGCTGGGCTCTATCCCCAGCCCTGCCCCGATCCCTGCCCGGTTCCCTGCCCATTTCCCTGCCCGATCCCCGCCATCCCAGCCGGGCTCCATCCCCGCCCGGATCCCTGCCCCGCAGCCGCAGCCCCCGCACCCTTCTCTCTCCGCCCGCAGGATCCGGGCGAGGCAGAAGCGCCAGGAGGAAACCCCAACTTTACCTAAAGGGTCTCAAGGTGACGAGGCATCTCCTGACCATTATCTTGCCATCCGCGTTGACAGTGATCATCGTTCGGAGTCGCGGGCAGGGGGCGGCCCCGCGCCCCCCCAGCAGCGGCGAGCGGGGCTGTGCGGGCCGGGGGGCGCTGCGGGGACCCCCCCCGCCCTAGCCTTGCCCCTGCCCGCTGCCGGCCGAGCCCATGGCCGGGCCCCCGGGCTCCGCTCCGCTCCGCGCACCCCGCGCTGCGGCTCCGCTCCGCCCCGAGCCGCCCCGCGGAGCCTCCGCCGCGCTCCGCCGCGCTCCGCGTGCCATCTAGCGGCTGCCGCGCCCGCGCAGGGGGGGTCGGGCAACGGGGAAGGGGGGGTGAAGGTGGGCACCCCCCCGAGGTGAGGGGATGGCGTTTTGTGCGGGGGGGATAAGCGGGTGTGGGCGGAGAGGGCGGCAGCATCCCCGCGCAGGTGACAGATCCCGGCGAGGGGACCCCGGGAGGCAGGGATGACCAGAAATGCCACTCAGCACCGTGCCCGGGTGATGTTTGATTTGGGGGGGAGGTTAGGCAGAAAAACCTGGCAGAAAAACCAAACCTCCCTTGTGGGTAAAAGCGGGTCTGAGTCTGTGACAGCACCAGGCTGCAGCCCTGCGGCCCCATCTCTCTCGGGGGCACAGTCACAGCCACAACGTGGCTCCCCGAAGTCCCCGGGTCTTCCAGGGTGCTGCCAAGGGGACCAGGGTGGTGTCCTTGAGAAGACAAAGAGCTGAGGCAGGGGAAGCAGTGCTGAGCTCAGCAGAGGTGTTTCCGGCTCTCCTGTGGAAGGTGACAAGCACAAAAACCTCACAAAAGTTGGGGCTTAAAGGAGCCGAGTGTGCACAGAGCCCCATTTCCAAACCCAGCCAGGATGGGGGGTGAGGGAAGGGATGCAGCACCCTGGGGTGAGCACAGGATGGCTGGAAGGACAACGCTGTCCCCCTTTGGCCAGGCTGTGGTCTGGGGGGCTGTGGTGCCAACAGAGCCCCTCATGCCATGCTGGCCCCATGGCTGTCTGTCCCTCTTTGCTCTGGGTACCACCACAGGTACCATAAAGCACAGGGTGACACTGCAGACAGCTGTCCCTTTGCCTTGTCCACAGTGGGATGCTCTCCTCCCATGGTCTTCCTCAGCCTTTCTCCATCCCAATTTCCTCCAGAGAGAGAAACCTCCCTGCAGCCCCACCTGCCTGGCCTGGCTCAGTGATCTGCACCTCAGGTGCTGAATTCCAGCACCAGCCACCCACTCCTCTACAAACTAACCCTGCTTGTGCACAACCTCAGGGTTTTCTCTGAGTGTGAAATGCCAGGGTTTTCCTGGGGGGCCGAGGAGGAGGAAATGCTGCTGTGGTGCTGCATTTCCATAGGCACCCCAGATGCTTACACTGCTTCCTTCTCTCCAGTGGAAGCCAGGGTCAGCAAAGCTCCAGGGAGCATGAAGCTGCAACAGCACCAGCCATGAGTGAGCTCAAGGACAGCAGCTGGAAATTTACCCCAAACCAGAATTTTTTTGTCATAAAACAGCACTTTTTTTCCAGCCAGAAGTGAGAGGCAAAATAATATTCTCCAGGATTTCTTAAATGCTGGAGGATTTTTGTGTTTATCCACACTTTTTGTGGGCAGGTGCCAGGGAAGGAGCCATTGCCACAGCAGGTCTGGGTGGGATCCCAGCAGGATGCAGAGGGATGGATGCACAGACTGAGGACTTGCAGCAAGTGTGGCTCAGAGGAGCAGCCAGCAGTGCCAAGCCAAGCCCTCAGGTAAGGACAGCCTTCCCTGGAGCCCACCCTTATGTGGGGACCTCATGGACACAACCAGCAGCCCCCAAACACCAGCTGGGTGCTCATTTGCTCTTTTGGGTGCAGCTGGGAGCACCAGGGCTCCTCTGGAGAAGCCACCTGGTGTTCCTCACCTGGACATTGGGCAGGGAGGGAGCAGCAGCCTGGTGAAGGTGCTGTGGGGATCCTGCTAGCCCGGATTTCCTGCCTGCTCACTCCATTCCCAGCTCCTGACAGGAATCACCTGAGCTGTAAAACCACCTCAAAATCTGGTGCTGCCCTCCAGAGCCCGGCTCCAGCCGGCAGCAGGAGGCAGAGCCCTTCATTCCAAAATTTCTTTCCAAGATCAGCTCAGCTCCATGGGGCTGGAAACCTCCCTAGTGCACACAAACACTGCATGGAGGGGGTGGTGGGGCAACCTGGGCACGGCTGGTGTGTGCCAGGATCCAGCTGTGCCTTCCCAAGAGCCTGGGAGGGACAGGGCACATCCCAGCCAGGAGTGCAGGGCAGGGGGGACCAGGGCTCAGTGAGGGGGGAATTCTGTGGGATGGGACCCTCTGACCTCCATAAGGAAAACCCCAAAGTGCTTCTGTGCATCCCACAGCTCTGGGTTGTGCCAAACCAGCTCTTCCCAGTGGCAGCAGCTTCCCAGCAGGAAAGGTCTGGGGTGTGGTGGAGCACCACAAATTAATTATTTAAGGATTAGGGGTGAGTGACACTGAGGGGAGAAGGGACCAGGGAGGAGATGGTGTCCTCCCATTCCTCCTTCCAGAGCTGATCCTGGGCTGGAAAATGCCCCCAAAGGGTTTGGATGTTTCTTGGGCAGGCAGAAGGCAGCTCAGCCACTTTGGCTTCCTCCAGTGCCTCCTGCAGTACTGACCTGGAAAATAAAATAAAAATAAAATAAAATATAAAATAAAATATAATAAAATAGAAAATAATTAAAATAAGAAATAAAGTAAAATAATTAAAATAAAAATAAAATAATTTTAAAATAATATTAAATAGTTAAAAAATAAAATAATTTAAAAATAAAATGAAATAATTAAAATAAAAATTTAAATAACTAAAATAAAAATAAAAATATTAAAATATAAAATAAAGTAAAATAAAATAGTTAAAATAAAAATATAAAAATAATTAAAATAATTAAAATAAAATAAAATAAAATAAAATAAAATAAAATAAAATAAAAATAGAAATCTGCTCTTGTCAATCTCCATGCCCATCCTGGCAGGGTGCTGGGATCAGAGGAGAGCGACAGTCAGAGTGAGTTCTGCAGCTCCCAATTCCCACCAGGATCAGCCATGCAGGATCCATCCCCCCAGGGATGGGAACGTGGCATTCCCCACCCCCAGGGCCCTCATCCCCAAGGAGAAGCTCTGCAGCAGCCAATCCTTTCCCTGTGCTGCTGCTTGAAACAAAAGCTTAATTAACTACCAGCTCACTGTCTGTTTAGAGGGATAAATCTACAATCCAAGCATGGTAATAAAGCACTGAATTATCTTCTTCAGCAGCTGAGAAGCAATAGCCCCAAAAATCAATGTGCTGGAGTTATACAGCACACACACACAGATTTGTTTGTTGTCCTGAATTCAGCAGCAGCAGGGAATGGAGAGAACCAACTCAGCAGCCAGCTGGCCCAAAAGAAACCAGTTTGGCACCAGTTAGAGCCCCTGCCCACCCAGAGGGAGGATCCCTGGTGCAGGGTCCTGCCTGTAACTGGGGCAGGGCCAAAGCTCCAGATGCAGCACCAAAGCATCCTCTGGGAGATGGGACTCACCTGCACCACTGCCCCAGTGTCCTGGTTTAGGGCAAATTTGGGAGGAAAACTCCAAATGGGGTCCCTGTAGAAAGCAAATTCAAGTGGCCCCTCCCCTCTGCTGGTCTTGGAGACAAACCTCTGTCACAGACATCTTTTATGGAAAATCCTTTCCTTAGGATTTTTCCTCCTGAGAAGCTGAGAGACCTCAGGAACAAAATGTAAACAATGATTATCTGCTGCTGTGGAATGCAACAGGTGCATCTGGGATTGGTCTCGTGTGGTTGTTTCTAATTAATGGCCAATCACAGTCAGCTGGCTCGGACTCTCTGTCCGAGACCAAAGCTTTTGTTATCATTCTTTTCTATTTTATTCTTAGCTAGCTTTCTGATGAAACTTTTTCTTCTATTCTTTTAGTATATTTTTAATATAATAAATATAATAAAATAATAAATCAAGCCTTCTGAAACATGGAGTCAGATCCTCGTCTCTTCCCCAATCCAAGAACCTCTCTGAATACTGTCACAAACCTCCTTTGAGACATGTGGAAAAACCTGTTTATTTATCAATTAAAAACTGTTTATTTAACAAGGAGAGTACTCACAGACATGGAAAATGAATAAAATTAAACAATGGAACCTCTCACTTTTCTGAAGAGATGGCAAACTCAGAACATCCTTTTGCTTGCTCAGTCTCCATCAGTCCCTCTGGCACTGGAAATGCCACATCCAGGCCCCAGTGGGCCACAGGTGAGAGCTCCTGGTGTTTTTCTGGGTGTTCAGTCCAGAGCAGGGCCAATCAGTTCCAAGAAAAAGAAAAACCACAGTCCAGAGAACTTCTCTGCCTCAGCCAGCTAAAAAATAACTAAAAGCAGAGGAGAGCTCTGTCCTGCTGTCTGTCCGTGCTGCAAACACAGTTCAGGAGAAGGAATGTGGAGGAACAAGTGCAGCTTCTGAAAACCACACTTTGTTATTAACTCTGTTATTAAAAAATAACAAAATTTGTGCTTAACAAAAATTGTTGAACCACTCTTTGTTATTAACTTTTTATTAACTTTGTTAACAAACTCCACACTTCTTCTCACCCTCTTTGCTCTCAGAATCAACCTTAAAGGTGCAGAACTTAATATCCAGCACAAATAGAACAGCCAACTGGGGATAGAAGCATCATAAAGTCACCCTGAGACACCCAGCAAAAGACCTTGGGGATCTTCAGCTGATCCTTGGTAGCTGTGCAGCCCCTCAAAGCTCCCTGCACAGAACGTCATGGTTTGGGTGACCACAGCTGCAGGAAAGGGGTAATAAATGCAGGAGGGCTGTAACCCACCATAAATAAAGCCTAAAATACATTATTGCAAAGGTCACAGATGCACACACATCACTGCTCAGCTGGGGGCTCCTCCAGACAAGCCACAGTGACAGATTTATCGGGGCTTTGGTGAGCAGTGCCTATGTATTCTTTAAAAAAAGAATACAATCTCTGTGATCGGATAAATACTGATTTCCCAATTACGCTGTGGGCCCCCAAGCAGCCATCAACAAAGAGTGTGTTAAACTCTACACTACAAAAATGTGAGAACTTTATAACTCCCTCCCCATTAACAGGCTAACCTATCTTTAAATAGGAGAATTAATGCTAGAATGAGTAACCAGGGTCCTGCCTCTACGACACAAGCTTACATCCATACATTATTAACGAATCACCAATATATGACAAATCAAACAAGCAGAGTATTAAATATCTTGTTAATGTGCTGGGGGTCCAAAAGCAGCCCAGGACCCTCCAGAGCCTCCCCACTCCAGCCCAGGACCCTCCTCAAATGCTTCCCAAAGCCTGGGGCTCGATCTGCCCGTGTTCCATCCTCTCCAGCCCCCAGCTGCTGGGTGTTCATGGACAAACAGCGATCCCAGAGGGGGACAATGCCAGCGAGCAGCAGAGTTGTAATGTGCTGTGACAAGGCACTTCCTGAAGTTCTCCCCGCACACAGCCTTGCCCTTGAGATAACAGAGATAATTTGATTGCAGGAGCTGCCGTGCCCAAGCGCTTTGGGCATTAGGATCACTTAGTCACCGTAATCCTCTGTCCCCCCAGGCGACACTGCTGGGGACAGGGAGCTCTGTTATTGACACAAACACTGGCTCAGCCTCAATTGCTGCATCCCCGCCTCTGCCCAGTTCTGTTCAACAGGGCAGAGAGGCTCCGAGGGATCTCCTCTGCCACTGAGCATCACCGGCCAGGGGCAGCAAAAAAAAAAAAAACAAACCCTAAATTTGCTCCTCAGAGCACTGAGCAAAGAGCAAGGGAGGGCATGGCAGTGTCCTGAAGCCACCTCTGCATCCCCACACACGGGATGCTCCCCGAGACTGCTGGAAGGGACCAAGAGGAGCCAGCAAAACCCCTGGGCATGTGTGGCCTTGCTGCTGCCAGAGTAGGAAATGTGGGTGCTGAGGATCAATCCACCAGCCTGCAGAAGATGCAACATTTCCCTCAAACACCTGAAGTGCAGGAACACTGCTCAGCTAGCAGGCAGCAGTGAGAGGGCACCTGACCCTGCCCTGGGGAGATTCACCAACCGTGAGGGTCCCAGAACCTGTCCTCTGCTCCATGGGGCTGCTCTCTCTTCCTCAGGGCTGTTCTCTGACCCCTAGAGCTGCTCTTTGCTCCCTGGAGCTGTTCTCGATGTATTTTGGTCCCTGGGGATGTTCTCTGGTCTCTGAAGCTGTTCTCTGGTCCCCAGAGCTGTTCCCTGGTCTCTTGATCTGTTCTCTGATCCCTGGAGCTGTTCTCTATGTTTTCATGTCCCAGGGGATGTTCTCTGGTCCCCAGAGCTGTTCACTGGAGCTGTTCTCTATGTTTTCTGGTCCCCAGAGCTGTTCTCTGCTCTCTGGATCTGTTCTTTGGTCCCTGGAGCTGTCACTGGGGCTGTTCTCTGATCCCTGGAGCTGTTCTACATGTTTTCATGTCCCTGGGGATGTTCTCTGCTCCCTGGAGTTCTCTGTTCCCTGGGGTTGTTTTCTGGAGTTGCTCTCTGTTTCCCGGATCTGTTTTCTGGAGTTCTGTGTTCCCTGGAGTTGTTCTCTGGTTTCTGAGCTGTTCCCTGGAGCTATTCTCTGTTCCTGGATCTGTTTTCTGGAGTTGTTCTCTGTTCCCTGCAGCTGCCTGTCTGGGTCCCAGTGGGCTGCTCCACCAGGCAGACACCGATCTCTGTCTCTTCCTGCTCTGGGACAGCAGTGGGAGCCCAGGGGTGATGTTGGTGATGTTCAGCATTTCTGCACTGCCTGAAGGCATCCCTGGGGGCAGATCCAGCAGGGCTGAGGCTGCCTGCAGCCCCCAGCCCATGGGAGCTTCCAGAGGGGAACAGGAGCAGCATTCCAGCCCTGGGATCCCCGGGATGCTGCAGCCCCCAGCACTCAGGATGGGTGCAGGAGTGTTGGGGGTGGGATGGTGGGGATGGATGGAGATGAGAGATCTCTGCAGCCAGGGGTGGAACTTGGGGTTTATTGCAAAGGGCCTGGGTGCAGGGCCCTGCTGGGAGCTGCCAGCCACAGCTCAGAGCAGGCCCAAAGAGAAGAGAGGGGTAGAGAGGATGAGAGGGTAAGAGAGTGAGGTTCCCGTTACAATACAATAAATCTTCTTCTGTGTTGAATGTTCTGATTCTCACTAACCAGTCTAGTACAATATACAAAATCCTATAGCATTTCCATACAGCCTATAAAAATCATTACGTTACCACACTGTGTTACATTTTAAACCCTAAAAACTCCTCTTTGGAGCCCTTCTGCCAAGCTGGCAGGGTCTGCTCTGACCCTTGGGCCTGTCTGCAAGCAGAGGGTGTTGTTCCATCAAAAGGGGATCACCTTCAGCCGGCCACACCATTGTTTTCCAGTTGTTCAGTAATTAAGGTATCTCAAAGCTTGCTTTCATTTCAATCTCACTTATAGTTTCCATATTCTCAAAATCTTTTGCCAGACAATCATATTTATAAGGCTTTCCTGTTTCATCTTCCCCAAGGGATGGGCTCTCAGCATCAATGGGGAGCAGGGGGAGCATCCCAGCCCTGGATCCCAGGGATGCTGCAGCCCCAGCGCCGCTGGCACAGCCAGGACCCGTCCTGTGCTCAGGCACTGTTGGAAGAGCAGAGCCAAGTCAGGTGTAAAACAGGAGATTCTGCAGCTCCCGACAGCTCAGGGCTGTCAGCGCTGCCTTGCAGGGGAATTTGGGCAGCTCCTGCTCCTCCAGCCTGTCAGCACTTCGAATCCTTCACTTCCATTAGCTGCTAATTCGCTAATTCAGCAGAGGAGAATAATCGATGTAGGGATCACTCCTCAGCTCCCAATAGGGTTATGTGTTCTGAGAGCAGCGGGGAAGCTGAATTTCCCTTTCTCCTCCTGCTTAAATAAACTCATGCATTTCTCTCACTATGTTAATTAAACCCAGCAACGACCCCGGCTTCAGCGAGAAGCAAACACAAAAGGTGAAAGGAAAACCTGCAGCAGCTTTATCGGTCACAAAGGGCTCCTGGCTCCCCGGCTGCAAAGGGAGACGCTCCGAGGAAACACGAGCAGCAATTAAAAATTAAAGAGAGAGGAAGATGTGCGCAGCAGAGAAGGGAGGTGCAGTGCGATCGCATTAAGGGGCAGCTCCTCATTCCCCTGGCGAGCACAATTCCCTCACTGGGCACAATTCCCTCACTGGGCAGCTCTGCCAGCTCCATCCAGGGGCAACAAGGAAGGGACAGAGCCCAGAGTAAAGGAGAGCAGCAGGACAATGGGAAATGCTGAACCATTGCTCCTGACGAGGACAGAGCATCCTTCCTCCCTTTGGGTGGGGTTATTTGAGGATAAACACCCCCGAGAGCCCTCACGGGAAGGGGAGCAGGGAAAGTGAGCCCCGAGGGCTGGATGTGCCCCTTGGCCGGGCAGATCCTCAGAGCTGCCAGCTCAGGTTTGCCTCCCCCCTGTGCCTCTCTGTCACACTCAGCTGAGCACATTTCCCAGCCCAGGAGGACAATACATCGCTCAGCCATTGGATTAGCATCGAAAGGACAAGAAAAACCCTCTGGAGGAGCCTCCCAGACTTGTTAGCACGTTATGCTGAGCTCCTGCAGCAAGTGCTGCCTGCTCGGAGAGGGAGAGTCCAGGAGCTCCCCCAGCATCCCAGAGGATGAGGATGGATTTTATCCCCTGGGGAACAAGACTGGGAGGCTCCCCCAGCATCCCAGAGGATGGATTTTATCCCCTGGGGAACAAACCCAGTAGGGTCCAGGAGCTCCCGCAGCATTCCACAGGATGAGGATGGATTTCATGCCCTGGAGAACAAACCCAGCAGAGTCCAGGAGCTCTCCCAGCCATCCCGTAGGATGAGGGTGGATTTTAACCCCTGGGTAATAAGCCCAGGAGAGCCCAGGAGCTCCCCAGCCCTCCCATGGGATAAGGATGGATTTTATCCCCTGGGGAACAACCCCAGCAGGGTCCAGGAGCTCTCCCAGCCATCCCATAGGATGAGGGTGGATTTTATCCCCTGGGGAACAAACCCAGCAGGGTCCAGGAGCTCTCCCAGCCATCCCATAGGATGAGGGTGGATTTTATCCCCACCAACCTGGGGGCATCACCCTGCACAGGGTGGAGACCTCGTGGTGGAGCTCAAGGTGAAAAGTGGGGCTGAAAAAGGGGAGCAGGGAGAGCTGAAACACCCCCAAGAGGCTCCTGTATCCACAAGGATTCACTCAGCCACCCAGGGCTCACTTCAAGAGCCCTAAATGAGCCCAGCAGGGCACTCACACCCTTGCAAGGTGCCAGAGCTGCCAGTCCCTGCAGAGAGCAGCCAGTGCTGGAGCAGGAGGAAGGTTCAGCCAAATTAAGAGGGACAAGATACATCAAGCTTCAGCTGTAATTAAAGAAAATCAAGTCAGGGGTGAGAAGAATTCTCCAGCCTTTTAATTACTACAGGAGGGTCGAGGCTGCTGCACAGCACTCACAGCCCTGTTGCTGTGTCAGGAGGCTGAGAGTGGGAGAAGTCTCATTTTGCAGCCCCCTCTCTGCCACAAGGCTTCAAAATTAATCCAGGAAATCCTAAACTGTCCTGAGTTATTCAAATATATAATAAATATAATATATAATAAATATATAAATATTTTATTTATATACATATATATATAATTATATATATATATAATTCATTATTTCATTATATATTTGAATTCATTATATGTTTTATATATATATATATATATATATATAATGAATTCAAATATATAATAAAATAATGAAAAATGGAAAGCCCCCAGCTATGGCTGTGATCATGCAATTAGACTGTGAGAAAATAAACCTCTGAAACCCTCAGACATTCAAAACCTGAGAGACTTCATGATGAAAAATGTTCACTTTTCACATACAATGAGTGGAAATAATTTTAGGTTTTTATTATTATTATTATTATTTTAGAAAGGAAATAAGCATATTTCAATCCAGTCAAGAGTGAAATTGAGTTGAACAACAAAGCAATTTCTATTAGTAGATACCAAGGGGGAAAAAATATGGATGAATAGGAAACTCACAAAGAAATGTGTCAGACAATTGTGGAATTAGGAATTAAGAGATTTTGCTTCACTGCTGATAATATAAGCACATAATGATCTACCTCATCCCTCATGTGCTCCCTTCCTGTAACAACAACACTGTAAAATCACAGCAGTGGAAAAGATTGGGGTTTAATTCTGCCCTCCATCCAGCAGGGGAGGGAATGGGGTGCTGTGCTTAGGATCTCCAATTAGGGCTGCTCCCCTTTTCCTACAGAGCATCTCCTCTTCCCATCCCATTCCTCTTCACCTTCTCCAGACACTGCTGGTGCTTTTGGGGGCAGGCAGTGTTGAAGATTGCAATGCAAGATGTTTTCTTATTACCATCTGTATGGCAGATTACCTTTGTCAAGTGGGCAGTTTGCCTTATCTCTCTCTTTGAGTGACCCCAATCACTCCTCCCTCGGGAGGGACACCTGCTGATAACAGCTATTGAATGTCCCTGCATGGCTGATAAGAACTACAGCATCCCATTGGGAGATGGGAGCCCAGAGGGAGGAGCCAAGCATTCCTACCTGGATATAATCTGGAGATTCTGGAACACCAGCACGGCTTCTCCACTGGATTCCCCAGAGGAGCAGCAGCTGCCTCTTCTTCCCCTGGATCTTCAGAGGAAGAATCCATCCTTCTCTCCAGGATCCCTGCTCTAACAGAACCACCCCTGACACTGCAGGAGGGCTGAGCCACAATTCCAATGGGACTGCTGCCAACAGCCTGACCCACAGGGTGTCAGGTTGTGTTCTGACTCTGGCAGTGTTGTTCATATGTACTGCATTGTTTATTTTATCCTTTATTTTTTTCCTTTCCTAATAAAGAACTGTTATTTCCTGCTCCCATATTTTTTTTGCCTGAGAGCCCCTTAATTTAAAATTTATAGCAATTCCAAGGGGTGGGGAGGGTTTACATTCTCCATTTCAGAGTAGGCTCCTGCCTTGCCTTTCCAAACCAAGACAGGCAGCATCCCACTGTCCCCTCCTGAGGGTCCCCATCCCAGGCCACACAGCAGCACCACAGGTTCCCTCCTCATCTCATCTCCATTGCCAAGGATCCCAGTCCTTTGGTTAAAAACTTAAAGTTTGAATAGTCTTAATCATCAAATCTTAAAGCAATTACACTGCCCTAAATCTTTATTGGCTTTAAAGATTAACTTCTCATCTCCGGCAAGGCAGCTCCACTTGTTTCTGCTCAGCAGGATCACAATTTGAATATGGAGACAAAGGAATATTGATCACGCCCTATATTGCTAAATGGAATTTTTTGTACCTTTTTCCATCATTTTTCTTTCTTTTCTATATTTCTTCTCCTGCAGACAAGGCAGTGAAGGTGAACTGCAGCAGGAGCCGAGGCTGGAGCTGCCAGGTGCTCTGTCACAGAGGCAGGGAGGAATGCAAAACTCAATTTCCAGCAAGTCCTGATCCCTTTGAAATCAATTAGGCGGCTCCCGAGGCCCCAGGTTGAAAAGAGACGGACGGAGGCAATCAAGGGGAGCAGCACTTGAGTAAAAGAGCAGTAAAAGCACAGAGCAATTCCCTAAAATGCTGCTGATCCATCAGCTGAGAGGCTCTGTGAAGGAAGCCAGGGTTTGAACAGCTGGTTTTGTACCAACCCTCCTTCCCAGGGCACGGCCAAAGCCACCCCAGTGCCGTGGGACAGATGGGACACAGCACGTGGTGGCTTCTCCCTGGGCTTGGATCCAGCCCAGATGTGTCCATCAGGGACAGGACCTCATCCCAAAGGGCATTGGGCCCCAAAATGGGGTGGTTCCGCTCCTTCAGCACCCCCCTGGCACAAGAGGCATCCAGAAAGGGGCACCACAAGGAGCACATGGTGGCATTTGTGTGACCCAGAGGGGCCCTGGCAGGGGGAAAAGCCAACAGAGGACAGGCAGTTCCTCAGGGAAGGATGGTTTGAGGTTTTCCCTCTCCATTTCCTAGCACACTGCTGGCAGAGCTTGCTCCCACATTTACCCACATCAAAGCTCTCTCAGAGCCTCTGTCTTCTGTCTTTCCAAAAGGAAAAGGAGAAAATCAGAATCAGCAAACTGAGGAGCAGTTGGAGCTGCACTTGGGCGTAAAGAGGATTGATAAGTCTCCTCCACACCAGTAAATAACCAGACTTTGCTGCTTGCCCAGAGGTGGGAGCATCCCTTCTCCAAACACCTGCAATAAGACACTTGCAATTACTGCTTTGTCTCCTGGAAACTAGTAAATAATTCAAACAATCCTGCTTCTTTTTATTTTTTTTATTCTTTCTTTCCCCTTTTGTTTTTCATTTTAATTAATCCACATAGAATTTTGTCCTCCAAACACAATCACAGCAGCCCAGGAACAGCCAGCAGAGGATCTCATTACACAGCTTCCCAGCCAGATCCTGCAGCCATTATTAATAGAGGCTTCACCGAGCGAGGAATTAATAAACCCTGATGGCAAGGGGGAAGGGAAGCACTGCTGGTGCACATCAGCCTCTCCTCTGGTCAATGGGATGGCTGTGAGAGGTGCCAGGGGGCTGCCATGCCTTAGGAACAGCCAAATCTGCCTCCTGCAGCCGAGTGCCACCGCCCTCTGTCAGTGCTGGTGACCCAGGAGGAGATGCCGGGTTCAAACCAAGTGAGGGAGTCAGGAGAGCTGGCTCAGCACACACAGGTCACTGCACAGCCCCTGGCACAGTGCAAGGGTGTGTTTTCACAGAGCTGTGCTAATCCTTCCTCTCTCTGCACACAGCAGGAGCAGCTGGTGCCTGGAGTGCTGCCTCAGCACCAGGAATTGCTCTCACCTGGGGGTGGCTTTATGGAGTGCAGACACACAGGACCCCCAAATCCCTGCCCTGGGAGGAGAGAGCAGGATTGTGCCCCCCAGCACCCCAGTGTGGGGTAAAACCCTGTGTCCAGCTGGTTTTGGGGGTTTGGATCCTGCCTCAGTGCTCAAACCCACATGGTGCCTGTGTTCATGAGTGTCCTGTGGTGAGCGAGCATCCATCCATCCATCCATCCATCCATCCATCCATCCATCCATCCATCCATCCATCCATCCATCCATCCATCATCTATCTACCCAGGATCTGCTCTGTTTGACCCCTCAGGAAGAAGAAAACGCCTCCTCCTTGGAGAACCCCCAGTTCCAGTGGGGTTTTCCTGACACAGGGCAGTGTGGATGGGACAGCAGTGACTGCAGGCAGAGACACAAGGGACACCCTTCTCCTGAGGGATGCTCCTGTAGGAAAATGCCAGCATTCCCTGGAGTAACTTGCAGAGGGAGCAGGCCCAGCCAAGCAGGGCGGCACCACACCCCTGTTCCTGTCAGGATTTTCTCTCCCCAGCCCCAGGAAGGCTGTGCTGGCTGTGCAGGGTGTGAATCACTTCGGCTCCACAGCTCCTCTGCCTTGATCAGCTGCACTTAGATAAACAGCAGTACATCAATAAGCAGCTCTAATTAGAGGTGTTAATAGCACTGGGAGCTGGGGGAAAGCACAGGAGGGAGAGCAGTTGGCAACGTGAGGAGAGGGAGGGGAGGAGCAGGGAGACCTGGGATGCTCAGGACTTTCCCTTTCTGCCTTAGGAGGGCTTGGCACACACCCCACGGGTGGGACAATCAAGCTCCAGTAGCCCCCATTTAATTGCCAGGGAAATATCCTCCATCCTGATTATCTTGAATAATTTATGCAGATGCTGTCATGCATTCATATTTTATGGAAGTCTTGCAAGGCCGTGGATGTTCACAACCATTTGCTCCCTTCCAGAAATCTCCATCAGTGAGGGATGCTGGGGGCTGGAGTGGAAATTACAGCTCAGGGACCTCAGCTCCCTGTGGCACTGGGGACAGGGCACGGAGCTGATCAGGGCGGCCACATTCCCAGGGCTGGGCTGTGCCCCTGCAGCCCAGCACCTCCTGGGGACAGGGGACACTGGCACAGCAGCAGGGCTCCCCCATGACCCCACTCCTCACAACCCTGATTCCCCACAGCAAAGAGCCTCTGTGGCCCCATGGTGGGACTTGGAGAAAACCTATGAGAAACATCAAGGAGGTATGAAACTCAATCGATATGGAATCCTTGCACTATAATGATAAGAGAACTGTTGTAATATATAAGACAACATGGGCTGGACATCCCTACCAGCTCCAGCACTTCCAGTGCTTCCCCAGCAGCTGTCTCCCTGGAAACTGGAAGCAGGAAAGGGCAAGACTTCCCTTTGGGAAAGGTGGGTGGACAAGCTGTGCAGCGATTCCTTCCAGGATGGATGAAAGGCTGGGGCTCCTCTGCTGCCCAGCTCCAGGGGTGTCAGGCAGGACCTTTCCTTCCCAGGGATCCTCCAGGCTGTGCAGGGGCAGGAGCCATTCCCACACCTCCCCAGGGCTGTGCTATGTCTTTATACTAAAAACTATGTGTGCAATATTTACAATTACTTCCCAATACCTATCACCTGTGTTAGACAGTCAGCTTCTACTCTAAACCAATCTGTAAGTGCCACCATCACAGCAGAAGATGGAGGCCAAGAAGCAGAAGGAGAAAGGCTGGACACACCCAGATCCCTCCATCTTGCCCCCTGAACCCCCATTCTAAAAAACCTCAAAATCTACATTTTCACCTTGTGATAAATTCACTATCATTCTGCTTAAACTTTCGTGGCTTGCAGATCTTCATCTAAGGTTGGTAACTTGTCATAATCAAACCCACAGGCATTCTGGGCTCTGTGCCAGAGTCTCTGAGCCCCCTGGCAGGGGTCCTGGCCATCCAGGACAGCCAGAGGGATGCTCTGGGCTCTGACACACATCTCCATCTGCTTTGGGGTCAGGAGGGATCAGTGCCTGCATTCAAGGCCATATTGAGGGGCACACAGTCACTGCAGGAAAAGCAAAGGACTTTGTGGAGAGCCAACAGAGCAGGAGGAAGAAGGAGCAGGAGGTGATCAAGGAGGAGGAAAACAGATGGAAGTAGGGGGAAAATTTGAGGAAATGAAGAAGAGGTGCTCAGAGAGTGCTGGAGGAGGATGTGGCCTCAGGGAAGCCTGCCAGGAGCCAGCAGAGCAGAAAGTCAATGATATTAAAGCAAAGACACTGGATATTTTCATTCCCTGCAGCTCCTGCTCCTCAGAGGAGAGCGAGGATGTCTGAAATGCAGGCAGAAATTCAGCCAGAGGCACTTTAGTCCTTGTTCAGCCTGTAAAACACGGGGAAGCAGAGCAGGGACAGGCTCGGAGGGGACAGAAAGGACTGGCACGTGTCCCAGGCAGCCCCTGTGTCACACACCCCACACTGGTTCTGTTTGCTCTCCCTTCGGGCACACCCAGGCAGCCTTTGCTCAATCTCAGCTGCCTCTGCCTGCAGCAACTCCCATCCATCTCAGTTAATGAACCTTCCCCAAAAATGCACCAGAGGCCCAGCTCCTGTGAGCAGAGAGGGGGGACACAGACAAATGTCCCCTGCCACATGGGGGTGGCTGCTCTGAGCCTGACCCATCTCACACTGACCATGGGCACGTCCAGCTGCCCCACACTGGGCAGGGCGTGAGCAGCACCAGCAGCTCCACTGCGGCATTCACATTCTATGATTCAAATTCACATTCTATACACAAATTCTATTCAAATTCACATTCTATGATTCCTTCACCCAGGATTTTTCTCTCCTGGGAAGTTGAAAGGCAGTGAGAGAGGCTTCAGAGAAAAGGAAAACAATTCTCATCTCATTTGCTTCTCCTGTGCTGTGCTCACGTGGAATGTGTTTGGAGATTGTTTACTCACAGGTGATTGTTTCATTGGATTCTGGTGTGAGTTGTTTTCACTCTTTGGCCAATCAGGGCCAAGCTGTGTTGGGATTCTGGAAAGAGTCACAAGTTTTCATTATTATCTTTTTAGCATTCTATAAGTATCCTTTCTGTATTCTTTAGTATAATATAGTATTCATTAATATAACATTGAGCATAATAAGATACATTTAATATATATTTTAATATATATTATATATAAAATTATATATATAATATATAATTTTATAAAGTGTATATAATATATATAAAGTATATTATATACAATTTATATTATATTATATCTATTCTATTCAGTATAGTATATATACTATATATACTATACAGTATATTATATAATATATATATATAATATATATTATATACTTTACTGTAACATTGAATCTAATAAAATAATAAATTAGTCTTCTGAGAACATGGAGTCAGATGCATTGTTCTTCCCTGCCACAGGGCTCGCTGTGAATTTACAAAAGCTCCATCAGGGCTGGGCTCTGCCAGCAGCACCTCCCAGCCCAGGCTGTGGATTGAAAGGCAAACAGAAACCTGGGGGCTCACTCAGAACCCAGTTTCTTCCAGGAGTTCACATCAAGCTCAGTCAGAACACTGAGGATTTAATAGCAGAGCTACTCCTGGGAGCAGCTGTGGGGCTGCAGAACAGGCATCTGCTGCACCAGGAGCAGCACAGGGAGATTTTGGGGGTAAAAGCTGCTGGTTCAGCTCTGGGTGTTCAGCACAGGGTCACCCTCAGGACTGCAAAAGAGGCTACAAGCCCTGCTGGCATCAAGTTAAAAAAAACAGGAGGTGGGGAGACCACAGCTCAGCTCCAAACCTACAAATGAGCCTCTCTTTTTAATCTTTTCCAGGGAAATGGTTTCTCCAGTTTTTGTCTGGAACAGCCAATGAAACCCAAGGAGTTGCATCCAACTGCGAGGGGAAAAAAGAAATCCAGGTCTATTAAAAATTATGAAAGACACCTTGACAGTGTCCCTTTAATGTAATTAAAAACCTATTTAAAGGCATGCCAAATGTTTACTAATTAAACAAGCACTTAATTCTGTAGCCATAATGAAAAAAGTAATTGGGATACTTTGAGCAAATCCCTGGTTTTTAAAGAAATAATTACTTTATAGAAAATTAGTTACTAAATTAAACCATTCTTTACCTGCTGTTACTTTGGCTCCTTTTCTCATTTTTGTGCAGTTGAATCCTGAAATTCCCTGGGACAGATTTTTATCCTGGCCTGGATAATGAATATTTCAAAGGACACAGGAAAAAAGAGGAAAAGTAGGAAATGCTAGCAGGTGCCCAAGTGTCAATATGGGGCTGGTGGACAAAGCATGGCTTGGTTGGCACAGACTGAAATGTGCCCTCACAGGGGAGGTGCTCTGCTGGCAGATCTCCATCCCACCACCCTCTGCTGCCCCAGCACTGCCACCAGGGCAAACCAGGGCCACCAGCTTGGGGACAAAGGTGGCCCAGCCCCCTGAGCCCCACTGCTGTGCTGTGCATGGAGTGAACCCAGCCCCTGAGGGGACACAGGTGGTGTTTGCCATCCTTGGAGGTGTCTGAAATGCAACTGGAACAGTCCTGGGACAGCTGCTGGTGGTGGCTTTGCTGGAGGAGAGGGTTGGGCCAGGCAACACCCAGAGGTCCTTTCCAACCTGATGCCTCGTGTCTAGAACAGAGGCTGGACAGAGCTAAAGAATAAAGCAGGGATTTATTAAAAGGATCTCCTCCATGGATCCACCTTGGGCAGCACAAGAGCCCAGCCAGGGCTGCACCCAAGATGAACCAAAATGGTCCCAAAATGCACAACCAGGCACGGGGTCTCTCTTTTTTTTCCTCTGATCTTCTCACAGCCTTTCCCAGAACAATGCCTGGTAAAGTTGTCTGTTGCTCTCTGTGACCAGAGAGCTACTACAGCAAATTACCTGTAAGCTTTAGCAATATGTTATTGGCTGGAAAGTTTTTAAGATGCTCTGTAACAAAGAAATCTTTGGCTGCTGTTGGTAACACGTGAGCTGTTGTCATCTTTCAGTTGTCTCAGCCATGCAATGAGGCTGATGTTGCAGTACAGCTTGTTAGGGAAATTAATCCACAATCAGAGGTTTATGTCCAAAAAGGAGGCAGAGGAGTCCTTTCTGGCTTTATTCGAATAAAGGGAGAGGCCATGAGGCATTCCCTGGGGTCTTTCAAATTTTTGGAGGGCTCAGCCTCCTTTTTATACCAATTTCCCACATTTCCCTTCTCTCTTTCCCCATTTCTGAGGTGCTTGAGAGGTTCAGACTTCCTAAAATGCCTGATACCAAAGACTCCCCTCTAATGTACAACACTCCCTTTTAATTTTTAATTCTTATGGAATTTAGGAGTTTTTCTTCCCCATGGTTTCTTTCCTCTCTCAATGTCTAATTTCATTTATCAGCAAACTTAAAGTTTATTTGTAAAAGCAAATGTCTTTTTCCGTTCATCAATCAGTGGAATCCTTCCCATTGTTTCTTTTACCTCTCAGTGCTGGCTTATCTACCAGCAGACCCACAGCTGGTTTGTAAAGAGAAATCTGCTGTTCCTCCCAAGCTCAAGGAATGTACCCCAGCAGTCCTGCCACTTTGTGCAAACTCATACCCTTGTTTTGCAGCCAAGGTGTGCTTGCCTCAGCCTGCCAGCTTCACCTGGCTCCTCCCGAGGGCAGGCACAGGCTCTGAGCATCAGCCACTGATGTGATGTGACACCAGGCTGGACCCAGAGTGAAGGCACACGGTGACCAAACATCTGTGCAGGAGGCAGCAGGGGCTGGCTCCCAGCTGTGGGGCTGCAGGGGCCCGGGAGAGCAGATGGAGAGTCTGATTGCATTTGCTGATAATGGATTAGGAGGCTTTTCTTGGATCTCCACTTTCTCCCGGTTAGCCAGTTCCTTGAGGGGCTCTGCAGGGAGGCCTTACAAGAGATTTATTAACAAGATGAAGTGCAATGCCAGGAAAAGCTGCTCCTGTAAAATGCACTTCCCCTCTCATGTGCACAGGCTGAAAGCCACCCCATGTGGGAGCACTCGGCATCCTTCCCCCTCCAGCAGCTCTGCTCCTTCACCACAGCAATGGGAAAATGCTGCTGTCCTTCCTCAGACACCCAGCAGCCTCCAAAAAGCCCTCATGTGCAACAATAGCAAATATAAGTGCCTTAAAAGCAAGGAAAAATATTCAGGTGTCCGGGGGCTGCTATCTGGTGCAAGTGCCTCATTCCCTTCTTAAAAAATCCCACTAATACAGTTCTTATTTTAACTACAAAAGTTACCTTTTGATTACAAGACTACATTTATCATATTAATAAAATGTTAATACAGCACTACTAATCAATACATCAAAATACATATGGTAAGTATCTGCCTAGAGCCATATAATGTGCACTTCTCACACCATTTTTACCTATTTTCCCCTGAATCTGATCCACCTCACACTGCCCCAGACAGGGGCTGTTTTAGCAGCAGTGCCACCCTGCAGGTGAGGAAGCCAAAACCTGTTCTAAGGCACCTAAGGCCAGCAAAGGAGGCAGGATTAGAAATCCAAAGCTCAGCTCAGCAGAACGATTCACCTGGACCACACAGGGACACAGCCCAGGGTGACACTGCTGAACCTTTGGGCAGAGGTGACCACAGCTCCCTGCCAACAGGAGCTGCAGGGGAAGGAAAGGTGAGGGAAGGAGAGATTAACTGAAGGAGGAGGGAGACAAGAAGCAAGGAAAATAAGGAAGAGAGAGAAAAACAGGTGAGCACAGGGGTACAGGAACAGGAACCTCCTGGTGCATGGTTATGCTTCATTACAAGTGAAATAAATTTGCTTTTTCTGAGAGGAGGGATACAGAGCACACCATGTGTGGGAGCCTGACAGCACCTCAAATATTCTAGAGATCCACCAAGTGCTAGGTGAGATCAGAGCTGTTGTGCTGCCTTTTAGCAGCTCCATGAGAATTAACCCCTTGTCCTGTACCCTGATCTCCCTGGGGACTGGTGTTGGAGTGTCTGGTCCCCAAATGCCATTGCAAAACCCCAGCACAGGTAATCCCCAGGGACAGCCTAACAAACCCTGGGTCTCCACCAGCTCATGGGATATCTGCAACAAATGAGGCTGCAGATGGAGAAGTTACTCCAGTCTGCGCTGGAGCTCTTCCTGCGTCCCTGTCAAACCCAAGGATGAAAAATGAACTCAGCAGTTCGGCCACAATTCATCTCAGCTGGCTGAGGGCTGCCTCTGCAGCCCAGATCAGGCACAGGCACCACTCAGCCCAGCCAATTTCCTGTGCTGATGCTTCACCCCAGACCCTGGCAGGACAGAGACATTAATTACAGAGGCTGGAATTGTCTTTCCTGTAGATAAGGGGGAACCAAATGCTGCTTCAGGAGCTGTGTGTGCCCAAGAGGGGAATGAACTTTGCCAGCAAGTGCTGCTAAAGCCAGCCTTGCTGGGATAACACCAGTGCTGTGTGCTCAGCCAGACCAGCCATGGCTCTGGCTTGGGTGGAACACAATTCCTTGGGTTTAATTGCCAGTGAGAAGAGGCCTCTGTCTTGGTTTGAACACACAGGTGTCTGCTAAGGAATGTAGAAGCCTCCCATGAAATGGAAAATGTAAACTCCCTCCCTCTGAATTATTATAATTTTGAGATTAAGGGGCTCTCAGGCAAAGATATGGGAATAGGAATAACAGTTCTTTACTAGGAAAATTAAAAATACAAATGCAATAGTACAAACAGACAAAAACAACACTGCCAGAATCAGACCATGCCCTGCCCCCTGTGTGTCAGGGTGGTGTCCCAGCCCCATCCCATGGGGGCTCAGCCCTCCTGCAGTGCCAGCTGTGGCTCTGCTGCAGCAGGGATCCTGCACAAGGGGGGAGTTTTCCTCTGCAGCTCCAGGGCTGCTGCAGATGGGCCTGGGCTCCCTCTGGCCATGCAGGGCAGCAGAAAGCTGCTCCTCTGGCAATGCAGGGGGCAAAGGCTGCTGTGCTGTGCCAGGCTCAGATTGGATCCAGGGAGGAATGCTTGGCTCCTCCCCTGGGCGGAGCATCTCCCCATGGGATGCTGGGATTGGATCAGCCCTGCAGGGACACTCAGTGGCCATGGACAGTAGAGATCTCCTGGAGGGAGGGTTGGTGTGGGAGAGATAAAGGAAAAACTGCCCCAGGGACAGCAGAGAACTGCCCCAGCTCTGACAGATGGTGATAGAATACACACCCCCAGCACATCTTGCATTTCCAACCTAAGACATCCTCAAATGCCCAATCAGAGCAGTATTGTGCCCACTGATCCCTTTCCAGCTGGCCATGAACTCCTCCCCAAAGCCACAACATCTCCCCATCCATTCTGCGTTCTTTTTACACTTTCCCTCTCCAAACATGTCCTCACAGCTGGGAAGATTTTCTCCAAAATCCAGCAGAGAGCAGGTCAGCCACACAGCTCTCCCAGCTCCTCTCTTGATGTCCCACCCAAGCTGACCCCACATCCAGCACCTGCTGTCTCTACAACCATTCAGGCAGGGACAGCAGCTCCTGCTGGCTCTTGGTGGAGCACGGCGTTACCTGCACACACCTGGCTGCTGCTGCAGCTGCATTTGCTCCTCTCCCAGCCCAGCAGTAATTCCTGCTTGTGGTATTTTCAGAGACCCCCACTGAAGGGAGGAGATGATGAGTCTGATTCCATGTTCTTAGAAGGCTAATTTATTATTTTATGATCTATATTATATTAAAGAATGCTATATTAAAACTCTACTAAAGAATAGAGAAAGGATACAGACAGAAGGCTAAAAATATAATAATGAAAAACTTGTGGCTCTCTCCAGAGCCCTGACACAGCCAGCTGTGATTGGTCATTAAGTAAAAACAATTCACATGAAACCAATTAAACAATCACCTGTTGGTAAACAATCTACCAAACCACATTCCAAAGCAGCAAAACACAGGAGAAGCAAATGAGATAATATTGTTTTCCTTTTTCTCTGAGGCTTCTCAGCTTCCCAGGAGAAGAATCCTGGGCAAAGGGATGTTTCCAGAAAATATGACAGTGACACCTGCTCTGTGTCCTGTTACAGCAGAACAGGACTGTTCACACCTAGAGCCTCAAAGCAAACAACATCACTTCATTCCTTTCCTTCGCTCTGTACAAAACACACTGCAGAGAACTCAATTATAAACTAAACCCATCTTCCATCTGTGCTGTGCCACACCAAACAGCTTATCAATGGAAAACAATTACAATTATCGACACAGAGGTAACTTCAGAAACTCCACCACAGCAGCTCGTGTTTGGGAACAGCTGTATCCCACTAAAAATCCCATTCTGGGCACTTCAGGAGGATGCAGGACACCCTTTGCACACAGCCAGGACAACCTGCCCTCACTCAAGCCTCTTCCAGGTTTCCAGTACTGAGGAATTGGCTCACATTCCTCAGCACAAGGTCTGAGAGCCCTTCTGCTATTTCTGTGGTCATTAATTATGACAACTGGGTCTCTATCAGGGTTTTACAAGCTGGAAGGTACGACAGCTAATTAACATTGTGCTCTTGGTCCCCACAACCTCCCAGCTGAGCCACAGCTCTGCCAAAAGCCTTGCAGGAGAGAAGGAAGCAGGAGACAGGAAAAAAAATATAAAGAAAGACCAAAAATCATCTTGGCTCCTAGCCCAAAGCTTTCTCTTTTTAAGATGCATTTCAAGAATCTGCTGGCTGGTAACCTCCCTGAGTTACAAGGGAGGCTGCTTGTCAAGAGCTGACCTGAGCTGGGTTTAATTGGGAGCCAGTTGGAACGAGATCCAAAGGGCACCTTGGGGAGGCTCCGTGGAGGGTGGCAGAGGCTGGGAACAGCTCCACACGAGCAGAGAGCACCCTCTGCAGCCACAGGCACAGCCTGGACCTGCTCTGGGTTGGAATGGAGAGCCCCAGGCTGTTCACAGCTCCCAGAACTGGGGATTTACAAACTGGATTAGCTGGGAGCAGCCAGCTGCTAATGCCAGCTCGTTGCCTTAGGCACAACCACTGCCTTTCTGCTTCAAAATTCTCCTCTTCTGCAATATTTATTTCCTGCATAAAGTTGGTTTTTGGGGGGGAAGGAATATATTAATAGAGAAAAAACAAATCAAATATTCTTCAGCAGTACTTTCCAGTAGAAAATATTGACTAGCTTCCACATCTAAGTATTATCAATATCTTAAGCCTTTAATTCCACCAGAAACAAAACAAGTCCATTTGAGAGTTTCAGTCAATGACTTGGGAACATTATCATTCTTGCTAAATGTCGCCCTTCAGGAAAATATTGACCATCAAACTGCACTTTCAGCTGTTTAAAACTACCCAGGGCATTCCCACTCCTTTATTCCACAGCCTGAGCACCTGTCACCTTACTGCTTCACCACCAGCTGAAAAGTTTAATTTTTAATGGAGCAACACGACCTGTCTTTCCCCTCCAAGTGAAGTGACACATGTTCCCACAGAGGGAAACCAAACCACACCACAACATGCTGCGAGTTCAAAAGGCAGTGAAGACACAGAGAGCTCTTTCTGTGCCCTGCACAGGGCCAGCTCACAGGTGCATCCTCACAGAAAGCAGAACCCAAGCTCTGCTGATCCCTCAGTGTTGCTACCCATCAACACATCATCATTTCAGAGCTCCTGGTGGCCTGAATATGAAAAATAATCCTCTTGTTTTCCTCCTGCATATTTTAGCACTCCCCTCTGCTTCTCACCTGCCTTGTTACCAACCTCTCCTGACCACATGTTGCTGCAGCCTTGGGCTCCTTCACAAACTGAAATCTTTGGCTTTGATCCTGCAGTGAATCCACACCCACAGTGGGGGTGAGCTGCCGTTAGAAACCCAAGAAAGAAAATATACACTAATATATTCTTCCCCCACAGTTCAGACTGGGATGTGTAAAGCTGCCCAGTTTATGCCCTCAGAGCCCTTCCACCAGCCCTGTCACCAATGCCAAGCAAAACCTTTCCTGCCTGGTGAAAGAAAAAGCTCAGAGTGGGTAAAAAAAGTGTCTGGTTGTCCATGGCCTTGTGCCAGCCCCAGGAATGCATCCATAAGCCTGGAGTTCCATCCTCAGCAGACCCACTGGGATCCCCAAGCACACCTGGCTGCCAAGGCTGCCCAACACCTGAGGCAGTGCCAGCCCCAGCGAGGGCACAGGGTGCCCAAACCAGCACCTTCACTAACAGCAATACAAACACACCAGGATGTACCTCAGCACAAAGCTGTTTTATCCAGGAAAGAAGAAGTCTTGAACATGAACTTTCCAGCCTTGAAGCATTTTAAGCCATTCTCCCCTCGCAATTTCCACCACCAGTGGTTTATTTGCTGCATAACATCATAAACATTTCTACCAGCTAGGAAACTTAAAATCCAATGCTTTCTGCATGAAGTAAAGCCCAGCATGCATAATGCCCTCTCCTTGCCTTGGAGACATTTTCCTTCTGGTTGTCCTGGGTTGTAAGACATGTGTGTATTCTATGTGCCATGTGCTGGAGCTGGGGCAGTTCTCTGCTGTTCCTGGGGCAGTTTTTTCTTTATCTCTCCCACACCAACCCTCCCTCCAGGACATCTCTGCTGTCCATGGCCACTGAGTGTCCCTGCAGGGCTGATCCAATCCCAGCATCCCATGGGGAGATGCTCCGCCCAGGGGAGGAGCCAAGCATTCCTACCTGGATCCAATCTGAGCCTGGCCCAGCACAGCAGCCTTTGCCCCCTGCATTGCCAGAGGAGCAGCTTTCTGCTGCCCTGCATGGCCAGAGGGAGCCCAGGCCCATCTGCAGCAGCCCTGGAGCTGCAGAGGAAAACTCCCCCCTTGTGCAGGATCCCTGCTGCAGCAGAGCCACAGCTGGCACTGCAGGAGGGCTGAGCCCCCATGGATGGGGCTGTGCCACACACAGGGGGCAGGGCATGTTCTGAATCTCAGTGGCTTGTTTTCTGGGTTTTTTTCGTACTATTACCTTTGTAATTTTTAGTTTTCATAGTACAGCACTGTTATTCCAATTTCCGCATCTTTGCCTGAGAGCCCCTTAATTTCAAAATTATAATAATTCAGTGGGAAGGGGTTTACATTTTCCATTTCAAGGGAGGCTCCGGCCTTCCTTAGCAGACACCTGTCTGTTCAAACCAAATCACCTGTTTCTGTGGAACTGGGAATGTGGGCAGGGACAGTCCCAGCAGATCCCACTGAACACCCACGGGTGCCCAGCCCTGTCCCTGTCTCTGCCTCTCCCTGTCCCTGCCAAGGGCAGCGCTTCGTGTCTCACTGACACGCTGAGAATCAGCAGAATTAGGCTCTTGTCAAGTATAATTATTGTAATTACTCATAAATGCCATCAAGATGTGCCTGTGATCGCTTCTCTCTTTCACTTGCAGCGGGGTAAGGGTGGCAGATGAATGCAAGCACTGGAACACTCATTTTTCAGGCTCACTCGTGTCCTGTTTTCTCCAAAACTTCCAATTACAGCACAGGTGCCTGTTGAATCCCAGCCCTGCAGGGAGGAAAAGCAGCCAATTCCAAGGCTGGGTCACCTCCACACAGAGAAAACGCTGAGATGGGAGCAGCAGCTGAACGTGCTGGGTTTGCCCTGTGCCAGGCTGAGCACAGTGACACTGCAGCAGTCACTTGTATCCATTACAGATATTTTATAGGAATAGGCATAATGGGAAGAAAGGCAGTTTAAAAAGTTTGGCCTGCAAATTTTAAATGAGCATTTGGAGAAATTGCAGTGAGGGAAAAGGCTGAGCACTCCCTGCTGTGCTTTCCTCCATCACGCACACGCTGGGAACAGAGCAGGGATGCTCCAGCAGCTTCTGATTCTCTCCACTCCTCTGATTTCAGCCCAAAAACTCAGCTCAGAGTTATTTCCAGCTGAGGAAACACCTCCTCAGCACCATCACTCTGCTCTGGAGCTGTGAAACTAATGCTCTGTCAGTCACAATTTTGTGAGCACAAAACAAATACTGATGCATGGTGGCAAAGCTCCTTTCAACAGCTGATTACACAGATAATAACCTGTTTGGTTTAAGGGGGTTTAGGGATTTTTTTTTACACAAATTAATAATCATAAACTCAGCAGGTCAGGCATTACCACAAGATGAGTGGCTCTGACAACAAGCGCTGCATTTAGAAAGGATGCTTAATTGAAGCTAATTTCACTAAGTGACCTTAAATAGCAATTTCCTTTTCATGTGACAGAATGACTAATTTATTTTTTTTTCATTTAAGGCACAAACCTTCTATTTTTTCCTCCCTTCACGATTAGCTTTGAAGTGCAAACTCCTGAATCTCCTTTTATCCAAGACCCAAAGGGCTGTGCACAGCAAAAGTTAACCTGCAAGGTTCTTTTCTATTTGCTTACATAAAGGATTGTACAGTCAGGTATTGAATACAGATCCTTCCCCTCAGAAATCAGAATAGCAAGGCCATCCAAAGATCACATTGGTGAAACCACAGTGGATTTTGGCCCATCTGCAAATTACTAAATCTTGAGGGGAAACTGCAGCACGCAGAATTTATCTGTCCTGGCCTCCTCCTTGTTACCCTGAGCATCTTAATCTCTGCAACTGAATTATTTCATCTATTACCCAGCCAAATGAGAGGCAGCTGTCACCATGATATTTTCTGAAAAATCTCTCCACTAGGATTACTTCTTCAGATGAGAAGCCTCAGCTTCTTCATGTTTTGCTCCTCTGGAATGTGGTCTGGAGATTGTTTATCCAAACATGTGAATTGTTTTGAATTAATGGCCAATCACAGCCAGCTGTGTCGGACTCTCCGAGTCAGTCACAGATTTTTATTATTCATTCTTTTCTTGTCCTTGTGATGGATCCCTTTCTCTTTCTTTAGTATAATTTTAGGATATAATTTCTTATATATTTAATTGAAGCTAGTTAAATTAGCTTCAATTAGTATAGTTTTAGTATATAATTTCTTATATTTCTTATAAGAGAACAGAATACAATATAATATACTAGAATAGAAGAGAATATGAGAATGTAAGAGAAGATATAATATAATATAATATAATATAATATAATATAATATAATATAATATAATATAATATAATATAATATAATATAATATAATATAATATAATATAATATAATATATATCATTTATCAGCCTTCTGAGAACATGGAGTCAAACTCTCATCTCTCACCTCATCCTGGGGATCTCACAACATCGCAAGGCAGCAGAGCTGTTCCCTGCTGCTCCCTCCATTCCCCTCATTTGCAGGATGGAGCCTGCACCAAATCCTGACTTTGAGCCTGGACAAAGCCCTCCACAGCCACATTTAAATTTAGATAAACAAGACACAATCCATGATTGGTTTTCTGGAGTCTTTCAGACCAGATCACTCAAATTAAAAGGAAAGGAACTGAAATCATAGGAAAGGATACTGGGAAAGGAAACAAATGAAAAAATAGCCCCAAACCAACATTTAGACACTTCTCAACAACAGCATGGGTCTCCTTAGGATGGGGTCTCAGACAGGCTAAGCTGAAGCAGTCCCTGGTTGCCCTGAGACACTGCACTGATGTGTCCAAACCAGACAGAAGCATTTCCAAAGGGCTCCTTAGCCCTAAACCAACCCCTTCATTTCCCTGAGCTGGCTCTTACAAAGCACTTCCAAAACCATCAGTTCAGACTGTGCCTCCCTCTCCTAAAACAGTGACAAGAGCAATCCCGACAACTTAACGAGCCCATTAACAAAAACAATGGCTGTAATTCGCTTTTATTTGCGCGCCTGTGACCATGAAAGGAAGAGTCAGTACACTCACTGGAAATCAGAGTTCCATTAGGGATAATCACTGTGTGACCCTGCTCCCAATTATCACCAATTATCAGCCCACGGACCTACCTTTTAAAGGTAAAAAAGTTGCCACCGTTTAGACTTCTGCACAGTGTCAAAATGTAAATAAAAGCGAAAAGAGAGCTTGGAGGAAGACTCTCAGCAGCTGAGATAATCAACTTAACAGAGGCAGTATGGACTAAATAGAAATCTCAATTTCTAATGCATAAACTCAATTGAACAAAGCACCCCCTTCATGTGCCCGCTGAGACTAATTCTCACTTCCAGATTTCTCTTTATTGCATTTTAAGGAAGTTTTCCCCACTCTTATTGGTGATTCTCTGTGGTAGTAACTCAACCTTTAAAAATAAATTAATCAAGGCACCATTCTGAATTTATCCATGATAATCATGAGTCTCAATTTTACTTTTGAACCAGCATGGTCTGATCAGAAGGGCAAGGTGCTTGTAAAGCAGCAAACTTCCCAGTTCAGCGCCATCTCTTAATCATCCCATCTTTTATTATTTCTGCCTGCATGTTAGACAGGGATCAAGGAAAACATGGTATTAACTGCTGCTGCCATTTAATTAACATTTGTGGGTCTCCAAGGAAAACAGAGGTGTGGATAAAGCCTTCAAACACACATTTCACCAGGAAAATGAATGGTTGTGATGGTGAGGTCGTGCCTTGACTAACACACTTGCACAGTTTGGGTCCAAGGTGGGTGTTGTGGTTCCTGGCATGATGCTGAACATTGCATTTCCTATTTATACTGACAGCAAACAATTCATGTTTGCCCTGAAATACAGAATTTAGTGCTCTGCTCACTCACCCCTCTGTGCATTAATTGCTGGCACTTAGGCTGGAGTCCAGGGAAGAACATTCATCAGCTGAAGTAAACTTGTGGAATTCCAAGAAGGTCCAGAGGAACTTTGATTAACTCAGTGGTCCTGAACTTATGGCCTTGTACACTTGAATTATTTTTCCATAAATCACAGCAAACCCCACCAGGAAGTTCTCTCTCCAGCATATTTTAAAATGGTCACAAACATTCAAAGAACTCACCAGCACAAGATTTCTTGTTTCTCATAACTGTACCACAGAATGGTTTCTGCTAAGATAGGGACCTTGGTCAAGGATTTTTGGGGGTTCTGGGTGTTTGGGATTTTTTTATACCCCTTAAGAGTTTGGGAGTATCTGCACAAAATTATAGATCTGAATTATTTTTTAAAAATTATTTTATAAATGGTTCTCTTATTTATCTCAACTTGCTAACATGGATTGTACCTAATTAAATTAACACAAAAGTAATTAAATTACACAAGAGTAAAACCACATCATTAATTAGGAAGGAAGTCCACAGTTCTGGAGATTCTCAGTCCATGCAGCCATGTATCAAAATAAAAACCAACTGGCAAGACAAAATACAGGTATGTTTATATGAGATTCATTGAAGGCTAATTTGTAGCAGTTTATTTGGCACTCAGTTGTCAAGAAGAGCAGTTTTCATTTCCTGTTTAGCATTTGTTTGAAAAACATGAGGCTGTGATATTAAATCAAGATATTAAACCTTAGTAACACCCTAGAAGAATGAGGGAAAAAAATTAAAGAGGACTTTTTAATAAACCAAAGCAACTTCATGTATAATTTTGCTTATAAAGATGAAATCTATAATATAAAACAAACCCACAGATAAAGCAAAATCCTTCTTTATTTAACAGTGAGCTCCCAATTCAGATTAACATGAAATTGTGCAAAGGCCACTGAGGTGAAATGAAGGGGCTGCAGCCTCATGGTTGGTAAATGCTGCTTAAGAGATGGAATCATAAATGGATGTCAGTGTTACTGCTCTTTATATTGCTACACCAAAAATTTCCACCAAATGAACAGCTGTGTACATTAGAGAGGATCTTTCAGCTCTTGGCATATTAAAGAAATATGAATAAATGAAAAGCAATCATATGTCATCAGCAGCCTGAATAACTGGGGCCTCTCTCTTCAGATCAAATGTCAAAAGCAATACTTATATAGTTAATTGTAAAAAAGAATAGCTATCCATGATGCAGCTTGGAGAGTGCCATGATTTCTTGTAAATCTTGTCACAGAGCAATAATACTTCCCTTTAATGACCCTATAAATAGTTCTGAGCAGCTTTCTAAGATTATCTGATACTGAGTCAGACCAGAACAGAGCAAAATAAAAAAGTAAAGCATCAGATTCACAGAGGTACTGAAAACCCACAAGTCCTTGTTCATTAGTGTCCCTCTGAGTTGGTTTCAAAATGCTTTTTGAAACTACATAAACTTAGCACTTCAAATTTGTAATAAAATAGTTCATATAATTCTCATATGGCAAATGAACATCACAGAAGTTCATAATTAAAAGGGGTCAATTTAAAAAGCATGAGAGCCATAACCTACTTACAATTAAATGACATTGTTTAAAAAGCACTTTTAAGTTACTCATCACCACAAGATCCAAAAATCATTTTTTCCCCCAAACTGCTCCTTGTGAACTTTCAAAGTCTTTCTGCTCTCATTAAGGTGATGGGGAGAACAGGGTCTGGAGGAAAAAAAACTTCAGTAATTCCTATTTGGGAAAAAAAAAAAAAAAAGCTCTTTATCCCTTTTGGTACTCTGGAGAAAATGCAAATGTGTAGCAACAAGAGAATTTTAATCAGTGGCAGCACCCTTTAATCCACACATTTGTAGTGCTCAGTATATAAAAATCATATGCTGCAAATTGCAGGACAACAGGAGTGGGAGAGAGAGAGGCTTTGCAGTGCTGCTGGTCCCATTAATCACATATTGATTGAGCACTGAATGCTTTTTCAGGCTGCCTGACAGATTGGAATGGCTCTGGTAACCCCTCACTCAAATCCATGTTCTGCCTCATTCTCTTTTACATCATTCATTAAATCTCCTGGGAATACACAGAAACCTCTCTCTGCTGCTTGTCCTCACAGATTTCTCAGCTTGCTGGATGTTCAGGTGCCCTCCAATCCCCCCATTAACACCTTGCTGATCTCACAGCAAGAACCTGCTGTGAATTTAAAAATCCCTTTCTCTATCCCTGGGAATTTAAAAATCCCTTTCTCCATCCCTGTAAAAAGATGCCCCTGGGCTGTTTGGCTGTGCTGCACTTGTGACACTGCTCCTGGAGAGCACAAGTGACAGCAAATGTCACAGGAGATGTCACAGGAGATGCCACCCTCCCTCCCCAGGGTTAACCTTGGCAGCTCCCACACGGTTACAACACGTGGGAGCTACTGACATGTAAAAGTGTCTTTTTAAAATTGTCTTTAAAGACAAGGCATTAACATTCTGATTGGGCATAAAAGAAGGTTGGTGAATTGTACTTTTCTAAAAATAGCTCCATGGAGTGTCTAAAAACACCTCCTGAGTGTTCCTTGCCTGCTCTCTGCCCACCAAACACAACTGCAGAGTTTTATGTAGGCAGCTGAAGTCAGGGTGAGCTGCAGTCACTGCCTGTTACATCACCTATAACAGCTCTGGATTAAAATTCAGTTACTATGCCTGTAACCTTGCCTTCCTATTTGATGGAGTAAGATTACACTTCAATTACACTTCAATTTTCCCAAAACAGACTGAGTAAAACAACTTAGGACAAGTGTTTCAGGTAATGCAGTAGAATAAACACTGCAGTATTGTTCTGACAGTTCACATTCTGAGACTATTTATATTTTTAAAAATTGTCTTAGTGCTCCCATCACAGATTTCCATCATTGATAAAAATGCTACTGAACTCAAAAGAAATACTTGGGATTCTGGGAGGGAAGCTCTGGATTATGGTCCTTCATAAAGCAATACCCTGAGGAAGGTTCAGCACCTTTCCCAACACAGCTCAATCCTGAGATGCTGAGCCAGAAGCTGTTTTCCAACATCAATATCCCAGCCTTCAGATGGCCAAGGGTGATTTCTTCAAATTCTTGTAAAAATCTATCATGTCACACTATAACCTGATTGACTTCTTTACAGAAAAAAAAAAATTAAAAACAGCAAACCCAAAAAAGCCCACAACATTAAAAAAACCCAACCAAACAAAAAACCCCATGGACCTGACAACTTAAGCACATGAAATAGATTAACAAACAAATGGTTGGGAAACAAGGAGCTGAGGGATACAGAATAAGGCAACATTTCCCACAGAAATACTTCCTCACATCTAATTGTTGAAAAATTCAATGCCAAATTGATTTCTCAGCTGTGCAGACACGATCTGCAATATAATCTACCTTATAAAAATATCACTCATTCAATACAGGAATTCAAATGTCTGCAGAACTAGAATATAGGAAAAATAATTTAAGGGACAAAACCCCAAACGAATTCTGTAGTGCATGGTAGAGTGAAATTAGGCAATTACATTCTGAAAGAGACATCTCAGAAGAGAATTGTTCAATACATGGGTCCCTACATTTCCTTCCATTCCCAATACCAGATTTTTAACAACACAATACCATGCTCAGATGGCCAAAGCAAGGAATAAAAGCCTTTCAAATGTGGCATTTTTTCCCCTCCTATTTCACATTCAGCTGCACTGAAGCAGCAGCTCCCTCCAGCTCAACCTCTGCAGCAGCTTTTCACCTTTTTGACACTTCCCCAGCCCCATGTGCTGTTGCTCCTGGCACAGGGATCAGATGCTGCTGTAGTCAGAGCCACGGGCAGCCAGGGCTGCTGCTGCTCCCCACTCCACGGTGAAGAAGGTGATTGTTCCAAAGAAACCCACCAGCACCATGATCAGGAGCTGCCACTGCAGCAGGAAATAGTTGCTGTAGAAATAGGCAACTGCAGCACAGATGGACTGAGAGGAAAAACAAAGGGAAAAGATTATCAGTGGAGATTTCCAGGCTGGTGCTGCTACAGAAGGATTATCAAAGTGACACAGAGACAGTTTAATATGAAGCTCTCAGAATGCTTTTGTAGTAGATAGAGAATCTTAAGGCTTCATTATACCTCAACATATGTCTCAGCATGTCCCACAACAGATTTAGTTTTTACTTGTTATTTAAACAGCATCCAACTGTAGAAAATGATCACCAAACTCCAAAGTGTTTGTAGCATTGCAAGCTGGTATTTCAAATGGTAAAACCACTACCAAAATCTCTGGTATTTCAAACCACTTTGTCTAGAAACAACACAGACAAAGCTTTAAGAAACTGTTTCCAGCTTCATAAAACTATTTTTCACCAAAATTCAGCATGAAATAATGTGCAGAGACATTTTTCTCAGCTGATTAAAAAACCCAACCCAGTAATTCAGTAGCATCCCAACAATCCTACTTGCAAAAAGCTGTGTTAGGCAATACCTGGACAAACTTAAAGATGGCAAAGGCAGGAGCACTGTCCTCTGAATACAGGAATCCCAAAATGCTGAGGAGCTGGGTGTTGAAGCAGCTGTCCCCCAGCCCCAGCAGGAAGCTGCAGAGCATGGCCACCTCCTTGCTGAAGGAGAAAGTAATTCCAATTTCAAAGCCATTCCTTCAAACAGCTCACACATCTATAAAGTGTTTCTGGCAGGCTTATTTGGAAAGTGGAAATGGAAGAAAGTTATCACACTTTTAATTTCCCCAGAAAAGAGCTGGGAATGCCTGACTTGGCAAAAGGAGTAATTTCTGCAGCTTTAATTTCTTGAATGCCAAGACTTCTGTTACTGTTACCTGCAGTCAATTCTGCACTGAATTGGAATCACTAAAATAAGGTTTCAGTGCTTGGAGCCACAAAACCCACACAGCAGTGATTAAAGGCTGAGGCACATGGTGAGTTCAAAAATCTGCAGGAATGTTAGAGAAATACCAATTCATTTGGCAGAAAAATATTCCAGCTAAGAGCAGTCACCTGCACAGGCACAAATGCTTAGAATGCAAGTTAGCAGCTGGGTCTGCAAAACTGACAGCACAGGATTTTCACACAAATTGGTAAAAATACAGCCCAAAAGAAAGTTGTAATGACGAGATAAGAAAGCTTTCTATATCCTTCCCCCAAACACTGAGTGCTGTAAGGGACAGGCTGCAGTCACATCAAGTGGAATTGGACAAAAAGCACTGGAAGACTTTAAAAAGCAGAGCAACAGGGCAAGGCTGGTGCTCCCTGATGTAAAACTGAGCCCAAGACTGTTTTAAAATAAACTGAATTCTTAACACTCACTACAATAGATGCTGGTCTTGCTATTGTGCTACATGTCAGAAACATCAGTTGCCAAGTGACACAACTGCTATTATTCATCCCCAGGCTTTTTATTCTTATGCCATTCAAGTTCCTAAATTGGGTGCACACTGGTGGAATATCTACCTTTAACAAAAACAGAATTCCTGAAAGCTTTTCCAGGGAGTTAGTCACTACACAGAAAAAAAAAAAAAATTCAAGAAATTTTCTGCAGAGAAACAATCTGTTTTATGCACCTCCTGAGTTACCAAAGGCAAAAAAAAAAAAACAAATCCCACCTACCTTGGAATCATATAAGCAACTTGATCTGTTCCTTCCATAGGAGCAATGGGGGCATCATTTGGCATGTTGAAAAAAATCAAATAAAAGGCAATGAAGTGGACAAGGATGCCCAGCATCACCACTGGGTTCCTGCCAGAGCGACTCCTCTTGCTCAGCAAGCCAAAGATTCCTCCCCCTGCAGGAGCAGAAAAAGGAGAGAATTCCATCAGAAGTGGAGATTTAAATACTGACAATTTAAATTATAAACGTTCCCACATCGGATAACGAAGATTGACTGACATGCAAACAGCCCCAAGGAGTTTGCCAGGGAAATGGGGCAGGAGATTGATCAGATGGGGGCTGATGAACATATTTCAGCTTTTGGCAAGTATTTAACCAGCAGCTCAGTATTGCACCATCACTAAGTGGAAATGGACAGCCTGTGCTCAGCTCTTAATTGAAAAACATGCAACTCAATGGATCTGAGCTGCTAATGAACAGTGGATTTTTGCTAAACACCTCAGTGCTTGAGTCTACAGAAAAAAAGAAACATTTACTTAATGAATATTACCTGTAGCCAGATTTATTCAAATATCACATCTCATTTAACACAAGCAAACTTTTTAAAGGAAGAAATCCTTAGTGTAAGCATTTATTCAAAAATTTTAAAATGATATCACTCAAGAAGTAATAAAAATGCAAACATAATACTATATAAAATAGCAAAATGGTTTCAATTCCCTAATAACACTGCAGCCCAGTGTTTCTCACGTTTGAAGTCTGTCTATTCCTCCACAGAGGAATGCAGAATATTAGAATTGGTTTACATCCACTTCACACAGTGTAAGGTATAATTCACAGTGCAGTGAGGAACCACAGTGCCAATTCTATTGCTGCTATTTCATTTTATGTTCACATAATTATTGCTGGAAGCTCCAAACACACAAAAAAACCACAAAACAACAACAACAAAAAAATAAAATAAATGTAATAACTGCATCAGCCTAATCCTTTTTGTTATCAAAAGGTAGCAAGTTTAGACTCACCCAAGATTTCTCCAACACCAATAAAAATACCAGAGAGACCAATCAGGCTTTTCTCTTCACTGCCAAACCTGTTCACAGCACCAATGCAGGTTCCATACACTCCAGAAAAGAATGTTAACACCAAACCTTGGAAGAAAACCAGGCAGAACTGATAGATGCACTCTCATAAAAGTCATGGAAAAATCTTTATGTCTAAAGGCTTTTTGCCCTCAGGTATCTTTCAAATCATGTATTTAAATCAGATGTGGGTAATAAAAGCAAAAAGGGAATTTTAAATGATGTAATTATTATATTTTTCTATACCAGTTCCTGAAAACCACATTAGAAAAGTGACACTAATTGGTGTCACAGGCACCAAGGTTCAGGGCTGCTACTCTTGACCCAACACCTAAAATGTTTATATTCAACAATATCTAAAATATAGGTTTATAATAAATATATATGTTTATATTTTGCTATATTAAACAAATGTAAACCTACAGTTTATATTTCTACTTCTACAAAAACTCTGGAATTTTATCAAATAAAAAATGCCATGTGAAATAACACAAAGTAACTGAAGAAATAAGGCACAATTTCATTTAAGGATTTCCCCCCCCTTCAAGTTATGGCATTCCTGAAAGTCCCTGCAGGCTCAAATACCAATAAGGAGCTAAGAATCCTAAAATTAACTTTTTTATAGATACATAATGAATTTAAGCTGAGAAAGAACAACTGCTTTAAATTCTGTTTTAAACTGTTTCAAAACAGTTTTAAATTCTGAACAATTGTTTTAAATTCTCTTTCTTCCTTTCTATTGCCATTAGTGTGAGGAAAGGTGACATTACCATGAGCAACCATTAATTTAAAAATCTAAACTCAATAACAAAGTTTTATTTTAAGCTGTATTTCTTTGTTTAGGAGTAACATTTTGTGTTGTTTTAAATACACTTTCTCATTTATATCCTTTGCTTTTTGGCTACAGCCAAATGCTGGTATAGCTCACCCTGCCCTGCCTGGATGAACTGTGTGGCTTCAATAACAAGGGTGCACTTGGAGCATCATAACTCCAGTAATTTTGGAATAAAAACCCTTGTTGGCCTCAGAGAATTTTCTGTTTTCCTACAGAAAGTAGCAACACCAACCCAGATCCAGAAGATGGCAGCAGATATTTTTTTCCCCAGTCTGGACTGAGTTATTTTTATGCCACCTGTAAAGCCAAATTTCAGGATATTCAGGCAAAACCTGACTGACTCCCTTCCCTCGTTATCTTGCTCCACATTCCCATCCATGTGAATTCATTGAATTAATCTGGGTTAACACAACACTGGAGATGCTGTGAAGTCATTTGTAACTCAGATTAGTGGCTGGAGCAACCCAACTCCAGAGTTACTCCTGCTGTTTCTCTACCAGGAGCTGCTGGAAATTGCAATGTTGATATTTTCTTCACATCGAAGTTTCTCTTTTCACATAACAATTATTTTTCCTAACGGTGACTCAGAGCTAAGGCTCTGAAAAGTGCATCTATTTTATAAAATAACCTAATTTGAGCATGAAAAAAACTCTATCTGAAGCCAAATAAGGAGCAAGAAATGCTCTCAAAAAAACCTCAAGGATTTTATAGGGGTTTTTTGGTGGAAGAATCACGTATATTGCAAAAATACATTTTTATTTTACAACTCATACATTGCTCCAAGGATGGCAGACCAAGTTTAACTGAAAGTTGCTAAAAAGGGTGAGAACTCTTGCCACAGCAAATCCTATTGATAAAAACAGCTGGAAATTACTAAACTGATTCCCAATTGAACCATGACTAAAATGAAGAGCATTGGGAATCTCCCATGGCTTAATGAAGGGAGGATGTACAAACATTCCTTTAATTCAAATGCAATACAGCTGCATTAAACAAACAATCTCCAATCTATTGACAGTGCAATATCAAATCCCATAAAAGCCAGCTCTGTAAATTTTGCCTCTCACTTTGGGACCCAGAACTTTACTGAACCAGCACCTGCAGGTTTGGATGCACCCCTGCTCCTTCCCAGGACACAGAAATGTCATGAGTAACCCAAAAATAATTAAAATATCCAAATAATGTGTTCAGAGATATGGATTAAAATTCCAGTCTGTTGTTAAAATTCCAAACAATGCCCTGCCAGTGCTCCATGGTGAAATTCTGCTGGCTTCATACCTGTGTAGGCTGTGGTAACACTGAGAAGCAGCATCTCTTTGGTGAAGCTCAGTGTAATAGATTTCTCTGTAAGGAAACAATAAAGAAAATTAATAAAACTTCTGAGGACACTACTAAGATAATCTTCAGTTACTTCTGCTCTTTGCTTAAAGCAAGAATTGGTTATTATACAAACTGTGTATTAAAGTTTTATTTACTGTTTGTTACAGCAGAGTGTCAAATAAACCAACTCAAATCTGCCATCTAGAAGAAATGTGCCATCCAAAAATTGTGTTTTGTAAGAAATGCAGTGGGGAAAATATTAAAGAGGAGATACAGAGTTTTCAATTATCAGACAATTTTCTGCTCTCTGTATTTTTGTACTCTCAGTTCATGGCAACTGTCTCCTAAAAGGATAAATAGATTTTCAGTGAAGATCTCCAATCCTCACAACAAATTTAACAGTCTCAGGCAGAACACATCAAGCTTCAAAGGGAACTGCAGATGCTTCAGTTCTAAACTGTTAACTGGTGACAAAAATCAAACAACCTATTTGACTTCTTTTTATCTTCATATGTTTGCTGGTTTTTATTTTTCAGTCTCACTGCCTCTCCCAAGGAGTAACCTGCTCCTTTTGTGCTCCCTGTTGTAAAGCAGTTTGGATCTGAATCACATCAAAGGAGGAACACTCCACATCTCTCCTGGAGCACTCAGGTATGTGATTGAAGTGGTTTGTACATGATCACATCATCAGCACAAACACAGAGAGCTGGCAAGGAGATGCCAGGTTCTGCTGAAGCAACTCTTATGTGAAATTGTACTTACTGAAGGCAGCCACTGCTCTCATCATTTTGTTTCGTGCAGACCTGGGTAAACAAATTATTTGGTCAAAATGGAAGAGAAAAATCACTTTATTGCTGTGCTGGAAGGCACCTTCATTTTTCAAACTTTCTGTACATTTTCTACTAGAATATGCCAACGTATTTTTTAAAGTTTCTGAGATCTAAAGTAACCACAAAATCAATTTGCTGCCTGCACTGGTGAATGCTTGCTTAACAGAATCTTTCTCTTGAACATTTTTAGCTTTCAACATTTTTTTCCACAGGCATGCTCACTAATGTTTTTCTAACATTTTCATTGTTCTTTAAATAAAGCAAAAATATTTAAGCTGATGCCTCAGGCAAAACTGCACTGAATCTGTGTAACTGTGCATTTCTAATGTATTTATCAGGGTGGAATATATACTTAGAGAAGATAGGAGAAAAACATGTTCTAGTTTGTAAAACAATCTATAAAAAAGGAGCACTTTCTGTTTATTCCAGCCTTTCAAATGGGCTGATGAGGGCAAGATAAATAATAATCAGTGGAGAAGAGGTGAAGCTTATCTTTTGCAAGGCACTTGCTTATCAAAGGAAAAACTTCATGTGCAGTACTGAACTTCACCCTTGAGAATATGCCTTATCAATAACATTATTTCTCAGATATTCTCATTGTTAAAACACAGACACTTTTGTGTTAAATCTGTGAATCCACCAGATTGCTGATAAGACTCCTGTTCCCAGCACAGAGGGGAAGTGAATGCACAGTGTTCCTCTGGAGCTGTGACAACATTTATTGCCATCAACACTTACGAGCTCTCCCCCAGGATTTCATTAGTGGAATCATCATCCCCTGGAGCTTTTGTGTCCTCTTGTTTCCTAATCAGAAAGAACAGAACTGTGCCCACAAGACTGATAACAGTCAGAGCAATGAAGACAGTTCTGCGATCGCTCTCTGTGGAAAAACAAACAAGAGCCATAACCAGATGTGCAGAAGAGATCCAAACCAATCCAGCTACCTTCCAACAACTAACACACACATGCTACAGTGTTGAACACACACTAATTTTCTAGCTTACCTTCCACATGGAGCTGCTGGCAAACTCCTGTCTCAGTTTTATGGTGCTAATAAAATATCAGCAAATTAAAGAGGTCCCTCGCATTCTCTGCCATGCAAAGGCCATGACCAAGGAGCAGCCAATTAAAGGAAGTGCATAAATTATTAGCAGAAGAAAGTACATCTCTGAATATTTATATAATTCAGACTGGACACAAACTGCCCCAAACCCCTTCAGATATCTAAGAGAATCTCTTGACCAGCATCAGAACCATGACATCATAAACTGTAGGCATTAAAACCACCAAAACCTCAGTAACTGTCACAGCAGCTATAGGGGACAATTCTGCTAAAAAGTTGGTTACTGCAGCACAGTCACATTTAATGCAAAAGCCACCCCCAATTACCAGCATTAAGCAGGGAAAAAAGCCAATAACAGCAAACAGTTGTGACTGAACTAATGCATGACCCTGAAGATATTATCTATGCTTGTATTTACTTCCCCCTTGCAAACTTGTCCCAAAAATAACTTGGGTATGATCACAGATCCAAAAAGAGAAGGTGTGCTTCACAGCTTGAACTGACTGTGCTATTTTTATGTAGGTAGTAAAATAAGATTTGATTTTTAAATGCTGTTAGGGTTTCATATAAAATTTTCCAATAAAGAGGAATCTCAAGACATTTAAGATGGAGGGATGTGTAAGAGCAGAACTGCCTCACAGTTAATTGCTCTATTCTGTGGTGAGCAGAGCAGTGAAGTTTGGAATGCACAGAATTTGAGACCCTTCCCCAGGTTCAAAGTGTCTCCAGTATTTCCAGCAACACTTAAACCTTTGAATTACAGGTGAGAGGATGCAGAAAATGACCTTTAAATTTAGCCAGTGTGACATTACCAAACCTGTATCTGTGGAGAACCTGAAAAGATGGAGCTAACAGAAACAAGAAGTGAACTGTTCTCTCTGTTCTGTTATTTCTGAAACCTGATAATTATCATTTAAAAGTCAACATCTTATGCCTGATTGACTTAAGCAGAATTAAATCATCTGTTAAAAGTTAAAAGAACTGACCATTCTAGTAGATATTCAACATTAGCACTAAATAAGGAAAATTATCTGTAATTATAGAACAGGAGAATCAAACTTACCTGTTTACAGAGAACTGCCTTCCCAGCAGCACTCATTTTTGATTTTTAAAATTTATTTTCACCACTTTTCTTAGTGAATTTCCACCCCTCTACTTTCCTTGGCCTGAACAGTTGACAGAAATCTTTGGTTTAAAACCAGATTATTGACATTGTGTGGCTCAAGAACATGAATAAAGTCTACTGTTACTCAGTTCCTGCTCTTTGCCAATCAAGCACAACATCAAATGGAAAAAATACAGCATTAATTACAATCCCATCAGGAAGTTCATCTCATAAACTCTGCCAAGAAAGGAAGGGAGTTCTTTCTCCACTCTCCCAGCAGTGCTGCCTCATCTCAGCCACTGCCCCCAACAGTGCTTTGTGCCAGCATATTTAATGTAGACATGAAGTAAAAACTGAGATGGTTTTCCTTTATTTTCCTTTATTTCATAGCTTTATCAATCTCCAGTAGGATTTAAAGAACCCTCCACACCAGGAGCTGCCTTTGGAATAGGACAGTGTGTACATTATTACACACACAGCCAGAACAATTTCCCCAGGTGAATTTTGGCACAAATGTGTGTGCACAGGGAAAATCCCAGAGTAGCTGTTGTGGAAAATCTCCAAGAAGAGACTACCTACAATAAACTGGGAGGAAAAAAAAAATAAAAGTCTGCTTTTGTATAAGCTTCCTGCCACTTTGGAGCTCATTATTTCATCTGTTAATCCATGCTACTGTATTTAAAGGTTGGCCACATAAACAAGCAGTACCCACCTGATATGTGAGTTTTTCCTTGCCAAGCCAAGTATATGTACAGATTTCCAAAAATCAAGCTGAAAACAAAAAGAATAAAGGTCAACAATACATTCTATGAAAATATTAGGGTACTAACACTCCATTAGTACTATTTTATACAACAACAACAACATCTCAAAGCTGTGCAATTGTGAAAGAAATAAAGACAAGAGTCACTCTCCATGTCAACTGCTTCTATATAAAACTCAAACAAATTTGGGGATTCTGCCCCAAAATGCTGGCTATTCGTTTTTATCAATCAAGACACAAGGTGGTGGCAAAAATGAAGAAATCTGCATCTAAGCTGCTTCTAATTCTGGAAGCACGTAGATTAGAAAGCTGACATATTTCTGGAGGTGATTTTGTAATACTTCCTCTGCAGGGTCATGTGTTTTGTCTGAAGGATTGTTCAGCTCAAGGAAATTCTGTGTCCCTAACTACCATTTCCCAAAATACAGTCATTCTGAATAAATTATTTTAAACAGTTTTAAAGCTAATTTTCTTCTCATGAACCCATGTATTTTACTCACTGTAAAACCCACAATCAGGTGGGTTTGTGGAATTTGCTACTCTGATAACATACTGAGGGGTTAATTCTGGAACTGAAAACTTTAGAAACACAAAGTTTGACAAATGCATGCTGCTTCAGGCTGACGCTCTCCCAGCTTGGATCCCATCCCCACAGCAGCATCAGCAATGCAGGCTCAGCTCCCTAAGCATTTCTGCAATTCATTCCCCTGGTTATCCCCCAGATATATTTTCTGGGAGAATATTCAGAACTGCTGCATTAGAGGTGGTAAAAGGATCCCTCTTCAGGAACTATTTGTGCACCTGTCTCCCATGAATTTTGATTCCTTTTCAATCCTGCTCACACCATCCAACTCTACACACTCCCAAGGCTGCAAGCTCCCAAAATTTAATCACCCACTGTAAAAAGCACTTTATCTGTCTCAAACCAGTCCCTCCCTGCTCTCACCCAGTGACCCCAGTTCAGCACAGCAGCATTTGGTGAGCAATAGTTCCACACTCAGCCCCCACATTTTGGGTATAACCATCCTCAGCTGCTGTTCCTCCACAGGAAAGAGTCCCAACCTTTTCAGTTTCTCCTCAAGCCATCAGCTCTATCTTCTTGTATAATTTCAATTTTTTTTTTCTATGTCCTAATTGTATTACACTCCCATGAGAGGCATTAACTATCTCTGCACAGAACACTTGATGGCCACAACACAGCATTCCCTGCCTTGTTCTCACTGCCCTTCTTGATGCTGAGCTTTTTGTTGATTTTTTCAGTTGAGCAGCACTCAAAGTTTAATATCAGAAAGCCATCAAAAACAAGATTTCTCTTCTGGCTTCTGACTGCCAGGTCCAACTTTAGCATCTTCACCTTGGCAGTGAGAACCAACTTTTCCCTCAATAAAGGACACAAATTGGAACAGCCCTCCACAACCAAAATTGTTGTTACATCCCTCAAATGCTCCCCTAACAGAAATAGATCTTTTTAGCAGCTGAGATTGCAATACTCAGCTTTCTTTCATTCCCTGTTCTGTAATGCACAGCACCAATAAAAATATTGCTTCCATCTCTCCTTCCCACTGACTGCAAGGTCCCAGGGGAGTCATTTTCAATGCAAAATGTGCAAAAGGCAGAATGTGTGCACAACCAAAAAAAATTAATTAACAAATAAAGTTTACCTGAACTGTAGGAGTGCCCAAAATATCCCACTGTTCCTTCCAATGGTGTTTTCATCAGAATTTTCAGTCAAGCAATTTCCCTGGGCTGTCCAGAGGACTGAAACAGACAGAATATATTGTTCAGGAAATAAAAATATTTTAAAGGCATATTCAAATCTCATAAAAAACAGTCAGCAGAGTAAGAACAATGCTTACCAGCAGCTGCAATGCCAATAAGCACAGAGGCAGTGTAGAAAGCCCATGTAGCTGGCTGGATGAAGACTGCAATGTACAGGCTGGAACAGAAGAGATCAGGGCATTGAATACTGACCTAAAGTGGACAATGCTCTTTAACAATCAGATTAAAGCACTTTAGGTGCTTCTAAATCAGTCACTCTCTCCTAAGGAATGTTGAAAAACAGGTTGTATGTGAAAAATCTTTTTACCCTTCTAAGCACATAGAATTTTTAAAATATTGTTATTAATCTGAGACCATAACCTCAATTCCACAGTCAGCAAAGTCTGGAAATGCTGTGGAAAAAAATGTGCTGTTTCCAGTACTCTGCAGTTAAACACCTGGAATATCTCTGTGAGAGGCTTTGCTTAGCCAGTACAATTTCATGTATGGCACAGGAGCCTTAGATGTGAAAAAAAATTTTAAAATATTTCCAAGGAAGCAGGAAAAAACTCAAAATTAATACTTACCTATAAAACACACCACTAATAACCATAGAGAATTGAGGTCCCACTATTGCAACTAGTGAAGGTGATATAAGATTTGATGCAGACAGTACTCCATAAATAATGGACATGCTACAAAAATTTAAAAAAAAAAGAGTGTTAAATACTTAAAATAAAATATAGGCTAAAATATGACTTAAGAGTGATCAGTGGATTTCAAAATATCAGGTTAAGTACATACATAACTTAACAGCAAAACTTCAATGGTTCATTTCCCTACTTTCTTCTGTTCCCTTCACCCATGTGGGAATACAGGAGTGAACAATATTCCCTGGATTACTGAGCAGAGTCCCAAACTACTGCAGGCAATGATATCTTGGAATTTACAGCATGCACTTGTCAAACTGCCTGAACAGCAGTTATTGTATTTTGTATCTGTAAGTCTAGAGGAGAATGTTCTAGAACCTCATTTATCTGTCAGTGAGGTTTTCATCTTCTGCCAGATACACCACAGAAATTTTACACACATATTTAGTGCCAGTGGCATTTTTAGTTTAAATTAAGACAGTAAACCCTTCAAAGGAACACTGAGGTTTTCCTACAGGACAGATTAATTTGGAATGCAAAAGGTCCCTGATCATGCCTGACAAGTTTGACTCAATGAGAATGGTTTTTTGTGGCTTTGCTTGGCTTTCTGACTGCTCCTTTCACATCTGAGTTGTATTTCCTGAGAGCTGATCCACACCACCTGTCCTACACAAACACCATGGACAAAAGCAAACAACCAAGGCCTGAGTTAGCAGTTTTATTTATTTTTAAACTTCCAGCTTCTTCACCTCCTAAGGCAAATGTTGAGAATGTGATGACAGTGGTTTTTCACCCTACAAAGAAAACATGCAAACCAGATATGTAGTTCAACTGGAAATAATTCAGAGCAGAGCTGTGAGAAGCCTGTTTTAAACTGCTTTAAGTGTGTCAATAAATTATGAAGTCAGCAGAACTCTGCAATCTCTTGAGAGTGTCTCTCTGCTGTAACTAAGTTCACCCTGCAAGGAGCAAAGTAAGAAGAAAATGTGTGTAATTACCTTGTGTAGCCACTGCCATGGAAGTCTGTGTTGTTTAAATTTGTGATAACAGTTTGCTGTGAGGAGAAGATTATACATTGTAATATGTCAGAATCTATCTTGTATTTTGGAAAACACCTGCATTGGTTTGAAGTCAGTATCAAACATTAGAATTATTCATTAATAGACACTACAAAGAATTTAAAATGTTAATTACAACTCACACCACCTCCACAACAAAGATGCAGGAGTTACTTGGCAAGGAAACATCTATGTTTGAAGAAGAAATTAGTACTTTATTATTAAATCATAATTTTATAAGTTAGCTAAAATACTTCACAAAACTTCTGCTTCACTTAAGACCTTTCTTATGTAGCTACATATGACTATCTTAATTATAAAAGTGGGGAAAAAAGGAGAAGCTTCAGAATAATCTTGACTTAACTATGAATCTCTGATAAGAGTTTCCACTCTTTTCAGCTTCCCATTATTTCCCTATTCCTTTTTTCCTCTTGAGTCAGCTTTAGTGATCATGAGACCATGCAGTTAGTTGGACTGGCAGGCAGATCTGACTGAAAGTCACTTGTACAGACTTTTATGACAATGAATTACATGACTGCATGATCACAAAGTTCAATTCAGTGAGGTGCTGAATTCATTGCAGAATTTCTGAGATCACTGGGCTGCCCTTGAGAGCTCACAGAAAGTATCACACCGCACTGGAACTTACAAAAACTACCCCAAGTAGTTATTTCTGTAATATTTCTGTCTTATTCTGTAATATACCGTCTAAATATTTCTGTAATTTTCTGTAATGCAGTGAAGGGCATTTATCTCTCTGAACCCAGCAAGGATCCTTCTTGCATGCAAGAAAAGAGCTGTAAGCCCTGTGGGCTCAAAGGGGATGTTGAAATCTAACTGCCCTGCAGGAGCAAACTAACAATACAGCTCAGGAAGTTAAAGGGCTAAACCTGGCAGCAACAAAAGTCTAAAAATTTAAATAGTAACAGCAAATTTGGATTATGCTATGCTCAATTTTTGCTCTGCAAAGAGATACTAAATAGCAGCAACTCCTTCAGCTGAAAGGTGACTTGGCAGTTTAGCAATTGCAGAAATCTATTTGCCAGGTGTTATCCTCATACTCCCCCTCAATATCTAGTTTGTTAGATTATGAAAATCCCATTAATAATAGCATGGTTAATAATAACTTAGGCAAATATTTTGAAAGGGACAAGACAGAATATGCAAGGCTCAGTGTAATTCAACTGTCTAACATCACGAGTGTTAAAGCAGATATTATTTTAAACCGCAAACATTTTATAAGAGTATTTTTCTACTTTCCAAGCAACCAGGCTCAGTTGTATATGTAGCTATGCTATCATAAAGAGATAACCTGCTGAATTATTTGGTTAAACACATTAATCTACTTCAAATTAAACCAAAAGAAGATAAATGTCAAAGTATTGTGCACATTAGGAAATGCCAAGTAAAGCAACATTAGAACACACAAAAGACAAGCCAGGATAAATAACTGAGAGAGAAACGTGGCACGAACTGAAAGTGACACCTACCGCGATGTTACCACAGGATTGGAAAGCAGTGAATATAAACATAAACGAGACTCCCAAAATAATGATGTTGAAAAGCTTTTTTCCTTCCGGAGACATTTTGTGTATTTTTCCCAAGTCCTCAGCTTCAGTCTGGAAAAACTACTCTTTTTTCTTTTAAAAGTTTCCTCTTAACCTCTGTTTAAAAAAAAAACAAGCATAAAAGAAAGCAAGCTTCAAAAATAATGATTACTTAAGGCTACTTATTAGCTACCAGAAATTATCAATTAATCAAGAATCCTGGAAACCTTTTAAATAATATGCAACAAAACTTGAAAAATAGGAAGGTGTGGTAGAAAAGGTGAAGCCCAGGATTGTCTCTACCTATTCCCATGAGGTTTTAGGGCTGACAATGATTACTCAGGGCTACTTATTAGCTACCAGAAATTATCAATTAATCAAAAATCCTGGAAACCTTTTAAATAATGTGCAACAAAAGTTGAAAAATAAGAAGGTGTGGTAGAAAAGGTGAAGCCCAGGATTGTCTCTACCTGTTCCCATGAGGTTTTAGGGCTGACTGCAGGGTGTTACTCCATGGCATCCCTTTCCCAATATCGAGCAGGTGAATCGGCTCAGCTTCTCGGCATTGCTGAAATCAGAATTGCGCTCCCCGGCCTCTCAATCACCTGACGAAGGGAGGATGAGCCGCTCGTACATTTCCATGTCCTGCACAGGAAATAAAGAACATTTCGGTGTCTGGATCAGCTGACCCAGCCCGATGTGAGAGCCCTTGTGCACTATGGGAAATGCAGTTTTGGCAGGCAAAGCAACCTTTTCCTGTTTAAAGCGGTGGAAATCTCCCTGCCCTTAAAATAAAGTTATTTCTACCAGTTTTTCAGATTTGTAATTTCTCGGCACTAGATAACACCTGGCAAAAAATAATAATAATAATTTTTAAAAAATTAAAAACGCACACACAAAAAAAAACCCCAAAACCTTACAAACCAAACCAAAAAATAAAAACCCCACTCAACGACAGAATCATGGAATCACAGAATGGTGAAATTTTTGATGGAAAGGGACCTTAAAGTCCATCTCATCCCACCCCTGCCATGGGCAGGGACACCCTCTCCTGGACCAGGATGCTCCAAGCCCGCTCCAGCCTGGCCTTGAACACCTCCAGGGATGGAAGTGATACTATTCATCTTTCACTTCACAGTATTTCTAAATAATCAATTTAAGATTAATTGATTCTCGAGTCATGAAGATCTCTGTTAAAACATCAGCAAAACTGAGAGAGGATCAGACATCGATCAAATGACCACTTTTTCCTGTTACCATCCTTTGTCTGCTCTGTTGGGCCTCTGGGATTGGAGAATCCAACTAAATCAGTTCTACTTTAATGCTGGCCACAAAAGGACAGAGAAGGAAATTCAGAATTGATTGATTGACAAATCACCACATTTTACCTCTGCTGTCTACAGTGAAGGGTTTAAAGAAACAGAGGTCTCAAAGGGAGAAAAGGATATTGGCCCAGGAGTTAGAAGGGCTCGTTGAGAGAGTTCAGACTAGATCTGAAGTGGGATAAGGTTTGCTGGACAAACCTGATCACCTTCTGTGATGAAACAACTGCATGGATGCATGAGGGAGGGCAGTGGATACTATCCTCCATAAAACTCCAGCAAAGTTTTCAACACTGTGTTTCACAACACCCTCCTGGACAAGCTCAGCATGGGATGAGTGGGCAGTGAGATGATTGAGCATTGGCTGAATGGAAAATCCCACTCATAATCAGCGGCACTGGGTCCGTTTGGAGGCCTCTCACTGCTGTCCCTCAGGGTTGTTTAACCCTTTTATCAATGACTTCGATGAGGGGTCAGTGCCTCCTCATCATTTGTGAGGAGGCATCACATCACCATGTGCTGATGGCACAAAGTTGGGAGGGGTGCCCATAGCCCAGAGTGCTGTGAGCCCTTCAGAGGGACCTGGGCAGGCTGGGGAGGAGGGCAGAGAGGAACTGCCCAAAGTTCAGCACAGGCAAGTGCAGGGTCCTTCACCTGTGGAGGAAGGACAGATTAAAAAGTGGGGAAAAGGGAGAAGTCCCAGGCACCAGCCCAGGCCGGGACTCAGCGCCGGGAGAAGCAGCTGTGTGGGGAAGGAGCTGGGGCTCCTGGTGGCCAAGGAGCTGCCCATGAGCACCACTGTGCCCGAGTGTGAAAAATGCATATTTTATGATTGGCTTTTCACAGATTTTAAAATGAATATTATATGTGTTATGTTAGAAAGTTATGCTGTATTCACTCTTTTAAGTAGTGTGTTAAATGTAGTTTTAGGTTATAACAAAATGTTAAAATAGAAACTATGCTATGTAGGATACTTTTTTTCTACAGAAAGGACTCGCACTGAGATAGCAGTCACAGGACACCTAAATCTTTCAGAGAAAGAGAATTTATTGCTCCATTATCAGGAGAAATGAACTTCTTCCCGCCTTGTTTGGACAGGATGACGCCTTTAAGATTTTGAGGAAGAAGCTGATGCTGACCAGAGAGAATCCTGTATTTGAATGGAATTTATGCATCATGTATGAGATGTATGAATATGCAACAGGTTATTGTTTTTAAGGGTTAATCCTCTGTTAACGTGGGTCCTTTTTCAGGCTTATGCTGATCAGAAAAAGGTGCCCAGACTGTCCATAACTCTTTGTTTCTATTGTATCATATTGTCCTAATTCAAATTGTCCAAATTATTATTACTCTAATTGTATTACTATTTTTATAGCCATTTCATTACTACTAAACTTTTAAAATTTTAAAAACAAGTCATTGGTGTTTTTCACAGAGAGCATTTCCAGCAGGTCAGGGGGTGATGCTGCCCCTCTGCTCAGCCCTGGCCAGGCCTCCCCTGGAGGTCCCTACCAACCTGACCCACCCTGTGAAATAAAATCTGCACCCCAGCCACAGTTACACATATTTAATACATGCATTACATGCTCTTTTAATTCCTAAACTGTGTTTTGTTTTTAATGTAAGTGTTTTTCAAAACAGCATTCAAAACAGCAAATTTCCATTTGTGGAGGAAAGTCAGTGTAATTATTCAGAGGCTGCTTCACAAAGATGCAATTAAAATATCAAGGTGAGGGGTCTTAACACAAAAAAAGCTCTCTTCTTGCTTTTTAAGATTATTAATTCATAGTGCAGAATTTTAAGATCTTCTAGGAATAATGTCCCACTGATGTCTTCTCCCTTATACCAGTACAAGCTTCCATCCTGCTGCACAGCAAACTGGGCTGGTGGGCTGGAACAATTCCTTTGGCAACAGCAGCATGTATTGAAGAGACCGAAACTAGGAAACATCTTCTGTCATTTTAGGAAAATTACTGTAAAGATAAACTTCAAAATTCTCCTCTGAAAAAGGGCTTCAGCAGATGAAACAGCGAATTCTTTAATCAAAGCAACACAAAATTTCAAACCAGTACCAGTTTATTTGATTTCTGAAGTCACTTGTAGCTGGAAACAAACTGTTGGTTCTGGATTTTAATTCACGGCACTGTTTATACTTCTTCAGGGAAAAAAAAAATCAAAAACAAACCCACAATTATAGTAAAACTAAGAATTTAAATTCTGTTACAGAAATAATTGTTCATATCGATACTCTCACTGGATTAAACAGATCAGAAAAAAAACCAGTGTTGTGGAACAGCTGGGTAGAAACTTTCAAAATTGTTTTGAGAATGAGAACCAGGTATTACAGTTCATGAGTTGGAGCATTTTATTCATGCCTGAGGTGACAGAGCAACAACTTTAAAGGTGGGGGGGAGCAGCTTTCACGGAATTCCTTGGACTCAGAAGTTGCTTATCACCCTTACACAAGGCCTGTGCAAATCTCCCACAGCACGACCCTGCACAGCGGGCCGGTGTGAGGATGATTTTAGCATTTCACTGCTCGGCTCACACAGGCACCGAGGAGCCGGCGGGGAGCGGATCCACCGCGGCACATGCGGAGCTGCCGGGGCCGCAGAGGCTTCCCCGGGCACCGCAGCGATGAAGGAGAGCCCGCTCCGGGCTGCCCGGCTCCTCACAGCCGCCACGGAGCGCGGGCAGGAAAGGCACGGAGCTCCCACAGCAGCCGCACCGGGAGAACCGCTGTGGCAGACCCCGGCACCATTCCCCTCACGGCTCTCCCCTCCACGTCCGCCATTTTAAACCGTCCCCGCCCGCCCGCGCCACAAGCGATTCACTTCACCATCGCTTTTTTTCCTTCGGCGGGGTTTTGTCGCCTCTCTCTCTCTCCCACACACACTGCTGTGCCCTAATTTTTTATTGTTGCTGCTATTTTGGGGTGTTTTTTTTACGGTTTTCAACACACATTGTTCAAAAATTTCCCCGCCTCCACCGAGCCCTTCCGGGTCACGGCGGCGGCGTTTTAACAACCACTTTCCAACCACCAGGCGAATTATTAATTTACAGGGGGATTCCCCACGCTCCCTCCGGGACCACCTCGGGGAAAAAGAAGAAAAAGGAATCGGGGGTCGCTCCCGCGGCGCCGCGGGCGGGGCAGTGCCCCGTTTCCTTCCGGGGCGCCGCCGGCCATTTTGTGGCGTTAAGCCGCGCGCGCGGGCGGTTCCCTCTCATTTCCTCGTCGCGGCGGGACGGGGCGGCCGCTCCTGGCGCTTCGCTCCGGCCTCGGGCCGCCCCTCGGACCCTGAGGTGGGTGCTGCTCCCTGCGGACCCCGCGGCTTTCCCCTATGCGCTGTAGCTCTCCTCCTTTTTGGACTCGCCCCGCGGCGTGAGGCGCGTCGCCCTTAGGGCCGCGCCGGCTGCTGACCCCCTTGAAACCCCTCAGGTTTATTCTCTTCGTCCACCGCCGCCCCTCAGGGGCTCCTGCCCACCATGAGCTACGGCCGCCCGCCGCCCGATGTGGAGGGCATGACGTCCCTCAAGGTGGACAACCTGACCTACCGTACCTCCCCGGACACCCTCCGGAGGGTCTTTGAGAAATACGGCCGCGTGGGCGACGTCTACATCCCGCGGGACCGCTACACCAAGGAGAGCCGCGGCTTCGCTTTCGTGCGCTTCCACGACAAGCGGGACGCGGAGGACGCGATGGACGCGATGGACGGGGCGGTGCTGGACGGCCGGGAGCTCCGCGTGCAGATGGCCCGCTACGGCCGCCCGCCCGACTCGCACCACAGCCGCCGCGGGCCGCCGCCCCGCCGGTACAGCAGCAGCGGCTACGGCCGCCGCAGCCGCAGGTGAGCGCCGCGGAACGGGCAGCGGAGTTTGGGCAGTAAAGGAGATGAGCCTCAGCTGTGCGCTTGTGCAGTGGGAGCCGTTTGTTTTCATGTTGGTTGCCTAGAGAGGTAGCGAGGTCTCCGTCACTGAATGGTAGAGGCTCAGAGTCGAGCCATGCGCTCTAGGCCGATCCTGCTTAAGCAGGAAGGTTGGACCGGCTGACCCGCTGTTGCCCCTTCTAAGCGGACCGATTCTGGGACTCTGTGTCCTTTTCCCAGTGAGTTTTGCGGTGGGGCTGGGAAGAGGAAGTGGGGGTTTACTAGAGGTTTATTAGCACAGGCACGTGGCGTTCCCTCGGAGTGGAAGTTTCGCCCTGTAGTAGGTTTAGCCCCCGGCCACTCACTCTGAACAATGGCGCCCTCGTAACACTCATTTTCTTGCCCACGTGCGTCCTGTTCCGCCTTCCCTGTCCCGCAGCACTCGCTCCGGTCCGTGCGTCACCTCTGAGCAACTTCTAACGCGCCCTTTTCTTTTTCTTTCCTCCTGGTGTGTTTTAGCCCTAGAAGACGCCGTCGCAGCCGATCTAGAAGCAGGAGCCGCTCTAGGTCCCGCAGTCGGTCCCGTTACAGTCGATCCAAATCCCGGTCTCGCACACGCTCTCGGTCTCGCTCCACCTCCAAGTCCAGATCTGCCAGGAGATCCAAGTCAAAGTCCTCATCTGTCTCCAGATCCCGATCCAGATCAAGATCCCGGTCTAGATCTAGAAGCCCTCCCCCTGCCTCAAAGAGGGAATCCAACTCTAGATCCAGGTCTAAGAGCCCTCCTAAGTCTCCGGAAGAAGAAGGAGCTGTATCCTCCTAGGAACATGGTAATGTACCTCGGGGTCAGCACAGGATGCATGTTACTTTATTAGATCGCTTAGGTGGGGTGTTGGGTAGTTCTTGGAGCATTAATAGCCTGAACCAAGTGAATCCTAGTGGGGCACATTGTTAGTTGTTGGTTTTGGTTTTTTTTTTCTTGAGCAGTGATTTTTTTGGTTATTGATTTAGGGAAATAATTACTGAAGGGTTTTCTACGGAGAAATTTTTTTTTTAAACAGAGAAAATGTTTTATTGCAAGATTAATGCCTTGGTTTTAATAAAATATTGTATGAGACGCAACCTATGATGAAAATGACTATTTCTTACTGTATTTATCCAACATCTGCATTTTCCCCTTTAAAGCTGCGGTCTCCTGTTTGCTAAAAGAATATTGGCCAGTATTGCAGATTTTAACTGATTTGGCTGATCCTCCAGGGACCAGTTTCTGTGGGCGTGTGTTGGAGCAGGTTTGTCTTACACTGTTAAAGATACACTATCCTTTTAGAACGGAAGATCGGTTCAGTGGCCGTTGTACTGACTGGAGGTAATAACTGTCCTAGAAAAGTGGTAAAATTCCTTGCAACGAGAAAACCACGGAAACTAGTTTTTCCTCAAGTCGACATCTTGAAGAGGCATCTAAGGATACACTGGGTGGGGAAAGGATAGTGTGTCTTTAACCCTTCAAACTGTTTGGTCCTATTTTTTAAAAGGAAAGGGCCTGAGCTAGCTCTGGAGTTAGATAATTGTAGCAAAATTAGTCACATTTTCGGTTTTGACTGCTAATTAGAGCTTAGTTAAGTCTTTATGAAGAAGTATTAGTTTTGTAACTTTTATAAAACTCTGAATAATTGAGTGGTGAACAGGCTGAATTGAAGTTAATGGTGGCTTGATCCACAGCCTGGTGCTTATTCTCCTTTGTAACTAAATATTTTAACCAAACCTTACATTTGGCCTCTGAAGTAAAGCAACACACGGGGGGGGAGGTGGAACACTGTGGAAATTCCTAAAACTTAATTAAATTAGTCAAAGCCAGTTGAAACACAACTAGAAGTATCCCTGAAGTCATCCACACCCAAAATGGACAAGGTAGAAACCTGGCTGAATTTTTCTCTCTTCAAACCTAGATGCTTCAGCTAAATGAGAGCCCAGATAAAGGACGCCTTTGGGGGGAAAAGATCGCTTGAGTCTTCAGCCCATTGGAGAGACCCTGGCCGAGCAACCAGCTGTTGAAAAGGTTATTTTGTAACATTTTGTCTAACTTTTTACTTGTTTAAGTTGCGCCTCAAGTGGCAGATTTTACATTTTATGTGCCATTTTGTTGCTGTTATTCAAATTTCTTGTAATTTAGTGAAGTGAACGACTACCGATTTCAATATTGGCTTGGATATTTGAGGTAAAACTTCATTTTTGTTTATATAGTGCTGACTTCTATTGGAAATTAAAATCGATGGTAACTTGCTGCCTCCAGTTTCATACTGAGGAATCATGCAGCCATTATATGCTGATAGCTAACTGTCAAAAAGTACTTTCAATTTTATTTTGAATCCTTAAATAAGTCCACAAAACTTCAACTTGAAACTTACTGTAAATGTTTGTTTTGTTTTTTTTTTTAAGTAAGAAAAACTTTGACTTAAAATAGCATCTTCAAATTCAAATTGATAGAAATCTTTTCAGGTGACAGTTGATATTTGCAAGGATTGTTTTACCAGACTCAATTCTAATCTCTTCTCTTATGTATTTTTGTGCACTAGGCGCAGTTGTGTAGCAGTTGAGTAATGCTGGTTAGCTGTTAAGGTGGCGTGTTGCAGTGCAGAGTGCTTGGCTGTTTCCTGTTGTCTCCTGATTGCTCCTGTGTATGATGCCTTGTCGTGCAGAAACAAATGGCTGTCCAGTTAATTAAAATGCCTGACAACTGCACTTCCAGTCACCCGGGCCTTGCGTAAAATAATGGAGCATACAGTGAGCACATCTAGCTGATGATATACACACCTTATTTTTTCCAGAATGGTAAAACTTACCAACCTACATATATGAACTTACATATGAGAATTGTAATGTTAAGCAAAGAAATGGTTCATTCCTTTGTAAGTACTGATTGGTGTATCTTTTGCTTAAGACATTCTGTACTATACCCACTGTCTCTGTAGTTAATATTAAACATTTTTTTCTGTGTTAACTTTTCTCAACTTAATGTCTTGGGTCAGCTTATTTTTAGCTTGAAAAGATTTCTGCAATTATACTGTCAATGTTTAACTTCTATATAGTAACTAAATGCATTCTACTGCTTATAAATTTTATCCACTGGGGTTGCTTTGAAATTACCTTGGGCAAACGTTAATTAGTATTGTTACTAACCCAATGCTGTGTGGCAGGTGGTACCACACCAGGCCACGAGCACAGACCCAGCCTGGGATGGTGTTTGGGAGGTCCACACTGAGCAGTTCTAATAATTGCATTGCTGTGTGCTTGCCCTGGCTCACCAGGCTGCTGCTTGACAGGGGCTGATCTTTACAGTGATGATTTCTCTTGATTTGGTACCAAATGACTTGTAACTTCAAACATCCTGTGTCAAGGGTTATTGTAATGCCTTGTTTTATCTTATGCATGTATGTTCAATGGGAATGGAAACATCTGAACACTGGCAGTATGGCTTTGTTGAGGATTAAAAGTACTTTTCTACAAACTGAGGAGTTTGTATGTTCTAGGGTAGTGCAGTCTCCACACATTCATTTACCAACAGAGGGGCTGGATTTTGTATGTGGGACTTTGGGAAGGATTCTCAGTCCTGGGAAAAGGATCTTATGGGAATGGGTTTTTTATTCTAAGAGTGCAGTTACCTTTTCATAGCTGAAGCTGTGGATATAGGCTGGATCTTGTGGCTTTCCAGGTTAAACTCTGTTTTGTAGTGACTCACATGATGGAATTGAGGCTCTGAACTATTTCATGCACTTGGGGGAGGAACACAAATTTCTCAAAAGCCATAGCTAGAAAACCAAACAACTTTATTTTTACAATGCATGTTTTAAGAATTGCTGCTTCCCCAAAATATCCATGAGGTTTGCTGTAAGCAGGACTGTTCTGTGCAGCTCTGTGCTGCAGTGAACAGCTCAGTATCACCTTGTACTGCAATCTGAAGTGGAATAAAGAGAAGTGCCCTCTGACTGTGCTAGTGAGATGATCATCATTTCAATTGTGTGTCTTCCTGGCATGGAGGAGCTGGCCAAGTGCTCTTTGTCTGCACCAAAGGAGTGCAGGGGAACGTGGCTGCTCTTCAGGTTCCATTTGTGGAGCAGAGCCTCGATAGACCAGTCAGCACTGAGGGGAGGAAAAGGGGTGCAAACCTCACCCAGGGTTATCACTGCTGCTGTAACTCCAGCAGCCTCTCTCCAAACTAGTGCAGCACAGAGGGGTTTGTAGCAGTTTTCTACATGACACCAAATTGAGGGTTCTTGGATTATTTTCAGATTTTGTTACCTCCAGGGTTTACTGGGCAAATAGCAGCCTGACTCACCATAAAGAGCTTTTCTGAGTCAGAGTGGTGCTGCCACACTCAATGTTCACCCACAGCTGAGACAGGAGTGAAAATTTGAGTTTTAAATATGTAAAAATTTACCTTCGGACTTGGTATGTTGTCCAGAATTGAGCATGTGGGTTCTTCTCCAACAAGAAGTAAATTGTAGTTAAAATATCTTCAAAGTCTGTGTAGTTTGGGGAGATAAAGCAGTCTGGGTTAGTCTCAATTCCAGGTGTAGATAAATCTGCTATGAAATGGTAATTATAAATCAATGCAAGCACCGTGTTTCTGTGTATGAGAGACACAAGCAGGGCATGAAGAGACTCAGTTATTTACCTAATCTTCTACTCCCACACCCTCAGCTGGATTTATGACATCTCTGAACTAGAATTAGCCCAGAGTAACAGGGTCAGTAGCACAGCATCACCTGATCCACTGACACTGTTCCCAGCAGTACTTGGGACATGAACTCCTTGCAGTCACAAACCAAAGATACCGAAGAGCATTAACGTACCTTTGGGGTCAAAAAAGACATCCGAGCCCAGGATAACGTCTATGGGTGCAAGAGAGAGCAACTCAGGGGACACGCGGCCCCAGGTGAGGCCGAGGACGGGCACGTGTGGCAGGCGGTTCATGAGGCAGCTGCTGCGGCAGCTCTGCAGGCACTGGGGCAGCTCCTCGCTGTCCGACAGGATCACCTGGGCACCGCACCTGGCGGCCACCACGCCGGGGAGGCTCACACCGGCACCGATCTGAAACCACAGCGCGTTCGTGGGGACCGTGGGCGGAGCCTGACCCGCGGGTCACTGCAGGGGGAACCGGGCGGGGAGCGGGCAGTACCTCCAGCACTCGCTTGCCGGGCAGGCTCCGCCTGTGCGCCCACAGGTATTGGGCCAGGACCACGGCGCAGGGCCACACGTACGTGCCGTACTGCGAGTCCAGCACCTGCAAGACACGGGGCGAGGCGCTGTGCCGGGGTCCGGGAGCTGCCGCCGTTCCCGCGGTGTCCCGGCTGCCCCCGGTACCTCGGGCACGCGCACGGCCAGCGCCGCCGGACCCTCCCGGAAGCGGTACCGCCGCGCGCGCTGCCGCCGCGCCGCCGCCATGGGCCAATCACGGGCAGACACGTATGGGCGCCAGGCCGCGCCGGCCAATCCGCGCCTCCTCCCGGCGCGACGTCACGCGGAGCGCCGCCGCGGGCGCTGATGGCGATGAGGCGCTCGCCCAGCCGCGGCCTCCCCCCGGGGCCGCGGTTATACCGGGCCGCTCCCTCCCGCACCGCTACCCCGGCGGGGCGGGGCTGGCGCCTCCGCGGGCCGCTTCCCGGAGAAGGGAGGAAACCGGGTGACACGCGGTCGGCCCGCCACTGTCCGGGGAGCAGCAAGCGCGGAGCGCCGGCCCGCCGCGGGAAGGGCAGCGGCGGCGGGGGGCTCCCGGTGTGGCCGCGGGATTCCGCCGCTAAGGGCACCCGGTGCCCGCGCTGCCTCCGTGCCGCCCGCGCTGCCCTTCCTCAACATGGCGGCGCGGGGGCGCCGCTTCCCCAGCCTGGGCCAATCAACGCCGAGGCGTGGCGGAAGCCGGGGCGCAGCCCGCCAATGGGAGTGCGGCGGGGGCGGGGCCGCGGCGACAGCGGCGGCACGGGGTGAAATTTCTGGAAGGTGCGGCCGGAGCGGGGCCGGGATCGGGATCAGGGTCGGGATCGGCAGCAGGGTCGGGCCGGGGGCCGCGAGCGGTGACGGCCCCCAGCGCCGCCGCCATGAACCACAAGAGCAAGAAGCGGATCCGTGAGGCGAAGCGCAGCGCCCGGCCCGAGCTGAAGGACTCGCTGGACTGGACCCGTCACAACTACTGCGAGACCTTCCCCCTCAGCCCCACCGCCTGCAAGGTGCGCCGGGCGGAGGGGAAAGAGCGGGATCAGGAATGAAAGGCTGGGAATGGGGAATGGAGAATGGAGGGGGGAAATTGGGAATGGAGGGGGGTGCGACTGAGAGAGTCCTGCGGGGAAGGGGAGAGACCTGAGGGGAACGGAGGGGGCTGGGGAGGCGGGGTGGGGGCACGGCTGGGGACGGGGAGCCCAGAGGGGACGAGGATGGAGAGGGCGACTGAGGGGATTGGGAGCGCCTGAGGTGAAGGAGGAGCTGCGGGACGGCTGATGGGAGGCGGGAAGGGCCCTTGCCCGAGGCTGGGCTTGCCTCAGAGCTGGCGGCACCGAGAGGTTGGGTGAGGGACGGGACTTTCTTCCCTCCACGTGGCGAGGCTGTGGGAAGGTCAGGCCCGTCGGGGTGGAACGGGCACCCGCACAACTCCCAGGAGCGCTTCTCGGTGTCCCGAGGGAGTGACACGCAGCAGGGATGTGTCACCAAAGGGCAGGGTGGCCTCTCCGCCCCGGAGCTGCCTCGGTGCGGAGCTGTGCCAAAGGCTGCAGGCGGCGGCTGTCACTGATGTGTGCAGGGCCAGCAGAAACGGGGCTGCAGCCTTGGGGAGCTTAAAATAACCCAGAGGCAGCTCCACAGCCGCGTGGTGTGTGGAGCAAAGGATACGTGTGAAGCACCCCCACAAGCCAGCACAGCTCTAGGACGTCAGTCTGTCCTAATATCTGTCCTGCTTTCCTCCCTTGGTTTTACAGGATAACGTGGAGAGGGCCGATGCACTCCAGTTAACAGTGGAGGAGTTTGTTGAGCGCTATGAGAAGCCTTACAAGCCCGTGGTGCTGCTGAACGCTCAGGTGGGCTGGTCTGCCCAGGAGAAGTGGACGCTGGAGCGGCTCAAACGCAAGTACAGGAACCAGAAGTTCAAATGTGGGGAGGACAATGATGGTTACTCCGTGAAGATGAAGATGAAATATTACATCGAGTACATGGAAACCACACGTGATGACAGCCCCCTGTACATCTTTGACAGCAGCTATGGAGAGCATCCCAAGCGAAGGAAACTCCTGGAGGACTACAAGGTCCCCAAATTCTTCACTGATGATTTGTTTCAGTATGCAGGGGAGAAACGAAGGCCACCCTACAGGTAGAGTGACAGCAAGACAAAACTCATTTCCAGCTCATTGGTTGTTCCTAAATAGCTGAGATTGTCTCATGTAAAAAAGGGATATTTTTACATCATCTCTGAAATGAATGTACCTCTGTAATCCTGCAGGAAAGAAGGGCAGATTTTTAATTATAATAATTTTTTCAATTTAAATTATTTATATCATAATTTCTCCCTTTGCCACCCGTGTTGCTACAGGTTTATGGTTTAGGGTTTTTTTTTTTTCATTCTATGAAGTCAGCTTACATCACTTCTTAGATTTTTTTCAGAAATTACATAGTTACTGAGAACTGTAAAGATCAGTTTCTTGCTGTGTATGCATTCTAGTGTTGTAATTTTACATACCTCAGGAACAGCTCCTGGGTTTTGCACCAGTGGCTTATGTACAGTGTGGAATTTTGTTTAATTATGAGTCACTCCTTTTAAGGTAAAGATCTTAAGTTAGATTAGGATCTAATATGGGCACCAGTTCTTAGCTCCCCTTTAGATGGTTTTGAGAGAGAATATTTCACATCTATGGGGTCTTTTCAGCTCTTTATTTTTGCTTCAGCTTGGAAGAGGGTGAAATGACATTTCATTCATAAATTCAAATGCAGCAACCTTGTGTTTGGGCTGCTAAGTAAAAAGCCATTTTTATCTATGTTACTATGACACTTCATAGCACTGTGAGCTTAAGTTGAACCCTCCCAAATAATTAAAGTCTTTCCAGTGCCATTATAATTGTCAGACAATGCCTGTTGCTCTTTGAGTGCCATGAGGCTGTGATGTGGTTTATTTAAATAAAATTGAGCAAGAGCTCATCAGTAATGGCACTTTGCACTCTCTCACGTGTCTGTAGTTCAGTTGTGCTTTTGCAGGAGTGAAGCAAGAACCTGATTCCATTTGAGACAACTGAAGGAGGTGTTTTTACAGTGCTTTTCATAATTCTCTTCCAAGAACATACAATGCTGTGGTCAAACACAAAACCACGCTGGGTGTAGTAGAACTGGATACACTTAATGACCTGGAGATCATTTACCCAAGTTGGAGGTGAATGAGAGAATCTGGTTGTGACTCATTTATTTTGCTGTCTGTGTCCTCCACAGGCACTGCTGAACTCCTTGCTCTTGATCTTGGTATCAAACTTCTTGTATTTTCTGAAAAATGTGGGTATTTTTCAGGCTTTTTTGTGAGCTGAGTGATACACAAGAGCACAGTAATGCCTCCTGGAGTTAGAGGGTTCACCTAGGTACAGAAATGAGTGTGCAATACTTCTAGAGCATAATTGAAAATCTGATAAGAAGTGCTGCTAATCATATGAGGAGGATAGGACCTCTGCATGTTGATCTCTGGGTTGAGAGGTGTGTGATAGTGTGGAGACCTTAAAAGAACAATTGGTGCTGTTTGGACATTTTTATTGGCATTGTTCCTCTTTAAAATAAAGACAGTAATTTCTGGGAGCCATTTACTGAAGGAGCTATTTTAATTTGAGGAAGGCAGCTGGGGTTTGCTTTCAGATTGAGTTTAGGAGTTGTGAAGTTTTTAATGGTAAGTTTGATGTCTTGGGGCAAACTGTGTTTTGTTCATTGTAAATTAAGTGCTGGTAAATGACAGTGTTGCTAAATAAGGAGTTTAAAACCTGTGTGTAGATTCAGGTTATTGTCAGAAAAAGGATGTTGAGCAGTGCTTCTGTCTGTGCCCTCAGACAGACCTTCATGTGTCTTATTTCTTCTGATTTCTTAACAAAAGCCTTGACTGTTCTGCCTGTAGTTTAATCACCTTTCTAAGCATAAGAGAAATCTAAGGAGTGAATTTGCAATAGAAATGACCAACACCTGCTTATTTACAGCTCCTTTGTGAAACAGGAAGAAATCATCTTGATAATCAAACTTTACAGTCCTACAATTCATGCTGACAAATGATCTTTCAAAACCAGTTTGATTTACACCTGCACTGGAAAGGGGAGATGGAGAACTTGCTGGTTTTGCATCCTTCTTGCTGGGCATCACCCTCCTGTCACTACACCATGGAGGATTGTGTTGGTTTCTGCACTCTTTGCTGCCAGTTAAACAATTATTGCTTTTTCTTTTTTCTCTTGGTGCCTGGTATGAAGTCACCTCACATTGCTTTTTCTGGTCTTACTGCTCTGTTCCAGAGAAAATGAGCAGTTGAAGGTGCTGCTGCAGTTAAACATGTACAGCAGATAAAGTTCTCCACTGGGAGAAATAAACCTTGTAAATGGGCAGTGGGAATATAAACCTCAAATCCTGAATGGGCACTGGAGAATAAGCTCCATGTAGTTAAGTGTTGGCATGAAAAGCCTCTTGTGAATGAACAGAAGGGGAAGAGAGAGGCCAGGGTTGTGTAACTTGCTCTGTTCCTTGTTGTTGCTTTTTGTTCCTCATTGTTCTGCAGTTCTGGTCTGTTCGAGCAGCAAATTCTAGAAAACCATTGGAGAATCCTCCTCCCTAGGAAGAATCCCAACACAGGCAGTTGGGACTTAATCATGCTCATCAACTTTGAAATAATGATTTTATTGAATGATTTTATTTATTAGGAAGAATCCCAGCACAGGCAGTTGGGACTTAATCATGCTCATCAACTTTGAAATAATGATTTTATTGAATGATTTTATTAATGATTTTTTTTATTAGGAAGAATCCCAGCATAGGCAGTTGGGACTTAATCATGCTCATAAATTTTGAAATCATGATTTTATTGAATGATTTTATTAATGATTTTATTTATTAGGAAGAATCCCAGCACAGGCAGTTGGGACTTAATCATGCTCATCAACTTTGAAATAATGATATTATTGAATGATTTTTTTTATTAGGAAGAATCCCAGCACAGGCAGTTAGAACTTAATCATGCTCATCAACTTTGAAATAATGATTTTATTGAAGAACTGTTTAAAACAAAATACGGCTATGACACATAAAAACTCATTTTCACTTACTTATCCCACAGTCATTCCTATCCCAGTTCATATTGGTTTTTAGGTTAAACTCATGTTGTATCCTTTTGTTGCAGTGTGAACTTCACAAAATCAAGAATGTAAATTCATACTGGTTTTTAGGTTGAACTCCTGTTATATCCTTTTGCTGCAGTGTGAACATCACAAAATCAAGAATATAAATGTAACTGTATTTACTTTAATTTCTAACTGAATGTGCAATGAGCTGCTGTAATTGTCTGTCCAACATGAAGAAAGGGACCTGCCTGCTCTATGACTAAAGCATTTTTCCCACTATGCAGGTGGTTTGTGATGGGCCCACCTCGTTCTGGAACAGGAATTCACATTGATCCCTTGGGCACCAGTGCCTGGAATGCCTTAGTGCAGGGCCACAAGCGTTGGTGCCTGTTCCCAACCAGCACCCCCAGAGAGCTGATCAAGGTGACCCGGGAGGAGGGGGGCAACCAGCAGGACGAGGCCATCACCTGGTTCAATGTCATCTATCCTCGGACACAGCTTCCCACCTGGCCCCCCGAGTTCAAACCCCTGGAAGTCTTACAGAAACCAGGAGAGACAGTCTTCGTGCCAGGTATGTGCAAATGTCTCCAGGAAGGAAATCTAGGAGGAAAAAAAAAGCATGTTTGTAACATTCCTGTGTCATGGAGATGAACGTTTCAGCTTTCCATTTCAGCTTTTTCCATTTCTTACAAAACAAACTGAGCTCATTTTGGGACTGTTCAGTTACTCCTGAATGTCACAAAACCTGTATGACCTGTGGCATAGGATTGCATGTGATACAGATGGCAAAACAAATGGGATTTAAATTGCAGCATCACAGGACTGTATTCTGAACTAAATTGCAGTAATAGAAAGCTGTCAGGGCATAAAATAATAGAGGTGTTTGAGCCCCACTAAGTCTTAGACAAAAATGTTTGAGTTTATACATGCTGGAGCAAATTCATGGTTGAGTTTTGCATGTGGATTTTTCTTAGCTGTGGGAAATGAACTACTTAATGCACTGACACCTTCCACCCACCTCTCTGTGGTTATGCTTCATCTTGCATTTGAAATCAAAAGCTAAATAAAGCTTTGCTGAAGATGCCCTTCCCTCTGAGTGGCTGCACACTGTGTGCCCATTGTAAGTGGGGGTGAGGTGAGTTCAGTAGCAGATTCTAACCTCTGAATCTTGCATCATTTATGTGCAGCACAGCCCATAGTTTGTGTCCACATTGCTTGTGTCTAACATCCAGCTGATTTGTTGTGTGAAGGGTGCCTTGTGATTGTCTTGGCACTTATTAGTGACTCCTGAGTGTACCTTCTGTTAAGAGTTTGTAGCTGTCAGGTTCCATTAAACTGTTCCCTCAGTCTTTTCTGGGCCTCTAAGTGGGTTGTAAGAACTCCACTATTTTTATCCCGTGTGGAAAAACAATTTTGCATCTATGTTTAAATGAAAGGTTAGTCTGTAGTCATAAGAACCTTGCAAAATCAGCGTGGAAAGTGCTCTCAGCTGAACAGAAAGGGCTCTGTGCAGTCTGGGTTACAATGGCTGCTGCTGTTAAATAAACTGTCAGCAGCCAGTGTGGTGCTGTCAGGTCACATCTTAGTCCTGCCTGTGAGCTGGGTAATTTGGTCAGAGCATGGAGAACCTGTCAGGCACTGTGATCAAAGCTGAAATAAGACAGGAAATATAATGGGTTGGAAAACTCACCTGGGTTTGGGAGAAAAGCTCCAGTTCCAGCTGCACTGTGGGAAAGGTGTTCTTGGCTGTTGTTGAACTTGCTCTCTGCCAGGCAGCCACCAATGGTCACTGGTGTTGTGTTTTAGGTGGCTGGTGGCACGTAGTCCTCAACCTTGACACAACTATTGCCATCACACAAAACTTTGCCAGCTGTACCAACTTCCCAGTGGTGTGGCACAAGACAGTGAGAGGGAGACCCAAACTGTCACGGAAATGGTACAGGTAAGAGATTCAGTGCCTTTCTTTGTATGTTTTCCATTGAAAACAAAACCTAAAATATTCGTTAATGTGCAGTGTTACAATTCAAAGGCTAACCCTGAAATTTTAACTGTATTTAGGATCCTAAAGCAGGAGCATCCTGAATTGGCAGCCTTGGCTGATTCAGTTGACCTGCAGGAATCTACTGGTATTGCTTCTGACAGTTCTAGTGATTCTTCCAGTTCATCAAGTTCCAGCTCCTCAGACTCTGATTCAGAGGTAATGCTTTTTGCTTTAATACATGATCCATATTTTGCATTTACATTGTTTTAACATGCCTTCATTCTTATATTCATGCCATATGGAATAAATTATTAGAAAGCAGCTAAATCCATCTACATGGTGGAGGAGCCAGTGATTTTAGCAGGTTCTGTTTGGTGTAGCCTCTCTTCACATTGCTAAATGGATTCAATCTGTTTGATCCATGTCTATATTATATATGAATCTGTCACTCATTTAGCTTGTGGAAAATAGCTGCAAAGTGAATGTTCTAAAAATTGGGAGGGGGAAAAAAATGCAAAACAGGTCAGTTATGACATGGGACTCTTGTCAACATCTAAATCCTTCAGAAGCCAAAGTCTTCTCTTGGAAGATGAGGTCTGTGACAGTGTTCACAGGGGTCTCAGGATGAGGGAAGAGATGAGGATCTGACTCCATGTTTCAGAAGGCTTGATTTATTATTTTATTATATATATTATATTAAAACTGTACTGAAAGAATAGAAGGAAGGATTTCATCAGAAGGCTAGCTAAGAATAGAAAAGGAAAGAATTAATAACAAAAGCTTGTGTCTTGGACAGAGAGTCTGAGCCAGCTGACTGTGATTGGCCATTAATTAGAAAGAACCACATGAGCCAATCACAGATGCACCTGTTGCATTCCACAGCAGCAGATAACCATTGTTTGCATTTTGTTCTTGAGGCCTCTGAGCTTCTCAGGAGAAAAAATCCTAAGGAAAGGATTTTTCTTAAAATGTGTCTGTGAGAGGTCCTTCTAGGGACCAAAAGGAGCACATTAATTGTCTTGCCTCACCTCAGCTTCAACCAGTGACAAAATCCAAAAACATTTCTGTTCCTGATTTTTAAATGCTTAATTTAAAATTTCCTTGGTGCGTCCAGCCTAAAACAGCACATTCAGGGTTGCTGAGCTCAAAGAACTTGTGGTGAATTGCACAGCACAGACAGTTGCTGAGGTTCCTCTGAGTTGTGGTGTTATTTTTCCACGCTGCAGTGTGACTCTGGCTCTGAGACTGAGGGGACGATGCACCGCAGGAAGAAGCGGAGGACGTGCGGGATGATGGGGAATGGGGACACCACTTCCCAGGACGACTGCGTGAGCAAAGAGCGCAGCTCCTCCAGGTGACCCCGGGCAGCTGTTGGGTTTAAACAAGCACAGGACATGCAAGGGAAAGCTGGCACACTTCACATAGGGGATTCCTTATTCCTTACAGTATATTCTCACTGCCCATTTACAAGGTGGTGTCGTCCCTCCGTGAATTATTTTAATTGTTCCAAACAGAAAACTAAGATTATTGATGTTTTCTTTTTAAAAATCAGGGGTTTTATTTAATAAACAGTCTTATTGCTTTTCCTAGTCGTCTCTTTTAATAGATGAGAGGATTTGATTTTATCTTTGTTTAATGAGAGAGGTGGGATGTTATAAACTGCTCTTCAGAGAGCACAAATGAGTAGTGAACAGTTAAAGATGAAGAATGATCAGGCAGCACTGAGGTTTCAATGTCTTGTTCAAACAGAAAACCTTCAAGTAGTTGTATGGTTTCTCTTACTGCTGCCTGAACTATTTCAATTTATTCCACTGCTTTATCTGTTAAAGACAAAATTCATCCTAAATTCCAAATGTCTGTGTTTACATTTTAAATAAATAAATACATACATAAATATTGAGCAAGTTTCAGTCAGTGTGGAAGGAGGCAACATTAATATTGCAAAATCAAGGATAGTTATGCTTAGGGTAAAGTTGCTGAGGAAAGCAGTTCTCTGGACAGGCGAGGTTAAAAAGAATAAAACACTGGGAATCTGGGAGTGTACTGCAGGGAAGAACTTAAACATTCTTTGCTAAATGAAGCATTTTTCTCATATAGCAGAGGCCTGCCAAAATTCTTATGCAAATTCCTTGCAGCTTGGTTAACCAGTGCTGCTGGGTTGGCTGCCTGCCTGCATTAGAGTGCTGGCCAGCTCTTGGGTGCTCCAGGTTTGGCATGGAGGCAAGTGCTTGGCTTGGTGTGTGGCTTGCTAAAGAAGGTGTGCAGCAGTAATTTACCTGAGGAAGTCCATATTGCAGCATGATTCCAGCCTGACTTCCCAGTGTGGGACTGCCTGGAGGCCTGTGTGCTCCTGTGGATTGCTCTCTTGTTCCCTGCAGTTGCTCATAACTGAATACAATTGAATTACAAGTACAGAGCATCATTAAAGGTTGGGGAGAACTGTGCTGGCTGCTTATTTTGCCCTGGAGGTTTCTACACTTTGCTTGTTATGACATTGTCAAATCCCATTTTGGCAGCCAGTGTGACTTCAGGGAATGAGCAGCAGCAGAGAACAAACCTTTAATGCAGACCTTGGTTTAAAATGAAAGCTGTAAAATGAAAGCTGTAATCTGCAGATTACAATGCAGATCTGTTCTTCTGAAAAACTCATGCACTTTTAAATTATTTGCCATTCAAATTTTGAAATGAATACCCTAAATATTGAAAATTAGCACCTTGCTTAAAACATTTGCTTTCTGGGTTTCACTGTTCTTCCTCCCATATGTTGATTGTGTCACTCTGTGAGGGTGGGTGGGCGTTCTCTTCCAGCTGTGTGATGGCTTAGTTGCTAGAAATGCTTCCAAACATGAAATCTTAACCTTGCTCATACAATGCTGGAGGCAGAATAAGCCTGAGATGAATCTGCATGCTGGGATCTTGTGCCCTGATCCAAGGGAAATGCTTAAAGGCAGTTGTACCTTTTTTTTTGACAGGATTAGGGAATCTTGTGGAGGCCGCAGCTACCCCTGAGGGATAACACCACCTACCCAGAGGCAGCTGCTGATGGAAGCTCTGTTAGCAGCCAGCCAGCTCTGTCCTACTCCCTCCTGCTTCTGTTTCTCACACTCCTTAAGTTTTTGTTACTCTTCCTCGATCCAGACATCTTCGTTTCGTGCTGTCCAAGGTTGGCTCCTGAATAACCCGTAGGGGAACACCCCAACTGTGTCCTTTGTGCAATGCTTTGTCCCCTCTGACCCCTGCACTACAACCCAGCTGTGGGTAAGGACATGCCAAGTATTTCATGGGTCACAGAACTGGCAAGGAAGGCAACGGTCAGTTTTTAAAGAACTCTTTTTAAAACCAGCAGGTAAATGGAAAAAACCTGCCTTGTTTTGACACTGTCATATGTTTACATGTTGTCCTGTACACTTGAGGAAAGGAACACCAGCCCTTTTGGCCTATTGGAATGATTGGTGGATCTCACACCAGAATTTTGGGAAGAACAAGGAGGAAATGAGCTTCTGCAAGAACTGAGCTGTGGAAGATGAGTCCTTGGGTCTTACCCTGCTGCAGGAGAACGTTGCTGTCAGGGCTGTGTATGTCCCATAAAATCCTGGAATTTGGGCACCTGGAAAGAACCCATCAGGATCCTTGAGTTCAACTCCTGGCCCTGCACAGAAAGCAAGAACCCCACCCTGTGCCCAAGAGCATTGTCCAGACACTTCATGAGCTCACACAGGCTCAGTGCTGTGACCATTGCCCTGGGGAGCCTGTTCCAGTGCCCAACCACCCTCGGGGTGAAAAACATTTTTGTGATATCCAACCTAAACCTGCCCTCACTCAGCTCCAGCCGTTTCCTTGAGCCCTGTCACTGGTCACAAGAGTGAAGAGATTGGTACCTGCCCCTCTGCTGTCCCTCATGAGGATGCTGAAGACCCAAATGAGGTCTGACCTCAGTCTCCTCCAGGCTGAACAGACCAAGTGACCTCAGCCACTCCTCATGCAGTTCCCCTCTAGACCCTTCACCATCCTCATGGCCTCCTTTGGGTGCTCTCCAATGGCTTCATGTCTGTTAGATGTTGTGGTTCCCAAAACTGCCCAAAACTCCAGGACAATCCCCTCCCTTTCCTGTCTGGTGATGCTGGGCCTGGTGCCCCCAGGACATGGTTTGCCCTCTGGGTGTCAGGGCACTGCTAACTCAGATCCAGCTTTCCACCAAGCAGGAGTTCCCAGACCCCAGTGCAGAATGTTTAACTCCTCATGGTTGGTGATTGCCCATCTCTAATTTGTTGAGGCCTCTCTACCCTTGAAGGAGTTGACAGCTCTTCCCAATTTAGTATTTTTGGCAAACTTAAAATTCTTCCAGTCCTGTGTCCAAGTCATTCTGGAGGATGTTGAAGAGCACAGGGATGAGGATGGAGCCCTGCAGAACCCAGCAGTGAGCAGTGCCAGCCTGGTGTCACCCCAGTCACTGTCACCCTTTGTGTGCAGCCTGTGAGCCAGTGGCTCACCCCTCATGGAACACCGTTAACCAGCTGTGGGCTGCACAGTTTGTCCAGAAGGTCACTGGGAGAGACAATACCCAAAGTTTTGCTGAAATCCATGAGGTGACATCCACTGTCTTTGTTAGATCAGTGAGGTGGGTCACCCTGTCACTGAAGGAGATCAAATTCAACAAGCAGGCCTTTCCTTCCTGGAGCTGTGCTGGCTGTGACTGATGCCTGCACTGTCCTCCAGGTGTTTCTCAGTTCTTCCCAGATATCTCTTCCATTATTTGGCCAGGCACTGAAGTGGGACTGACAGGCCTGTGGTTTCCAGGGTCCTCCTCTTTGATATTGAAAACTGGGACATTTGCCAGCTTCCAGTCAGCTGGAACCCCTTTGGATTCCCAAAACTGCTCAAAAATCATGGAGAGGTTTTGCAATGACATCAGCAGCATCTTGAGGATTCTCACATGAGTGCCATGAGGTCCCATGGATTTGCAGGCATCCATGTGGAGCAGCAGATCCTGCTGCTTTGGGGTCAGCTGGAAGTTGGACATTTTCACAGTCACAGTCCTCCAGCTCAGGGCACTGAGACCCCTTTGGTCCATCATCTGTGCTGAAGACAGGCAAAGAAACATTAAACACTGTTTGTAAGGAGACCATCCTCATCCTGGAATGGGCCAGTGTTATTTCTAATTTGCTTTTTGCCATTAATATATTGGAAAAAACTCTTTTTTATTTCCCTCACGATTCTGGCCAGTTTTGTCTCCAGTTCAGCTTTGGCCATGTGAATTTTCTCCCTACAGTGGCAGCAGCATTTCTGTGTTCTTCCCGTGCCACCTGACCTTGCTTCCACTGGGCAAACACCTTCCTTTTTCATCTTATTTCCAAGAGAAGATCCCTGTTCAGCCAAGGAAGGGAAGGTGAATGCCCCAAGCACTGAAGCAATCTCAGCAGAGGTGACCACCAGCCTGAAGCATCTTTTGTGGTCTGGATCTGTGTGCTCCATGCACACACCTGAGGTGCAACACCTGAACCAGCAGCAATCCTTCTGCTTCCACTCTGTCAGGGTGACAGGTGACAAAGCTGCACTTGCACCGTGTGATGGGAAGCTCAGTGGAGCAGGAGAATCCTGGAGTTTCTTGCACAGCAAAAACTGTGCCAGGAAAAAGCGTTTGCCAGTACTTCCAATCCTTCAGGTGTGATGTTTAGCACAAGGCAACTGCTGACAAAGTCTGACTCTGGCAGGATCACATGTGTGGGCTTGGAACACCAAACATTTCTGGGGCTGTGGGCTCACTCAGGCCAGTGCAGTCCACATCCCCAAATGGCTTCTCTTTGAGGTTGTACATTCAGACTTTTCTGAAAGATGCAGTGCCAATTTTAAAGGACTGAGGAGGGGGACATGTTGTTGTTTTATGCTTTTTAAAAATGCAATGTGTTGTTTAAGTCTGTGTGGATGCATTTGTATTATGCCAGGTAAAGCTCTTGTCCCCAAGGGATCTTTTGGAGCTGCTGGTTTGTTCTGTTAGCAGGGGCTTGTGCTGGTGGTGTCTCTGTGTGGCTGAAGGTGCTGCCAGGAAATCTGAATTTCCCATGGGCTGCTTCAGTGGGTGCTCTTGGAGCCCTTGGAGGTGGCTACAGAACTCACTTCAGCTTTCTTTGAGAGAGAAAACTTGTCAGCAGAAGTGCTGTGCATGTAGGAAACACACAGCAATGCCCAGGCACTGATGAAAGAGCAAATTAAAGAGAGATTAAAGCCTCAACTGTGACTTTCTTAAACGTGTTGGGCTTGGTGGAACCTGGAGTGTTGCTTTTCTGGGCTCTCTGATCCATTTTTAACCTTGTCTGTTCCTTATTTAAACACTCCTGGACCATATCCTTTTGTATAAAGGAATCCTAAATATGTTGTTTTGGGATCTCTGTTTTTGAGTCTTTTGTGCCAGTAAGAGCAGTGTGGTGGTGGGAAAAGGGAAGTTTTATTGATATCTTTTTTAGCTGTCCAGACTCCCAAATTTCCTGTGCTAGATAGCCAGGCATTAGCAAGCACACTTGCTCTGTAGCCACTGCAGATTCTTCCACAAGATCACTTTTTAAAAAATCCTCCAACTTCTCCACCTCCTGGCATTTCTGGCCAAGGCTCAACAGCCTGGGAGCCTGCACAGTCTGTGTGTGTCCTCTCAGAGCTGTCTGCAGCTGCTGCCTTTTGGGATCATGTGGGGCCTGCAGAGGTGAAGGCTCCCAATGCTCAGCTCTGTCACAGTCCTTGCAGAGCTGTCCCTTCCTCTGTGGTGGCTGGGCAGCCCTCAGTGAGCTGCAGCTGCATTTGACACAGTTTGCACAGTCTGAAATCCAGTGTGAAAGCCTGATTGCTGTGCTGGGAAAGCCACACCTCTGCCTCTGGAAGCACAGGGGGAGGATGCAGCGTGCAGAGCATTCTGCCATGCCTGTCAACTCTTCCATAGTGTGAAATAAAGCAATCCCAGGGGAAGCCTGTGTTGGTGTGACACCCCTCACAGAAGAGCAGCATGTTTGCAGCAGACATCATGATACCAGCAGCCCTCTGCTGACTGCTCCACAGGGCACTCCCTGCTGTGAAACAGTGTCTGTGCAGGCTCACCTGGCAATCAGGACTCTGGGATCTCCAGTTCTTCCACTTCTGGCTTTTACCTGAGCCACTCTGGGGAGTCTTTGAGCAGTGAGGAAAATCCCTACCTCACAGGGCTGTTGTGAGGCTGAACTGCAGTTGCTGTGTAAGATGCTTTGAAGCCATCCACCCACAAAAATGTTCCATTCATCCTGAGCAACCTGAGCCTTCTGAGCCTGGTGGGAGCTTTTTGTAGCAGAAAACATTGGGGATGTTGTTGGACACTCTTGGCCACGTGGTGTTCTGTGGTGGCCCTTCCAGAATTGCTGTGTGCTACATAAATTGTAGCAGAACAAGACTTGCTGTTTTCACCAGGGTTGAGCTGCTGCTGTTCCATGGCTTGCTCTAAACAGGGGGTCCTGCTAGAGCAGGATCTGGTTTTAAATAGGACTAGATGCAATTTTCTCATCAGGGAGTCAGCTTCTCTGGCCTTACAGGAATGGGAGGAGCTGGTGCTTCCCAGGCTGGCTGAGGGAGGAACAGTTAAAACTGTGCTCCCTTTGTGCCTCACTCTGTGGGAAGCTGGCTGGGGCCAGTGGGCTCTGTGCTCTCATTTCTCCAGGCTTGTGCTTCTTGGGACATCTTTGTCTCTTGTTCCAACCCTGCTGCTTTTGTACTCTGGAGGCCCTGGATGCAGCTGGTGCAGCACCCTGTGCACCCCTCATGTCCTTGAGGAGATTTCCTCATTTCCTGGAGCCCCAGAGCAGCAGCACAGCTCTGCCTCGCTGCTCTGTTCCCCAGGGATGGCAGAGAGCCTCGGGCTGGGTGTCATTGTCACCTGCTCCAGGAAAGGTGATGGGATTTGGGAGCTCTGCCTGTGCTTCAGAGCCTGGTGACAGACACAGGCTGGGAGAGTTCAGGAGGAAATGATCCAACACTCCATCAGAGCCACAAATGTGGGCAAGGGGCAGCAGTGCCAGCAGCTGTTCCTGCACAAGTGCTGTGGGAGCAGGTGACACCCAGGAGCCTCTGGCAGAGCTTCCTCCCCTCTCAAGCTGCTCCAGTTTGTCTTCTCAGTTACATCAAACCTCTCCAAATGCTTCAAGGAAAGACAGCAGCCTCTTTCATAGTTAACCTCTGCTCTCCTTGAGTCCCCAGCCACCGTGGGCTGGAAAATGAGACTGTTGGCTGAATCCAGCCTGGAATGCCTCTGTGGGCACATTGTAACTGGGAGGTTTTTGGCATCCCCCTTGCAGAGGGGGAAGGAAAGTGTTACCCATCTATCTGTGTGACAGTCCCACTGTCAGCTCCAAACCCTGCCACTGCCCTTAGCTGCTTTTATCACCCATCCAGCAGAGCTGGGATACTTGTCTTGTTCGGATGATTGTGGTTTTGCTTTTTATTTTAAATAAAATCAATTATTTTGCATTATCCTGTCACTTTCTTTCATGCTGTGATGATGTGAAAAAACCTTACAGGTGTGCACCTCTGTTAATTGTGCTGGGAACAGCTCTGGGGATGCTTGAGGGTTTGCCCATCTGTGCTGGGCTGGGGTTTGGAAGCTGTGGGGTTGTCCTGGCTCTGGGAGGTGAATTTAGGTTTGTTACCAGACTGTCCCACTGCCCTTTGGCCCTGCCCTGGCCTCCCCAGTCTGTGTCACAAGAGGTTTCTGTGTTGTTTCTGGTGCCACCTCACACTGCCAGGAGGGGGTTTCACCTTCCAGGTGTCTGCTTGGGGATGCCCACCATGGTAATCAGAGAGATGGAGCACTTGTCCCATGAGGAAAGGCTGAGAGAAATGGGATTGTCCAGCCTGAAGAAGTCTCCAGGGGAGGGAACCTACCACAAAGATGGAGAGAGACATTTTACAAGAGCCTGGAGTGACAGGACAAGGGGAATGGCTTCAAACTGACAGGGAGCAGGTTTAGCTTGATATTAGGATGAAATTCTTCCCTGTGAGGGTGGTGGGGCCCTGGCACAGGTTGCCCAGAGAAGCTGTGGCTGCCCCATTCCTGGAAATGTCCCAGGCCAGGGTGGAAGGGGCTTGGAGCAGCCTGGGATCATGGAAAGTGTCCCTGCCCATGGCAGGGGTGGAACAGGAGGAGCTTTAAGGTCTCTTCCAACCCAACCCATTCTGTGATTCCATGATTCTAAATAAGCCCCACATGCAGAGGGGCTCTGTGCAAGGGCTGCACTCCCACCAGAGGGGTTTGGGGCAGAGCTGCCTCAGGAGCCTGGCTGTGAGGTGGAACAAGGGCTGGGGAGATGGGAGAACTTGTGTGTTTGTCAGTGAGAGTTGTTGAAAGCAGTAACTGTTGGTAAATAAGCTGGAACAGAGTGTGGGACAAGCAGCCCTGAGGTTTTTGAAATATTTATAGCAATATATTGTAGAATGAAACACCTTGAAGAGCAAATGGCTTTGTGGCAGCAGACAGGCAATTCACCCATTTCCACATAAACCTCTGTCCTCCCCTTCCCAGACACTGCTGGAAACATTCTTCTTCTTTAGTGTCACCTATAAAGCATTTTTTTCCTCCTTTCCAGTTGCCCTTCAGCAGCTCTCCCCATGCCCAGCTCAATGCACAATTAGCAGATGAGCCCCTCCTCTCCTTGTGGATGCTCTGGGTGTGTCCATGCCTGGCATTTAACAAGCCCCAATTCCAGAAAATGCTGCAAGTTAATGGTGGCTAAAAACTGTACAGCCACTGTAGAAATGCTTTTATAATTGATCTCTCTTGATTTTCAGTCTGGAGAGGCAATTTAGAGACAACTTCACCATTCTTCCTCATTTGTAGGTATTGCTGGTGCCTCCTGCAGTCCCTCTGTGGCCTTGCAATCAGGATTTGATTTATTTTTATTCCTCTTGATTTATCTACACATCTTTCTTTTTGTGACAGCTGCAATTTCATTTCACCAAGGAGGATGACACACTGATACTTTCATTCCTGCTGGGGAGCCTGTGCTGCACCTTTGCAGCTGCTCCTTCCCTCTCCTGCTGCTCCTTCCCTTCCTGCTCCTTCCCTCCAGCCTGATGCAGAAGCAAATAACTCCTGCTTTTTATTTTGTGGCAGCTGGAGAGCAAGTCATGGAGCAGGGCTGTGTCCTCCTGCAGTGCCAGGCGTGGCACTGAGCTGCTGCATGCTTTAAGACTGGTTTGGAGTTGAATGAACAGGCTTGCAGCACATTTTTTTCCTTCAAGGCACACAAAGACTCCTCTGTGGGGCTTCACCTCCTGTGGTTCTGGAGAAGGGTGGATCAAGGCAGGTAGAGCTGGTTGGGAATGTGTTCAGAGGGGAATAATCATTCCATGTCCCTTCTGTGTGTGATGCCTGTGACTGTGTCCTGTCCTGGAACAAATCCTGGAGCAGATCCTGCAGCCTGCCCAGGGCAGGGCAGCTGGAGCAGCAGCAGCAGTGTCCTGCCTGTCCCAGCTGTGCTGACAGGGAGAGCTGCCCTGGGCTTTTCTCTGCAGCACTGCCTTGTTCACACCCAAGGCTGTGTCACTGCTCAGCTGCTGCACTGCAGCTGGGGCTGGAATGGCTGCCAGGATCCAGGAGCTTTTGGAATATCAGCTTGTGTCACTGTGCTGTCAAGGGCAAGGCCAGTTGTACTGCTTGAAGACCCTCAAAACCAACTCAGAGCCTGCCCTGGGTCAGGGATTGGATTGTAAAATGAATGAAGTTGTTGGAAAAGCTGCATGGGTGAGAGCAGAGGGGGAAGTGACAGGAACTTAGGGAGAAGGTCTAAAACAAATACTTCCAGGGGAGCTCTTGGGTTGGATCATTGAAGCAAGGTACAGCCATCCCCACCCCTGGGCTGAGCTCTGCTATTTGTGAATTGAACCCAAATATCCCTGAGCCAGAACACAGCCAGATGTACAAAAAGCAAAAGAGACGCCAGCCAGGTAGGGGAGTGACCTGCAAGCCAGAAGAACAGTGAGTACAGAGGCATTTCTTGGGATAACTTCTCATTTCTGGCATCAGAATGGAGAGGGATGTGTTCTTGGCGAGGAAAAAGTGGCATCCGTGACTGGGAGCCTGACTGGGGCTCGCAGAAATAATCCAGGTTTGGAGCAGTTATAACACTGATCTGTGTTCAAACTTTATGTGAGGGGAAATGGGTTCTGGGAGGATCTGGGAACATAAAATCCTGAATTTTCCTCTCAGAAACCAGCGTGTATCTGCACACCTCACTGCACGGGGGCTTGTGGAGCCACACTTGGGTTGTGGCTGGGATGCAGAGGCAGGTATTGGAGCTCAGCGACCTCCTGGCTTTGGGTGGGAGGGACACAGAGGAGCTCGGAACAGCACCTGCCTGTACAGCTCCCGGGTGTACAGGACACTGAGAACGTGTGCTGTGTTGGATCAGATCTTTTTGTGCCTGTAGAGGCTCTCCCGATGTCCCACAGCCCATTCCTGCATCCTGGGGGGTGGCTGTGGTCCCGCAGTGCCCGGGCAGCAGGAGCCAGCCCGGCTCAGTCCGTCCCCAGGCGGATTCGCAGCATTTCCGTGCCGGGGCTGTTCCCGGAGGCGCTGTCACCGCGCTTCTCCTGAATCCCCCTTTGTTGGCAAAGCTCCTCAGCTGCTGCTGCCGCCCTTGGCTCCCCCGTTCGGCCCGGAGCTGGCAGCCGTGTGAAAGCGGCTTCTGTGCGGGGCCGGGGCTCTGGGGACCGGACCCATCCAGCCCGGGGCTCTCGGGGCCTGTCCCCTGTCCCAGCCCGGGGCTCTGGGGACCGTACCCAGCCAGCCCGGGGCTCTCGGGGACTGTCCCCTGTCCCTGCCCGGGGCTCTCGGGGACTGTCCCCTGCCCGTCCGGGGCTCTGGGGACCGCACCCAGCCAGCCCGGAGCTCTCGAGGACTGTCCCATGCCTGCCCGGGGCTCTCGGGGACTGCCCCCTGCTCTGCAGGGACTCTTAGGGTCTGTCCCCTACCTGCCCGGGGCTCTCGGGGAGCAGTTTCCAGCCATACCCTGCCCAAACTGGGCTCTGGGGAAGCCCTTTCCCAGCCATCCCTCCTCTCCCGGGACTCCTGGGGACCATTCCCTGCCCGCCCGGAGCTCTCGGGGACCGTTCCCGGCCATCCCCTCCTACCCGTCCTGGGCTCTTGGGGTCTAAACCCTGCTCTGCCGGGGCTCTCGGGCACTGTCCCCAGCCCGTCCGGGGCTCTCGGGGACTGTCCCCAGCCGTCCCCGGCTGTCCCGGGCGCTGCAGGGCGGTTCTCCTCCCGAGAGAGGGCAGCGCGCTCCAGCTGCTGCCGCTGCCCCGCTGCGGGCTCAGCCCGAGCCTGGGCCGGGGGTGCCGTGCCCAGGGACCCCTCCCCGAGCCCCCCCTGCCAGCAGAGCCCGAGCTCGTCTGTCCTGGGGGTCCCTGCCTGGGAGGGAGTGTGAATCCATCCCCTCCCGTACAAGATGAAGCTGGAGGCACCAGTCTGTGACCGTGTTCGCAGGGGTCCTAAGATGAAAGAAGAGACGAGGATCTGACTCCATGTTTCAGAAGGCTTGATTTATTATTTTATGATATATATTATATTAAAACTATACTAAAAGAACAGAAGACAAAATTTCATCAGAAGGCTAGCTAAGAATAAAAAAAAGAAAGAATGATAACAAAAGCTTGTGGCTTGGACTCTCTGTCTGAGCCAGCTGACTGTGATTGGCCATTAATTAGAAACAACCACATGAGACCAATCACAGATGCCCCTGTTGCATTCCACAGCGGCAGATAATCATTGTTTACATTTAGTTCCTGAGGCCTCTCAGCTTCTCAGGAGGAAAAATCCTAAAGAAAGGATTTTTCATAAAAGATGTCTGTGACACCAGTCGTGCCTTGTAAATTGATAGGGGAGCCCCAGAGATACCTCTGTGCCTCCCAGCAAGAGCTCTGGCCAGGGACCAGGCCGAGTTTACTCCATCAGTTCCCTCTGGAGAGCCATGGAGGGGCCAGGTTGGTGTCACACAGGACCTGCTGAGCCCGAATTCTGCTCGGGGGATCATCCCCATCAGGTCACATTCTGCAGGAGCTCTCACCCCTAGTGTGGACACGGGGAGCTGAGCTCTGTTGCTGATCCTGTCACCTCGTTAGTGCATGAGTTTGGCTGAGTTAGAGCAGCTCTTCTGGCAGACACGTCCTTGCTGCTCCTGCCTGTTGCTCTCAGGACCAGGAGTGTTGTTTTTCGCAGACATCCAAACCCAGCATCTCTCACAATTCCTGTGTGTGCTGCAGGTTCCAGCAACCTGAGAGGGAATTGCTGCAGATCCAGAGCCAGGAGCTGCTGCTGTTGAGCACCTCTGAAGCTCCTGTTGATTCCCTTGTCAGGCATTCCAACCCCTGGGGAAGCTGTCAGGACCAGCTTCTCTTATTTTAAGGCAGTGATAAATCCTGCTCCGGAGGGTGCTGCCTGAAGTGCTCTGTCTCCGTGCTGGGTTAATGCAAGCCACATGCTGCTGCATTCCTGAGCGGGCAAACACCCTCCAACACACTTCCAACCAAGAGCTGTGGAAAATTTACACTGCCAGGAGAAAGAGCAGGAGGTGTCCTGGGTGTTGGCAGCAATTAAGGGCACTGTGACAGCTGGAAATGTAACCCCGTGTCACCCTATTAGCAGCTCCCAGTGCCCAGTTTCCCTCATCTCACCCAGAATTCCTCTTTGTGCCCCAAACTGACCGTCCACATGAGCACAGGAGCAAGGACCCAGACCCTGGAACTTCCCCACCCTGCTTCTGTCCCTGGCCATGAGCCATTTCCAGGGCTCAGAGGGAGCCTCTGAAAGCAAGAGATGCCCTGGACGGGGGATGGTGCCTTCAGGGCTACTGGGATTAGGGCAAGCAGGGGGCAGAGGGGACCAAACACGCATGGAAAAGCTGCTGAACCAAAGCTGCCAATCTCCGGGTGATTTGGCTGAGCTCTAGAGCAGCTCTGACGATGGAGAGCCAGGAAATGCAAAGCTCTGCGGGAGAAGGGGAGCTAAGTACCGTGCTTGGTTGTTGCTAAGAATACAATTATCCATACTAACGATTGCCTGCCTGATAGGATTACCAATAAAGACAAACGCAGGGAGGATCATGGCTTCACTTCCTTCCTCCCACCCGGGGATTTAATCCTGTCTTTGTTTGAGTTTTGTCTTTGGTCAGTCAATACAAAAACTCTGCTCCGGGTGGTATCTCCGGAGCCTTTTCCCATAGGAGAAACTTTCCGGGGTGAATTCCATGTCTGCTCCCCTCATGTGCATCCTGCCCCGTGCCGGTTTCACCCTGGCAGGAATAGTTTAGGCCTTCTAATTTCAGCCTGCTTCGTGAAAGGTTGGCTAATCCTCCCAGCAGTGTCGAGAGGCAGGAAATCCTCAGAGGCAGGGTCTGGGGGAACCTGACAACTCCTCGGCCACTCTGCTTGCCAGTTTGTGATGGCTTTTGGACACATCCTGGTTTGTCAGTCTCCTGTTTTTCAGTAAAATGCTCGGGGGGAGGCTCTGGCAGCCCAGCTGCTCTCAGCACCAGCTTTACCTGGTGGGTATCCCAGCAGTTGATGGCACTGATGTCCCTGCAGCTCCTGGGGAAGGTGGAGTGATGCTCTGGAGCTTGGCATGGATGTGCTGCCAGATGCTGCTCACCCAGGGGAGTCAGGACAGCCTTCCCGGCCCTGCCAGCCCCTCCGCTACCCCGCCAAGGGCTAACAAGGTGCAAATGCTCATTAAACATTTCCCGGAGGCCAGCCAACAGCCCAGCGGGTCAGAGCTCACCGAGCCCTGGGTGCCTGCGCAGGGAACATCCCGGGAGACCGAAACCTTCCCGTTGTTCGAATGGGATCCGTTAACGAGTGACAGGACAAGAGGAAATGTCCTCAAGTTGCGCCAGGGGAGGTTTAGATTGGGTATTAGGAACAATTTATCCACTGACAGGCGTCATCCTAGAAGTCCTTTCCTATGTAAATGATTCTAGTTTGGGAATGACTTTGTGGATGTAAAGCAGCGTCTAATGAAAGATCCCCTTGTCCCAAGCCGGACTCGCATCAAGCAGAGCATCCCGAGCCTTCCTCTCTGGTCGCCCCTTCCCAAATCCCACCCTGGCTGCGGTGGCCGCGGGCGGGGAGCGGGGCCGGGCTGCGCTGCGGGCTCGGAGGGGGCGGTGGGTGCCGGGCCCGGTGCCGGGGGGGCCGGGGGTGGGCAGGGCCGGCGATGACGCCGGTAAAGCCGGCCGAGAGCCGGCCCAGCCCCGCCGCCGGCCGAGCGCTGCCCGCGCACCCCCCGCGGCCGCGCACTCGGCTCGGGCGGGCTCCGGCGGCGGCGCAGGATGGAGCTGCCCGTGGACTCGTACCTGGCCGTGCCGCTGCTCTTCACCGTGCTGGCCCTCGTCCTCGCCTCCGTCTTCCTGAGGCTGCGGGGAGGCGGCGGCGAGCGGGCGGCGGAGCGGCCCCGGGGGCCCGCGGCGGAGCCGGCTCGGGAGGGCAGCCCCGGCGGCGAAGCGGCGGCAGCGGGGCCGGAGGACGAGGGGAGCCGGGTGCCGGTGGAGGAGGTCGGAGTGGGCGGCGAGGGGAAGGAAGCGGTCACCGAGCAGCGGGAGGCGGCGGCGGAGCCGGGCCCCGCGGCCGAGCCCAGCCCCGCGGCGGCCGAGAGCATCCCCGGGCAGCCCCCGGAGCAGCCCCGGCAAACCCCCGAGCAGCCCCCGCAGCCGCCCCCGGAGCCCCGGCAGCATCCCAAGGAGCCGCCCGAGGAGCCCCGGCAGCCCCCGGAGGAGCCCCGGCAGCCCGGACACCGGGAGGACGCGGAGAGCAAGGTAAGGCCGGTCCCCCCCAGTGCCCCCGTGGTGTCCCTTCCCCATCCCTCTGTCCCCCCGGCTGGCGGGGAGGGAGCAGCGCTCCGGGTTTTCCCCTAAAATAAGAGAAGTCCCGGCAAAGCCCGTGTTTTGTCTTCGGGTGGGAACAAGCTCATTGTCCCCGGGGAGGCAGCGGTTTGGGGGGTGTTTCTGCCTCCTTCCCTCCCCGGCCCGCCAAAAAATTCTCCTAAAAATAATCAAGAAAGTGAAGATTTAAGGGAAAGGAAGAGTGTGTCAGTGTGAGCCTCTCCTGTGTGCACATCTAACCCCCGGGAGTCTTTTCCTTTCTCCAAGAGCTTGTCCAGGTGCTGGGGGATGTGCTTGTGTTTATTCTTCCCGTCCGCATCCCTTTTCTGTGGGTTACACAAACTGTCCCCGGGCTCCTTGCGCTGTCCCTGCCCGCCCCAGGGAAGGGACCGCCCCACTCCTCAGCCCCCCAGGGTGCTGGCCCCAGGCTCTGACCCCTGGCGGGGCTGGGGGCGGCAGTGATGCCAATAAACGCTCGCTAAACCCTCCTCCATCGGATCTTGTTTAAAAATAAAAGAGCGCCCCAGTGTCCACGGGAAGATCTTGTTCTGCTCTTGCCCAGCCTGGATGGGACTCGGTGACAACCTGAGGCACCCGAACTCCCTGTCCTGGTGGCTTTCTGCCGTGTGGCTCCTTGTGCAAGGGGCGGGAAGGGAGCGCTGGGAATGCGGGAGAGTCGCCGTGTGCCGGCAGCGTGCTTGGGCCGGGGCACGGGGCTGGGGCCCAGTCGCCTCCTGGCTATTATTAGCAGCATTTGTAATCCTCAGCAACTGTTTCCAGGCTGCCGGGCAGTGCACACTCAGCCCTCGCCTTGGAAAGCATCTCCAGTGACTCACCGGATAGCCTTGGGCAGGTCCCGGGGCTCGCACACCCTGCTCTGTGCTGCGATGCTCTGTGACACCCGCGGGGCACCTGCTGGGGCTGGGATGTGCCTCTGCCTCCCTGTGCTCCTCGCACCTCCCTTGGTGGTTTTTGAGCCTCAGAGCTGTCCCTGTCCCCTTCCCAGTGCCCCTTGCCCTTGGATACAGCTCTAGAGCAGCCCCGTGCCTTGTACAGCATCCTGGAAACCACATCTGTTTCTCTCGTGTGATTCATCAGTGCCTGTGAGTACCAGGATCTCTGGAGAGCTCCTGGGCCACCCTTGGCCAGCTGGGTCCTGGCTGGGCCAGCTCAGCACCAAAGTTGGCAACTTGGCTGGAGCTGCTCTCTGGTGAGGTGCATTGGGACAGATGGACAGATCCAGGGCTGCCAGAGCCCACAGGTTCCTCTGATGTTGGGAAAACATGTTGGGAATGTTTTCCTCCCCTCTGGCTGCTCTTCAGCCCTGGTTTCTGTGAACAGGCACTGCTGCAATGCTTGTTGCCTTCAGAGAAGGGCTCAGCTCCTTTGTCCCCACTCAGCACAGGTGCAGTACCAGGGTTTTGTGTGCCTGGAATGAGTTCTTACTCAAGAAACGGGGAGTTCTGTGTCCTCCAGAAGCCTGGCTGGGCTCTTCACTGGCTTCAGCCGGGCAGCTGAAGGAACAGCACAGGGTCCTGCCCAGCTTTCCCTCCTGGGAATTGTTCCTCACTGTGTGGGCAGGGCAGGACAAGGATGCTGCTCACCCTGAGGAGTGTCCCTTTGGGAGGGTCAGGGAGCAGGCCTGTGTGCTGTGGGTGCTGTGGGAGGGGGAGCAATGCTGAGTGTGTGTTTGGGAGCCGTGGCCAGCACATGATCCCACAGCTGCCAGCACTGTGGCACAGCTGGCCGAGGGACTGTGAGGGACTACGTGCCCTTCCAGCAGGCACCACACACGTGTGGCAGTGCCCAGCCTGCTGATCCAAGGGTTGCTGCTGTGGGCAGAGTGGGACAGACCATCCACAGCTCTGCAGGATCTCCCTGATTCCCTGGTTCGGCTCCCTGTGAACATCCTCAAAGCTGCTTCATCCTTCCCCTCCTCCAGCACCACCCAGACCCAAGCCCAGGAGATGTTACAGACAGGGATGGGACGGGCCCTGGGCAGAGCAGGGAGTGCTTTGCTGATGGAATCGTTCCCTTTCCAGCCTGTCTTGGCTCGGTGAGGGCTGCAGTCCCTTGATGTGACTCAGCAGAGGCTCCCAGACCCTGTCTGCCTGCTGGCTCCTGCAGGCTCAGGGCTTCTCAATACATCAGCAGGCGCTCAGAGAGCTTTCTCTCCTTATTTATTTTCTCTCCTTATTTATTTTCTTTCCTTATTTGTTTTCTCTCCTTATTTATTTTCTTTCCCTATTTTCCTTCCCCCCTGTTTGCTCAGCACGCAGTGTGCCAGGCTGGCTCGCCTTGCCCGCAGCCATTAACCACTCGAGCAAAGTGCTGATGGATGAAGCCGCGCAGGGAGAGCGGCCTCGGTGTGTTACTGACGGGCTGGATCCCGCTGCCTCCTCTTTCCCTTGCTCCCTGCCGGTGCAAACTGGGATCTGCTGGGGCAGCTGAGTGTCTCAGCCTCCCTCCTGCTTCCATCTCCTGGTAAATCACTAAAATTGAAGGTTCCCTGCCCCTCTCTGCAGTGACCAGTTCATTGTAGCCTCATGCTCAGGGCTACAGAATGACCCAGTGGCAGAGCAGGGAAAGGAGCCCAGGAGTCCTTGTTTCCCTGAACTGCTGGTAGTGTTTCCCCTTGTCTCTGCTGGCTCCCATCGCTGAAAAAAACCCCTTAATTAGTCTGTCATTGTCTGTTCTCATCCCCATCCCCAGCTCGTTAATGGATGAGGCAGTGCTGTCAAAGCAATCCCGTAATGAAAAGCTGCTGGGTGGGAACTGGGTGGGAACAGCGGCGAATCTGGGGCTGTGGAGCGTGGTTCTTGTGAGAAACGCTCAGAAACTTCAACTCCCTAATGAGCCATCCTGTCCTGAAGTGACAGGTGGCAGGGACCGGGCAGGGTTGTCAGTGTTGGAGCAGAGCCACCTCCAAGATGCCATCCTGGCCAAAATGTTCAGGAGATCGGGAGGGTGAGTGGGCAGTGCCAACCTGGCTGGTTTGCCAAGGGTTAATTGCAGCTGAGCCGACAGCTTCAAACAGAGCAGGGGTGAGTGTGTGACAGAGGGGAGAGGGGACACACAAACCCTGTCTGGGGCTGTCACCTGCACAGCAGAGGCACAAAGGCTTCATCTGCCTCCTCTGCCAAGCTCCTGGTGCATTTTCCCTGTGCCTCCCGCCCCAGGCTGGGCCTCCCTGGGGGCTCCCGGTGCCTCTGGACACAGCAGGCAGCCCAAACCCCCCAGCTCCCACCAGGAGCCCTGCTCACATTTACAAAGTCATCATTTCCCCCTCTGATGCCTCCTGCCCGCCCTCCCTGTGCTGCAGGGGAGAGGGTGTCTAATTAAGTCTGGCTGTAATTGGCAGCTGTTCAGGCTGTGTCTGCGCTGCCAGAGGGCTGGGACAGGAGCTCCAGTGTCCCACAGGGCACTGGGGAGGGATGTGGGGATGTGCCACTCCCGTCGCAGCCCTGGCAGCAGCACTGCCAGGGAATGCAGGGCTCCCCACCCCGATCCCTGCCTGCTCAGATGTGCCCAGCTCTCACAGAGCCGCCTGTGCCAGGCACAAATGCCTCATCTCCTGCAGAGAATGGGAACTGGGGAGTGACACAGGACGTGTGTCACACCCAGGGACCTGTGCACGTGTCCTGCCCACCCTGAATCCCACCATGGGGCTCTGCTGGATGGTGGTGAGGGACAGAGGGGCATTGGGGTGTGTGGTGTGTCCCCTACATGGGTCCAGAAGTTTGGGGTCCCACAGGTCCTTGTGGGCTGGGTGAGGCCCTGGAGCTGTGCCAGGGTTGCTGGAGGACTCTTTGCCTCCTGAAGTGCCCACTTTTTGTGAAGCTTCCAGGTGAGGGCCGGCTTTGCCTGCTGCCAGGGATGCCATGCAGCTCAGCAGGGACATCCTGGTGCGGGTGTTTGCTGTAGCAAAAAGGGAAGGAGCTGGGTTTGGTGGTGCCTGCAGGGATGGGTGTGCTCAGCTGGGCTCCTCACCCTGCTGTGGGACACACCAGAGCTCCCCTGGCACTGCCTGCTCCTCATTAAGGGCTGGGTGGTCCCAGAGCTCCAGGAATGCTCTGCCCACTCTGTGCCTTGTCCTTGCCCGTAGCAGTGGCAGGAGCAGATGCTCCCACGCTCTGGGGGGCTCAGACCTGCAAAACTCCATCTCCACATGAGGGACATCCTCTCCAGCACCCCAGAGCTGGCAGGACCATCAGCAGGGCTGGAGAACTGCTCTTGGTCTGCAGCTGCTCCTCTGGGCAGAGAGAGGATGGAGAGCCCCAGTGGTGGGTGAAGGGGAGCTGCTGACACAGCAGCTGCTTTGCTCTGCTAAACTCTGACCAACATTATTATTATTTAGTCTTTTTTTAAAGGTTTCTTCCTTCCCCTTTTCTCCTGGCTTTTCTCTTCTGGCTGGCTCTCTCCTGTCTGCTTTCTTTCCCTCTTGCAATGTCTTGCATCAGGCTTGGAGCAGAAAGTGCAGCCATAAATGGCAACACACAGGACCCAGGAGTTTAATCCAAGATAATTTTCTCCTCTTGCTTTGCAGCCTGGGATCTTCCCTTTTCCTGAAGCTGGAGCAGGGCACTTATTTGTCCCCAGCCTGCCCACAAGGGCCAGGGCTGTCCCTGAAGAAAGGGTGAGGGACACACCACCCCCAAAGTGTCCTCTTGTCCTTTCTGAGAAAGAAGCCCAGGTTTGCAGCAGGGATGGAGCAAGTGGGGAGGAAATGGCCAGAAATGAGCTGAAAACCAGATGATGCTGCAGTGGGAAGCCTGGCTCCCACCTCCCACAGGCTGGGAGAGGGTTCAGTGCGGGCAGAGCCTTGAGGGGGTCAGGATGCCAAGCTCCTCTATCTGAGCCACCCTCCCCAGGGAGACCCAGGCTGTCCATGCTCAGTGCTGGCTGTGTCCAAGATGTCCCTGAAGCTTTGTCCTCGCCCTGCTTTGCTCCACGCGCGGGTGTCGTGGCCATGGAGCTGAAGGGCAGCAGCACGTTTGTGATCATCCAGCAAATGAAATGCTTGGCTCTGCAGCCGGGAGCCGCCGAGGCAGATGGATCGGATGGATCGCTGCCTTGTTACTGAAGGTGGATGACTTGCTGCATTTTAACCCTGGCCTTTCCCGAGCCCACTGAGCGGTGCCCAGGTGTGATTCAGAGGTGCCAGGGCATGGACTGTGCTGTGCCCGGGCTGGCTGGGTGATGCCCGTGGGCAGGAGCGGGCACGGAGAGATCCCGGAGCTTTCCCGGGAGGGTTCCCGGGGTATCCCAGGAGCGTTCCCGGAGCATTCCGGGTGCATTCCCGGAGCACTCCCGGGGCATTCATGGAGCATTCCCGGAGCGTTCCCGGAGCATCCCTGGAGCGTTCCCGGAGCGTTCCCGGAGCATTCTCGGATTGTTCCCGGAGTGTCCCCGGCCCGTTCCCGTTGCGCTCCCGGCCCCGCACGGCCCCGGGCCCTGCAGCTGCCGCCCAGCGCGTCCCTGGCCCGGCAATGCGATCTTTGTTTGCTGCAGCAGCTGCTGGGGCGGCCCGTGTCAAGTCTCCTCCAGATGCTCCCGGATAATGACGTGCACGGCTCCCTGCAGTGCTGTTTCTCGCCGGTTTTTGGTTTTGTTTTAATTTTTTTTTGTTTTTTTTTTTGTCCCTGAGGGGAGGTTTTCATGGCACCGGAGAGATGCTGATTTGTGGGCTCTTGGACAGAACACTTCGCTTCTTTCTTCTCCAGTTGTTCCTTCCTCACTCCCAGCTGCTCCAAACTCTCCCTGCATTCTCCCTGGGCTGTGCTTCCCACCAGAGCAGCACCTGGGGTACCATGGTCTGTGACAGTGTTCACAGTGGTCTGAGGATGAGGGAAGAGATGAGGATCTGACTCCATGTTTCAGAAGGCTTGGTTTATTATTTTATGACATATATTACATTAAAACTATACTAAAAGAACAGAAGAAAAGGTTCTCATCAGAAGGCTAGCTAAGAATAGAAAAGAATGAAAAACAAAGGTCTGTGGCTTGGACAGAGAGTCCGAGCCAGCTGACTGTGATTGGCCATTAATTACAAACATCCAACATGGGCCAATCCCAGATGCACCTGTTGCATTCCACAGCAGCAAATAACTATTGCTTACATTTTGTTGCTGAGGCCTCTCAGCTTCTCAGGAGAAAAAAATCCTAAGGAAAAGATTTTCCATAAAAGATGTCTGCAACAAGGGTGTTATCCATGTCTCCCAGTGCTGTCCCAACATCTTCCCCCTCCCTGCTTTGCAGGTGCTGGTTTTCACCTTGTCATTCACAAAGGAGCAGGTGTGCATGTACAGCAGGTTAAGGTTCCTAAATGGGACCTGGTTTCCCTCTGAAGTGGTTCCCCCTTGGAGAAGTGTTCAGCATGGAAAGGCTTTGGTGCAGGGTTGTTTCTGGGACAGAGTCACTTCATTTGTGGATTGACTGGAGTGAGAAGAGATTTGGTAAAAGAGAAGGCTCCCTTCAGATTTCTAGGACAGTTTGGGAAGTTGAGATTTAATTTTTAAGAACTGTTTGTGACTTACAATAATGCTACATCAGGTCTTAGTTGGAAGGAATAATATTGGCCTGTGAATTCAGGTCTTTTGCCAGCAAAGTTACAGAGAACTTTTTGATACTTATAAAAACTGTAATCAAAGCCACTTCATAGTGTTCTGCTATTCTACTGTATTTTATGTAAAGATCAGGATTTACTCTGACTGGGTTTTCAGTATTTCAGGACAGCAGCACCCAATGGCCATGGCAAGGCTGAGATTCAGGGGTGAAATTCTGAATTTTGGGCTTCTCCAGGCAGAGAGGGCTCTCCCCTCTCCCTGGCTCCCAGGGGCTGTGGCACTGCCAGGCTCCAGGTGGGGCTTTGTCCCTGCTGGCATTTCCAGCCCCGTGCTGGCATTTCAGTGCAAGGCCAAGGGACACGGTGTCCCTGCTCCCTGCCCACACAAATCCTCCTCCACAGCCCTCCAGGCACAGCAGGGAAACCTTCAGCTGAAGGTTTTGGGCAGGGAAAGTTGGCTGAGCACGGGGGTCCAGGCCACCCACAGCTGCTGTGGGGCTGGGAAAGCGCAGCCCAGCCCAGGAGGGCAGGGTGGGATGGGGAGGTCTCCAGGGGGTGATGGAGAAGGCAGCTGGCAGAGCATTAACAAACCAGACATGTCCCCTCCTCCCTTCTGCTGCATCAGCATCCCAGGCAGCTGCCTGAGCCCTGCCAGGACACACGGACAGCCCTGCCAGGACACACGGACAGCCCAGCCTGGAGCTGGCACAGCCAGCCCAGCCCTCACTGGGGCCTCCTTGCCCTGGGCCCACCCCACGGGCTGGAGCTGCCACAGGGAGAGATCCTGAGCTCCACAGGGAGAGATCCTGAGCTCCACAGGGATCATCTCCTGAACTCCACAGGGAGAGATCCAGAACTCCACAGGGAGCAGCTCCTGAGCTCCACAGGGAGAGATCCTGAGCTCCACAGGGAGAGATCCTGAGCTCCACAGGAAGCAGCTCCTGAGCTCCACAGGGAGCAGCTCCTGAGCTCCACAGGGAGAGATCCAGAGCTCCACAGGGAGAGATCCTGAGCTCCACAGGGAGCAGCTCCTGAGCTCCACAGGGAGCAGCTCCTGAGCTCCACAGGGAGAGATCCTGAGCTCCACAGGGAGCAGCTCCTGAACTCCACAGGGAGAGATCCTGAGCTCCACAGGGAGAGATCCTGAGCTCCACAGGGAGCAGCTCCTGAGCTCAAACCCTGGCTGCAGGACCAGGCACGGGAGGTCTCTGGGGTTCCCCGCTCCAGCAGCCATTCCTGGCTTGGCACACAGCACAGGCATGGGGCAAAGTGGGCCATGGGCCACCTTCAGCATTTGTCCATGTGTGCAGGAGCTGCCAGGGCTGGTTGGCTGAGCACAGGGAGGGCTCAGGGGTGTTTGTGCTCAAAGCTTTTGTCCTTTTTCAGATCCCACCACTGGGTGCCTCCCCTGGATCCAGCCTCGGGCACACAGGACAAGCAGAGGACACAAGGGGCCACGAAGCACTTTCCAGCCATGCAGAGGTGTGTGGGAGGCAGAGCCAGCCTGGGGAGGGTTGCACAGCCCACAGTGTCCCTGCAGGGTGGGGCATTGTCCCAGGGTGGCAGTGGCCATGGGGAGGGGGGCAAAGCTTCCCTGCTGTTCTCCCTGGTGAGGCTGCGTGGCCTCTTAATGACTCAGCCCATTTCAAACAGAAAGAAATGGTGCTCCAGGGGCAGGTTTGTGATGCCCTGGGGATGGGGGTCAGTGAGGTGGGTCCCTCTGAGGCAGCTGGAGAGGGAGCAGCCCCAGGAGGACAGAGGAACAGGGATGTGGAGGAAGGGGAAAGGGAGGTGCTGGCATCTGCCTCCAAGCAATTGAAGCAGAGAAGAGCTGTGCTGCAGGGAGCTCCTGGCTGGCACGAGCAGGGGTGCCCAGCCAGCCCTGGCACGCTGCTGTCGCCTGCCAGCCTGGCACCCCTGCCTGTCCCTCTCTGCTCCTGTCAAAGTGTGTTGGAGCAGATCTATTTTCCTTCCTTGGAGGTTTGCCACCCAAATTTCCTGCTTGCTCTCATTGTTAAACGCTCAGTTCCCAATGTCCAGGCGAGGAAGAGGCTGAAATCTCCCTCCTGGAGGGTTGAGTGTCCCAGGGCATGTCCCAGCTCACAGGGGCAGATGGATGTGATGGGGAACTGCTGCCCTGGGCTTGTCCCCTCCCTGTGCCCTCCCTCTGGGTGCCTCCCCAGCCATCCTCAGCCTGGGTGTCCAGTGGGAAGTGCCCATGTTTGGAAGTGTGGCCCAAAATAGCCGTGGCTGCCGCGGGTGGGGGTCCTGGTGCATCTCCTTGTGGGGAACAGGGTGGCCAGAGGAGGCCAAGGGGCTGTGAATAATGCACATTCCTGCCCCATGACAAACACACCCAGCTCTGGGCTGGGGCTGTGCTCCAGCAGCTCCTCCCCAGCTCTGCCCTGCACAGCCAGCACTCAGCTCTGCCTGCTCCTTCCCCTGCGTCTCCTTCCCCACAGCTTTTCCCTTGGCAATGAGGGGCTTGGCAGCCTCCCCTCTCTGCAGGTGCTCTGTCCTTTTGCCAGGAGGCTGCAGGAGACACCCCTGGGTGCTGGTTGAGACCGTGTTCACAGGGGTCTGAGGATGAGGGAAGAGATGAGGATATGACTCCATGTTTCAGGAGGCTTGGTTTATTATTTTATGATATATATTATATTAAAACTATACTAAAAGGATAGAAGAAAGGGTTTCATCAGAAGGGTAGCTAAGAATAGAAAAAGAATAAGTTATAACAAAGGCTTGTGGCTCGGACAGAGAGTCCAAGCCAGCTGACTGTGATTGGCCATTAATTAAAAACAACCACATGAGACCAATCACAGATGCACCTGTTGCATTCCACAGCAGCAGATAACCATTGTTTACATTTTGTTCCTGAGGCCTCTCAGCTTCTCAGGAGGAAAAACCCTAAGGAAAGGATTTTTCATGAAAGATGTCTGTGACAGCAGTGCCCCCTGGGCTCGGCTCACGGGGGTTTGCAGCTGGAGCACAGGGCTGTGCAGGAGGAAATCTCTCATGCAGGGGCTCTGCCATGTGTCCTTGTCTTATCTCCAGAGCTGGGCTGCTCCCCTGTCTGTCTGCTTGGAGATTCTGCACAGGACAAGGTTCTGGGCTTGATGAAGTTTGTTGTATCTTGTAGAAGGGAGCCCCAAAACTTCCAAAATTGCTTTGCCTTTTAAAAAAACCCCAAAATGTGCTGTTGCTGCTCCAGACACCAGCTGTGGATGGCTCCTGGAGGGGTCCCAGCACAACCTCCCAGTGCTGCCTTTGACCCCCATGGCTGCTGAAGGTCCCTGTGTTCCAGAGCAGCTCCTTGGCCCGTGGCTCTGGCTGGGGATCCACCTTTTCCTCCTGCCAGCACAGCCTGAACAAGCCCGGCCTGGGGGCACACAGAAGTCCCTGTGGCTCTTGGCAGGAGGGGTGGCAGGGGTGCAGCTGGGAGGGAAGTGCTCAGGCACAAGGCTCTTCTTAAAAACCTTAGTATCTCTTTGATTATAAACCTTCATATCTTAATTTGATTTGATTATAAACAATATCTTTTTGATTATATACCTTCATATCTCTTTGATGATAAACCTTAATATCTCCTTGATTACTTGCATTTCACAGCCAGATGACTGGGACTGACTAGTGAGAGGGAAGCAGCCTAATGAACCTCACTCATTAGTGAGCATCCCTTTGTCCTGTGCCTGGGAGGAGGCAGGGAAGGGGTGCCCAGGATGTCCCTGGAGCTCCAGGCTCTGCACCCCAGCCCTGCCCCACCAAACGTGGGTTATTCAGCACAGCACCTTCTCCTCATGGCTGTTCTGTTTCTCGCTCCCCCAGGAGGAAGAGGTGGACTCAGAAAACGAGAAGCTGGTGGTGAGAGAGCCAGAGGATGAGGATGGTGAGTGCCAAGCAAGCCAGAGGTCTGCAGGGAGATTATGGACAGCTCTGGAGCCCTGAGTGCTTGGGGATGCTCTCCTTCCTCCAGGAAACTCCTGCCCCTTGCCCAGATGCCCTTGGGCTGTTTGCCATGGGGCAGCTTTGTGATGCAGCTGCTCCAAAAGCTCCTTGCTCATCCAGGACAATCTCCAGGGGCTTTAGCCAGGGCCACGTTTAACTGATTAGCCAATTAGTTGATTGGAAAATGATTAATTGACTAATTGGGGTGACAACTGCTGCAGTGCTAAGCAAATGAAACAGATGGTGCCTGAATGTGTGTCTGGAGGGGTCTCTGCCCTGCTGGGGTGTCCCCAGGAGTCCTGGCTGGGGTGCTGGGGACAGCTGGGGCAGCAGGAGGCCTTGGGGGGTTCTCCCTTCCCTGCCCCACTTTCTGCCTGGCTCTCTGAAGGTGCTGGGTGGCAATCCCCAGCTCGGGAGGATTATGCCTAATGCCACAGAGAATCAAATTTTAATCCTGGTGCCATTCCTGCGAGGCAGGGGAAGCTCCTTTGGAGACAGGGCTCCCAAAATACACTCATTGCACCCTGCAGGGCTTCCTCACAGCGCTGGTGGCTGGGGATGCCACTGTGGGGGCTGTGAGGGGTCTGCTTTGAGGATTGGTGGGTGTATTCTGCCAAATGGATGCTCAGCAATGCTGCTCTGCCTCTGTGTCTGCTTCTGCAGGTCCAGCTCTGTTTCAGGGCTGCCCTGGCACTGCAGGGGCATCCTTACAATGGGCTGGGGAAGGTGATGAGTACTGGCTAGCCCTTCCTAGACACCTCCTGCAGGCAGGCCCTGGCTCCTCTCCTGAATTATTCCCACTGTTTCTGAAGTATTTCCTAATGGAGCTGGGCAAATCCATGGCCTGGGCTGAGGGATGGAGCTGGGAGCATCAGCAGTGCCCTGGGACCAGCCCTGCTCCTCCTGCACTGCCTCCTGTGTGTCCTGGCCCCACTCAGCCCAGAGATGTCCCTGGGGCAGGTGGAGATGCCCCAGCCCTGTGACCAAAGGCACCAGAGCAGCTTTCCCTCCCTGTGGGCAGGGATAACACCAAAGCCTGCTCAGGGCAGAGCTGCTCTCACCCTGCCAGCTCAGGGTCACAGCACTGGCAATGCAGGGCACAGAGATGAAAGACAAATGTTTTCTTTAATATGAACTCATGGAGGCTCTCAGTAAGTAGGTCACCTCCTGTTCCTCTGGTGTTTTCCCTGTCCACATGAAAACCCAGCCTCCCCTTTTCTGGGTGTTTCCTGAAGTTTGTTTTCAATCTACAGAGAAAGTTCCTGAGCTCCAAAACCAGCCAGAGGTTTCCAAACCCACACACTGCCTCCTTTTTGTAATCTCACCCTGTGGGCAGGGAGATGGGGACCTTCCTTGCCTCCCTCCTCCCTTATTATTTGCTGAGGAGGTGGCAACTAAACTGCTCCTTTTGGGCCACTCTAAATCCCAAATCTCACTTGATTTGGCAGAAAACCATGTGAGGGAAACAATCTTGATTGTCCTTGAAATCATTGGAGCTTTACAAAGGTAATGAGCAGCTCCTGCTCTGCACCAGCATAAGGAACAGGATGTTACACCCTCTTTTTTTTTTCTTTTTTTTTTCCTTTCTCCTAATATCTCCCAAAGCAGCAGCCAGCTGAATTTTCTTTCCATGCACTTTTATGGTCACCCAAGGTGCTGATAAGCTGCAGCATTACTGCTTCTTTCCAGCTAGCCAGGTTTTCTTTGTTTGTTTGTCCATGGGGAGGGTTTCCCACCCAGGGAAGTGGAATATGGCCAAGCTGAATGTTTGGGGCTGCTTGTGTTGTTCAGCCATTTGTGACCAAGCTGGATAAAGGATTTGCATCCCCTGGGAGCCCCAATGGCATTTAGGGATTAGAGAAACACCCCAGATCAGTAATTGAGTAGTAATCAACCAGGGCTGCCCAGGGAAGCTCCCCAAGATCAGGAGATGTAAAGAAGTGAGGAGATGTGGGCATTAGCAGGGGGGAGGTCTCTGGGAAGTTCCCATCCCACTCCTGTTGCTCCAGGCATGGTGTCCTGGTTTAAGGCAAATTTGAGAGAGAATATCTGAAGGGGTTCTTCTAGAAAGTAGATTTAAGTGGTTTTTTTGCTTTGCCTTTTTGTTTTTACAATAACTCACCAAATTTTATTAGTAAATTACACTTTTGGCATGGAAATTGGTAAAAGTTATTTTTTATTGTTATTGTATTTATAGTTATTGTATTATATTGTGTTGTATTTTATTATATTGTATTTATAGTTATTTTATTATATTGTGTTGTATTTTATTATATTGTATTTATAGTTATTTTATTATATATATAGTTATTGTATTTATCATTATGGAAACAAGCCTTGCACTGCTTGTTTCTGAGATCTCTGGTTTCCCCACCTACAAAATCAGGCTCTGAATTACTTTTTACATGGAGGTCCCCAAGGTCTGGCAGCAGCTGAATGTGAGCATGAGCTTGGGGTTGGAGAAATCCCAAAATCAAGGTACTGGACACAAGGAGAAAAATCCTTAAGGGCAGAATTGATCAGAAAATAGAGGGGAGCTGATGCTGAATCCTGAGTGTGAGGGGTTTTCATTTGGGCAGGTGGAGGAGGAGACACAATCATGGATATGGCCACAATTGCAGTGGAGAGTTTGGGAAGGGGCTCCCTGTGTTCATCCATGAGCTGTGCACAGGTTGGGGTTCCTCTCCTGCCAGGGGAATTTCACCCCTTTAGGGTGCAGGAGCCCTTTAGGGTCCTGCTGGTGTCATCCTGGATACTGGTTTGTGGATAACGTGCAATTTTTTCAGGGCCAGGCAGATAAATGAAGGAACATCTTCCTTGGAAGCATCCCCAGGGCTCTGGGGGTCTGGGGAAGCAGCAAATATTTCTGGGAATGAGCAAACCCCAGTGCTGGATGGTTGGGCTGAAGCAGCCCATTCCTGCAGTCCTTGGGAGATAAAGGCTCTGAGATAAGCAGCCCACAGATAACACTCACCCACAGCAGCAGCTCCTCCTGGGCTGAGCTCCCCTCCTGTTGTTTTCCCCTCTCTGCAGGCAGATAAAGCACGGGAGAGGTTTTTAAGAGCAAATAGTGCTGGAACAAAATCCGATTGGAAAAGGATCAGCTTTGGCTCAGAGTCTGAGCTTTGCTGCTCTAATTAGCACAGGCTGAGGCTGGAGAGAGCACCCAGAGAAGGAACCTTGGCTTCTCCTCAGGGCTGGTGACAGAGGGGCTGTGTTGGTGCTCCTGGGGCTGTTTGCAGCCCTGGCATTTGCCATGTGGCATCTTCTTTTTGGCAAGGGCTGCAGGAGAGCTGGGACAGCTCTGCTTGTGGCACCATCCATGAGCCCCAAGCTGGGGAAAGGGCCCCTGGATGAGCAGAGGGAGGGAGGAGGAGGAATGCAAGCCTGGAGAGGAGAAGTGGAAAATGCTGCGAGTTAATCAGGGCAGGATTAGCATGTCTTGATAAGCCAAGATGGGCCTGCAAGGTTTTGAATCCAGGGAGAACAATGGCATATGGTTCCTGGGCTGTAGGATTTCCTTGGATCTGCTTCCAGCAGGCTGCTTACTCACAGCAGTCCTCACTGTTTGCAGTGCTGGCTGTGCCCAGGCTCCTGCCATCCTCTGGGATCCACCCTGGCAGTGCCCAGGCTCCTGCCATCCTCTGGGATCCACCCTGCCTCCCTGGCTGTGCCCAGCCTTTCTGCAGATTGAAGCTGACTCAGGGAACGTGCTGGAGTAGCCAGAGTATTTGGGGTGCAGGAGCAGAGCAGAGAGCACCCAAAGGAATAACCCTACTGCTGTGGGTTGTGGCTCTCAGGAGGTCTCTGGTTCACAGATTTCTTGCTGTTTTTTTGTCTCCCCTCTCCAGGTGCAGAGGAGACATTTTCTTTTAAATACAGTCCTGGGAAGCTAAGGGGAAACCAGTACAAGTCAATGATGTCCAAAGAAGAACTAGAGGAAGAACAAAGGTAAGTTGAGGTTCCTTTTTCTTCTTGCCCAAGCCCACCTGGCTGATGTGCCTTGGAGCAAGCTGGGTGTGCTCAGACTCTCTCCCCACACTGCCCTCAGTGTCTCACTGCTCTGGAGCTCCAGACCTCTCCCACATAGGAAGATATGAGAACAAATAAAGCCACACTGATTTAGGAGATGGAGGCACTGTGGCCCTAAATACCTTTGGAGCTCCTCTGGATGCTTAGACCAAATTTTCCTGGTGGATTTGCCCTGACCCCATTGGTTCTGTGCTGACAGGGGTCTCCTGAGGAGCTGACCTTTGGTTACTTCTCCTCCCTTGGGGCTGGGGATAGCATCCCAACCAAGGGCATGGGCACAGCTCAGAAACACTGGGGCAAAGTGAGGGAGCACAAGGTTCTAGAGCTCACTGAGATGGGGCTGGCACTGCAAGTGTCCATGCCCAGGGCTGTCTCCTCAGCTGGATGTGGTGGGGATTTACCAAGTGGTGAGCCTGGTCTAGATGGAGGATTGTCCATCTTGCACTTTTTGCTGAAGTATCCCCTGAGGCCTGCATGAAGAAAGGTCAGACCTGTCCTGTCACTTCAAACAAGCGCTCTGGCTCGAGATTCCCCAGCCTGTAGAAGGAATAACCCCCAGCTGAGGGCTCTGTGGCAGGCTGCTCCCTCACAGGCGTCTGCAGCTCACACCCCTTCCCTGAGGGTGAGCTCCAAGGAACTGATTTCCCAGGGGTTGCTCAACAGGCCTGGGAGGTGGTGCTGTCCCCACTGCTGTCCCAAGGGCTGTGGGACCCAATTCTCCACCCAGAGGTTTGCAGAAAGTGATTTAGGGGCATTTGTCACCCCTTGCCTGTCAAATCATGGTTTAAGTACCACCACAGCTGGCCTGGTGTAAAGAACCAAGCAGAAACTTGAGCACAGCAAGGAAGGCAGGGATGGGGGATCACGCTCACCCCCAGCTCAGGCTTCTCCTGCTGGCAAACCCTGCCTTGAGGCTCTTGGGCAGCATCCCTGTGATGCTGGCTGAAGTTTATCTGTGTGAGGTGAGCAGGACACTGTGGTAAGCAGAGTAAATCCAGAGACCTGTCCTGCTCTGGGATCAGCAACAGGAATGAGCTCTGGTTTCCTCTGGCATGGGATTGATTCTGCATTGGCAAAAATGTTTGCTTTCTTCTTTTCCATGTGTCTGTTGTGCCTGAAGCCCCCACCCTGTAACTGCTGAGCAGGGCTGTGAGTGTCACTGCGTTTCTCACTTGGGGAGGGTGCTGGGGGGATGAGCCAAGTGAATGCCAGGGACACCCATGGGGCTCGATGGGATTTGCTTTTCAGGATCCTGGGGACACCCATGGGGCTAAATGGGATTTGCTTTTCAGGATCCTGCTAAGCACCAAGCAAAAATCTGCCTGCAGCTGGCAAATTCCAACCCTTTGCACCAGCAGCTCCATCCAAGCTGAGCAATCACTGTTCAGGTTTGCAGGGCCAGGACTCCTGCAGGGCCTTGGGCTGGTTCCTGTGTGGCAAAAAATGCCCTTGTTGTCACATGGAGACACTGAGGTGACGTTGTCTAAGGACAGCAGTGGGATGGGGGTTTTGTTGGGCTTGGAGAAATCCCAAAATCAAGGCACTGGACACAAGGAGAAAAATCCTTAAGGGCAGTATTGATCAGAAAATAGAGGGAAGCAGATGCTGAATCCTGCATGTGAGGAAGGGAGGGGAAGGACTCAGAACTCAGGACTCAGAACAGGCTCCAGGGGTGATGGACCCGTCCTGGGCACATGGCACAGCCCAGGCACCTCAGGCTGCTCTGTCTGTGTGGAGCAGCCCCAGGGCAGCACAGTGCACCTGAACTGATGGGTTTCATGTCCCATGGAGGCTCTGACCAACCTTCTCCACCTCAGGGCCACTGCCAGATGTGTTTTTCCTACTGCTCCTTTATTTTCTTCTCTTCCATATTTGTGTTGTTCATTTCTTTAAGGCAGCTTGGTGAACTTTTTTTTTTTTTTTGTCTTGCTTTGTTGCTGGCTTACTTTCCCCCCCCTCAAATCTTCACTGCAGCATCAGCAGCTTTTCATTGCAGGCCTCGCAGGTGGTGCAAGGGGGCAGGGCTGCTGCCAGGTAAGCTGGGAGAGCTGAGCACAGCAGCTCAGCCTTGTCCTGCATCCTCCTCCTTGCCCTTCCACCCCTCTCCATGAGCCCTGCCAGTGCTGCTGACCTGCTGTGACCCGGCTTTGCCACCTTTATGTTGCAGGATTGAGCTGACCTCTGATCTCACATCTCTGTAGCGAGTACCTTAGGTCCTCGGCCACAAACATTCTTGCAAATCTTTTTGGTAAGGACACACTGCTGCTGCTGCTGCTTAGAGGTAGTGGTACCACTGGTAACACCTGCTCGTGTCTTTTGGGTGATTTTGCTTTTATTTTCCAGGGGAGGGCTTGTTTGGAGCTGCAGTTGGTTGCCTGTCCCACCTCCCTCCCCACCACCTTCCCCTTCCCTCCTCATAACAGATTAATGAGTCCACTCCTCTCTGCCTCCATCTCACTTTCCACGAGCACTCCAGGGCAAATGGGGGCTCTCACATTTGGATGCTCACCTCTTCCAGCTTGGATGCCTGAAACTGGATATCCCACAGCCACTTTGTACTGATTTGGGAAACTGGGGCTGCTGCAGAATATTAGGGTGTGTTATCAAAACTCAGATAGGTTTAGCGTCCACTTTTAGTCCTGTCACTCCTTCAGCTTTCCTGTGAACCAACAGGTTCCCATGTGAAGCAGCAGAAAGAAGAAACATCCCAAAAATGCTTTTTTGGGAGGACCAGAAGTGGGTTCTCGGAGGCTGCTTGCTGTGTAGTCCACAACTTTGAATTTTGGGACTCCTTGATTTTGGATATGCCATTGAAAATATTCCTTGCCTGTTCCAGAAGGAGCTGTAAGACTTCAGACAGGAGAGTACAGGCATGCAATAGATTTGGTTATTTAAGCAAAAAACCAACTTCTGTTCTAACCTGCATCCCTGCAGAAGCTGTGGTTGTCCTGCCTACAATTCACTTGAATCTTGTGGCTTCCAGCTGGTGCTAAATCTGGACTAAAAGGGGAAGGAATGTGACCTTCACTAAGTGAGGCAACTTCCTGCTTTTGGTGACTTCAGCCTTAAAAATTAGAGTGCTCACTGAGGGAGGAGGACAGTAAATCCTTTTGGCAAATACTTGTGCTGGGGTGGTGGCTGTGCTTGATCACACCAGGTGGGTCACCAGTCCTTCTGGAACAGAAGCACGTAGCCTCTGCCCCCCTGGGGGAGAAAAACAGTCTGGGCAGGAAGGGGAAGAGTGCAGGGGAAGGATGCAGCCCCTGGTCCAGCCAGCACAGCTTATTCCCAAATCCTTGTCCTGTGCACCTGAGGCTTTTGGCCATCTGTTGCCAGCTGGGGCTCAGGAAATGTGAGTGCTGGTGGTGCAGCTGCCCCTGCTCAGGCAGGGCTGAGCTGTGTGGGTGTGAGATACAGCCAGGCTGCCTGAGAGGTGCTGCTGTCCCTCTCCTGTGCACAGGGAGGAGGAACACCCCAGTGCCTGCAGGGCCTGGCTCTCATGGAGTGCTCTCTGCCAGATGTTCTTCAAACCTCCCTTGGGGTTGAAAGAGGTTAGTGGGGATTTTTCCTGTTAGAAATGAGTATGGTCAGGGCTCTGCTGAGTGTTGGCAGCTGCAGCAAAGCTCCACTCCTTATAAAAGAGAAAACAATGGGAGAAATGGCCCCCTTGGGTCTCTGCTTTCAGTTCTCTCTTTCCATGAGGCAAAGCAGCTCCCAGCCAAGCCTTGCTTGGCCTCAGGGCTGTCAGGGGGTTGAGCTCTCTGTGCTCTCTCCTTGTCACTCTGGGCTAGGAGTGTTGGTGGGACAAAGGAGAGCAGATCCCATCTGACAGGCTCTAGAAAGGTCTCTCCTCTGTGTGGGATTGAGGAAGAGGTGGGGGTGAAGAGGCAGAAGCTGCTCCATGGCAGAGCCATTGAACAGGGTCTGATGAATGGCACCAAACTGCTGCTGGCAGGGCACTCCTGGATGGAGCAGGACATCCCCCAGACCAGATGGGGATATCCCAGATGGGGATAGGTGCCCAGTTTCCCTGCCTAATGGACTCACTTCCCACATCCAGGTGACCCATCCAAGGAACAAACTCTCCTCCTGCCTCTCAATCCTCTCCTCTCACCTCCTGGCCAGCCACAGATGGGCTGAGGTGACACTGTTTGAATGCAGACTGGGTTTAAGCCTGGAGTTCAACTGCAAATTAGAATTCATGCCAGGGGAATTGGGTGGCTGTAAATATCAAGCTCAGCCCTTTTCTTAGTGGTGATTGAGCACTGGGAACCTGCCTCCTCCCCAGCTGGGTTCAGAGTGCCTCTTGGTTATGGGGCACTGAAAAAAACTGGGCTTGGACTCTGGAATTTCAGCAAGGCAGGGCAGACCCTGCTTCTAGGGAATGTCAGAGAGGAGAGACCTTTCTGTGCTCTACAAGGCATCCTGAATGAACGTGCGATGCAGCTGTGGCTTGAGGGCCAACTGTGCAGAAGTTTGAAATTTGAATGAGACAATGCTGGTGATGACAGCCCTGGAGCACACAAGGGCAGGAAGCAGCTGCAGAGGTTTGATGGCTGTGTTGACAGACCTTGGCCTATTTCAAACATCTCCATTAGTAGCCCTCCAAAAATAGGTGGGTGGACAGGGCTGGGGGAGGTTGCATTTTGGAAGAGCTGTCCATTGGCATCTGTCCCTGCCCACCCCCTGCATTGCCATCACACAACCCTGGCCTGCCTGCTCGCTCCCCTCTCTGTACAGCATGGGGACTGGGCTTTTCTCCTCCCTCTCTTTGCTAACCTTCCCCCCACCCAGTGGCTTTGCTGTCTGTCCTGTCCTGTCCTGTGCTGTCCAGCATGGTGCTTCTTTTGGATGAGGGGAGCTGGTAAGTTTGGGCTTTTTGGGGGGTTGCGGGTTATTATTTGTTTGCTTCTCATCTTCTGCAGCACGATAGTCGTCCTGGGCTGAGGGAGGAGGAGGAGCAGCAAGGGGCCATGGGTGGGCACTGCTTTACTGCAGCCACAGGGATGGCTCCAGCCATGGGCAAGGTTCCTTTCAGCTGCCCAACACCCAGGGCATGAGGTGTTTTTGCTTCCCAGCTGCCTCTTGTAGTAAAGGGCAAGAGTTTGGGTTTCTCTGCTCCTACATGCTCACTCTGTAGGTGCCCAAGTCCACTTAGATGTGGAGGGAGTCTGCTGGTGGCCTGGTGCTGTTCCTTGCCTCCATATCCCCAGGGAAAACCTCCTCTGACCTATGAGATGTCAGTGGAATGGAGCCCTGGCCCTATTTATAGTCATGATTGAGTCATGAATCCCAAAAAGCTTTAAAAACAGAGTAACTCAGGATGCCTCCCTCAGAAAGCCAGGGAAGGGGAGGCCAGGAAGACCCTTCCCATCTCCTCCTCTCCCATCCCAGAGAGGAAACTCTTGCAAACTCCCCCGTAGCCTTTGCAGGGTGTGAGTCTCTGACCCTGCCTTGGCATGAGATTTTAGTTCAGACAGCAACTCTGCTTGAGCTCCTGGGTTTTTTTTTTTTTTGGCTCAGGTCCTGAATTGTCCTGGCTTGTGGCTGCTTCTCCGTGTCTCCCTCACCCAGCTCTCATGACTTGTCTTCATCTGCTTCTGCTTAACCTTGTGCAGCATGGGCAGCTGGCTGTTGTCTGCCTGCTAACTCCCTGGGAGCCCTGCTCTGCCTGTGCTGGGCTCCCCTGCAGCTGGGACAGACCTAGGGATGCAGGAATTGGGGCATCTTGCCAGGCTGGGAGCAAACTGGTGTTCAGTGAGCTGAAAAAACATTGAGTGATGGAGGAAAGCACAGCCCAGCCTGCCCCTGGCTTTTCCCACTGCTGTGGTGTTGGCTGGGGAGGTCAGGAGTGTGGCAAGGGAATGGGCACACGAGTGATGGATGAGCTGGTCAGGAGCCCAAGCCACCTCCCTGGCTGTGCTCTGGCCTTTTCAGCTGTTGCTGCTCTGGCTGGGCAATGTGAGAAGCTTCTGCCTCAAACCAGCTGTGGGCAAGGAGTGCTGGGGTGATACAGCCCTGATCCCACTGGCTCCTCAGCAGCCCCTGTCCTAAAGCCACTGAGACCTGTGCTCCCTGCTCACACTGGTCCTGGCAGCCTTGAGGCACAGCAGGTATTTCCCAAAATCCAGAGCACCTTTAACTTCTCTGTCCCAGAGGAGGAATTTCAGATCTGTGCTGATGAAGCTCCTTTTGGTACTTCTCACTCAGTTCCTTCTCTCTTTTCTAAGCACTGTCTCTCCCTGTTCTGCATTTAAGTCCTCTCTGTGTTTTGCTGATTGGCTGAAACAACTGGCTCACATTTTTAGGAGCACCAGGAAAGCTTAATTCAGTGTGCATTCCTCATATTCTTCCTGCAATACCTCAAGACTGGGTTAAAGAGATGGTGTCTGCCCCCATGGTGAAGAACTGGGGACAGTGGTGATGGGACCATCCCCAGCAGTGAGATGGGAGGGAACTCCTTGGGGAGATCTCAACCACCCATTGCAGGTCTGTCCAGCACTAAGGGCTTTTATTCCCTGCTCTTCATCCTCAAGGGTCAATCCTGGTCTGGAGTGAGAAGAGTCTGGAGCCAGGTTGCTGTTCACCTTCCTTGCCAGGATTTCAGAGCAGAGCACTCATGGTTCTGACAAGGTCCTGAGCCAGGGAAAGGAGCTGGGAATGCTCCGTGCTTCTGAAAGTAATCTTTTTGAGTGAAACTATTCCTTAAAAGGGCACAAGCAATTACCAGACATGGTTACAGAGGCCTCTCCTTAGAGTGAGTCAGGACTCCTTTGGAAAGCTGAAGTCTGTGAATGTGCTACAGATCTCCTGATCTGCTGTGGATTTTTGCACACATGATAGATGCACATGGCAATGCCACCAGTAACCCCTGTTTTTCAGAGTTGAGGTGTTGTCTTCTCGGAAAAACAGGAAGCCTTGTGTCAGTGCTGTGGGTGAGCTGGAGTAAAAGGAATGCTCCTGAGGCCACCAGCACCTGCAGTTTCCATGCTTCTTTGAGACCTTCAGTCCCTGAGCTGCCCTCCTATTCCAGGACCTGCTTTTGTCTGGGTTCCTTGTCTCCAGCTTTTCCATGCACAGAACCATGTCCAGCTGACAAATCATGTGATTCAGAGACTTGGCTGTTGGCTTGGGCAAGAGCAGAGATATCTGGATATTCTTTATCTGAAGAAAGGATACAGCTTCTGGCAAAAGCTGACCCTAACCTGGTTTGATTGATGAGCTGCTGGGGGCAAGCATGCTGACCCAAGCAGAATGGAAAGGAGGGAAGAGCCAAGGATAAGCAGTGGCTCAAATCTCTGGGCCTCCATCCCAAGCTAATCAACATTTCCAGTTTCCATGGCTGAGATGGCAGAGCTTCTCAGCCTGGGGGTTTTATGGCCCCAATGTCCCAGAGAGGGACTGCCTCATGCTCTTTATTCTAATTCTCCTCACAGCTTGCTCCACGACCAGAAAGGGGTATCCCTGTTGTGCAGATGGGAATTTCTGGCTCTGATGTTCATCCTCCATTAGGGCCATGCTGGTTTTGAGATCTTCTCACCCCAGCTGTCGGCCTGGCCCTGTGGAGATGAGTATCCCTGTGAGGGGCTCATCCACCCTCTCTGATGTCCCCCATCCCTCCCTGCTCCACCTGTGGCACTCTGGAGGGGACCTCCCCTCCTGGGCCCCCGTGGCAACGAGCTTATGTCCTGCCACGTGAAATCTGATTATGCTTGCGTGACTTGAGCGGGATGATCCGTCCTCAGCGCCGCGGATCCCGCAGAGCGATTATCCACCCTGGAAAATTTCCTTTCTTTGCCCTGGTGGGATGGCCAGCGAGCCTTGGCAATGGTGCTCCAGTTACCCCAGTGCCATGGGATGATCTCCCATGTAGAATTCAGTAACCCCAGTGCCATGGGATGATCTCCCATTGGGGCTCCAGCTAACCCCAGTGCCACAGGATGATCTCCCACCCAGGATCCAGTACCCCCAGTGCCAGGGGATGATCTCCCATTTGGAATTCAGTACCCCCAGTGCCATGGGATGATCTCCTATCCAGGTTCCAGTAACCCCAATGCCACGGGATGATTTCCCACCCAGGATCCAGGTCACTGGCCATGTCACAAGGCTGCTGGACAAAGCAAGGTTTTACAGAAGAGCGAGGAAGAAATGAGGCTTTTCCTCACCCTCACATCGTGGCTGGCAGGAGTAGGGGACTTCCAAACGTGGCTCAGGTGTTATGGACCATGAACCAATTGAATCGAGGAGGAATGAGGCTGGGGTGTATCTGAATGTGCTTGTAGGGTAGGTGATGTGTGTTGTAGCTTCCCTCTACCCCAGTGCAGGTCTCTGTGTCCATGGGCAGCTGTCCAGCCTTGGGCCAGCTGTTTCCTGATGTGGGTGGTTCACCCATGAGAGTAAAGCCAGAGTGTCCCCACACATTAAACACATCTCACCCTCCTTCCCTGGCACACTGGGGGAGTTTCCCATCAAAAGGAAGTGACCTGCAGGGAGTCTGGGGATTTTACCTCCTTCCCTTGAACAGACTCATCTGTAGAAAGATTGAGAAAGGTTGAGCAGTTCAGGCACACCAGCCTGTGAAATCAGCTCTTGTTCCTGGCTCACCTGGCTACAGATGGGAGAGGAATCTGGGCTGGTCAAGGGTGCCAGCAGCCCAGGAGGCTCTGCACAGGCCAGTGAGGCAATAACCCCTGGAGTTAATTAGTTTGGCTTCTCCAGTTGTTATTAGTAGCTCAGAAGGGTTGTAACTTAGCTTGGTGCCAGACAAGAGGATTTGCACTTCCGATTGGGTTTCGACTATCCTGCTGCAGTTGATGAAGCAAAGTCCTTCTTAGAGGCATGAGGTTTGCAAACAGCAGCTTGTCCTGCCCTGAGGGGGAAGCTGCCTTGCCTTCCTCCCAGCACACACACCGAGGGCTCTCCCTGCTCATTTGTGTGAATAATAATGAAGCAACCTGAGGAGTGAAATGACTGAAATGATTTCTCTCCCTGTTTCTCTTTGCAGACCTGAAGACTATATGAAGTTGTCCCTAGCCTCCTCCTAAAGGCATCCCTTGGCATCATTAAAGGCTTGAGAGAAATACCAAAACCAACCAAACACACCCATAAGAGAAACCCATAAACCCTCAAAACTTGGGATCCCCTCTTGGTCTGAAGTTGAGTTCTTCAAAAACTCCTGTCAAGTTTGAGGATATCCTGTTGTGTGGCTCCACAGGCTGGGGCTGGGCCCAAGCAGTGACCTGAGTTGTGTTTGGGAGACTGGGAAGAACCTTCCTCCCTCTCCCCCAAGCAAAACCCAAAGTGAACACTAAATATGCAACAAGTCTATTAGCTGTGTTGGCTTCATATATTGGGCCATGAAATTCATGTTGTTCCTTTCCTGGGGTGGGCAAACCATAGCTCTGCTCTCAGACCAGCTGGGACCTTGCACCAGAATCTCAAGTTGTTTTGTCCTGGGGTTGAACTCCTCTTTGTTGCTGGGGGCTGGTAACTGCCTGTGATTTCCAGTGTTGTACAAAGCTGCTTTACTCTTTGAGGGCTGGAGAGACAAATGGGGTCTGTGTGAGGGATGGCAGACGATGGCTGGGCTGACTCAAATCTTGCTTCTGTAGTTATTTTAGCGGAGAGCTGATTCTGTAGGTACACAGGATACTCAAGAAGTGATGAAGTTTGATCGTTTAGCTGTTCTGCTTGTGGTGGAGAGGCCGCACTTTGGCTGCTGTTATTATCTGCATCCTCATTTTCCCTGCTCCAGCTCCCAAGAGGAGAGACCCAAGGAGGAGGCAGCCATGGCATCAGGAGCTCCCTCTGGCTCAGGATGGGATAGTGGAGGTCCTGGGAGAGGCCCACTCTCCTTCCTCTGCCTGCTGGCTGTTCCAGTGCCCTCTTCTCTTGCTGGTCCATGGGAACCAGAGCTCAGCACTGCCCCTCAGCTCTGTCACACAGAGCAGATGAATTTGGCTGGGCACATACTTGGTTTTAAATCAAACCCAGCTGGTTTTTGAAAGAGAGAAGAGGGTCCAAGTCCTTTAGTGATGTTATAGAAACACCAGGCCTGGGTGGGGATGTGTCCTCCAAAGCTTCTCTGTCACTGCCTCTTGGCTAACACTGCAAACATATCAGGAACCCAACAGGCTGCTTTTTCTTTTTTTTTTTTTTTTTTTTCCTTTTTAATTCCTATGCAGACAATACTTGAAACCTTGTACACAGTTGTCCTTTCCAGCGCCTGGGGTTGGCAAACTCTTCCCAAATGGGCTCGTTTAAAGAACAGCAGGAGGCTTCAGCTTTAGAAGAGGCTGGGCTGCCCCTCCCAGCCGACAACTGCAAGCGTGTTCAGTGGTTTGCATATGAATTAAGGCACATCTGGACCCTCTGCTTCAACATCCCGCTGGTGCAGCCGCTGTCTCTCCTCGGTACTGGCTGGCTGTGTCCCAAGCACCCAACTATGCAAAGAATGCCTTATATCCGTTGTGTTTAAGTTACATGGCAATATGTACATCCAGCAAAGTCGGTAGTTAAGTCCAGATTTTTGCTAGTGGCAGCAAGTCAAACTCTTTCTTCAACTCAAATGGCTGTCTGGGTATTTTTTACTTTTGTTTGGTTTTGTTTGTTTTGTATCTGATGGTGGCTCTTATACAAAGGACTGTAATTCTAGTGGCTTGAATCTGTAAAAATTGCCTTTGTTTGGTCCAATAAACCTTTGAATAGTTTATTTGGTTTGTGCTTGTTCTCCCTACCTCCAGCAGCTTGTAACTTCTTCCTCAAGAGATTTGTGTTAGAAATCTGGATTTTAGGTTAGAAGTACATTCTACCTTACTATGACTTTTATCCCATAAATTATTACATTCCCATAAATGATCAGAGGGAAAACCAGGGTTATTCCCCTTTTTCTGCTGAAGCAATGCAGTGTTGCATTCCTGCTCTTGTTTGGCTGCAGAGCCATTTACAACATTCTCAATGCAGAGCTCTGCCCAGGATTTCAGCTGCTGTGGACACGGGTGCTTTGCAGTTCCTAAACCCCACATTTCTGACATACCTATGGCTCACTGCCCCAAACCTCCAGCTAACTGTAATAGTCTTGGACTGAAATGTCTAAAAAGAGCCTAAGGGAGCTAAGTATGCAAATGTAATTGCCTATGAAGAAGAATTAGGCTGCTTCAAAAACCCTTAATTAATCTATTTTGTTAGCAATAAGTAAAATCCTGTTTGACTTCCTGAATCCAAGTGGTTTTGAGGACAGCATTTATGAGAAGAGAGAATGATTTTATTTGTGAATGGGGTATTATGTTTGATCTGAACTCATCCAAAAAAATACCCAAAAGCAAACCAAGCTGGATCACTACAAGGTTGTTTTGCAAGGTCACTTCTGATAGGAGAAGCTCCTCTTCAAAGACAGTTTCATATTTGTGGTGCCTTACTCCTCCTTCCCAGGCTCTTTTCTCTCTTTATCTTTGTTTTGCTGTCCCTTTGTAGTAGATTGTGTAGTGCAGAAAAGTAACAGTAGTAACAGCTCTTTTTTCTGTTTTCCAAATGCACAGTCATGATATTTAAAGTTGAGGGGAGAGCCAAAATGCATTGATGTTGTGCTTCAAAAAGAGAGTGAATATTGTCTGTGATCCTGATTTTGGAGATGAGGAAATGGGCCTTTGGAGAGGTTTCAGCAGTGTTGGTGTCTGTGAAATAAGGAGTGAGGGATGCAGACCTGTGTGAGCACTCCCAGCTGGGATGCACTGCAGACACAGGAGGCCAAGCTGTGTATTGAATTTCTCCACACCAGACTGGCACCGTGCCCTGTGGTGCCCAGTGGTGATCTAAAATAAAATATTGATCACTCATGACCCCGCTTCCCTTCCTCTCATCTGGAAAGGGCAGCTGGATGTTCTTCCTGTGAGCACAAAACATTACAGAAGAGGCAAACAAATCCAGGCTTCCATAAACAAAAGATCCCACATCATTATCAGCGTTTGTTTGGCCATGGGATCATTGCATTTTAATTGCGATGGAAAAGAACTCGCAAATGAGCTTGCTTCAGCCAGGATCTGCTTTTTTTCCTGCCCTGTTTGCTTCAGCAGTGCTGAGAGGACAGGCTGCTGTTCCTGCTGCTGCTGGGGCTTAGTCCAGGAGAGGGGAAATGCAGAGCAGGAGCTCAGGAGCATGGGTGGAAGGTTCTCTGCTCATTCCTGTCTTCCTCTGATCTTATTCCTGCTGGTGTGTTGATGCTGTCCTTTCAAGCAAAGATTGTGCCCTGGTTTTGCCTGTCAATAGATATTACTGCTCCTCCTGTTACTGGAACAGATGATGGCTTGTCCACTCAGGCTTTGCAGGAAGACTACCCCAGGTTATGCAGTGGCGTGCATTTAAATGGATTAATTAAATGATTCAAAGTCCTGTGTGGGAAGCTGGTTGTGGCAGCAAAGAGGACTCTTGACAGGGTGACCATGTGGGAGTAAAAGGCAGATTCTGTGTTTTTAGTGCATGGGAGGTGCTGAGCAAGCAGGAGGAGCTGGGATTGTGGCAGGTCTGTGCTCTGAGCTCTCAGTGAGTTCTGGCCTCATGCTCATGCAGGGACAAAACGAGCCTTGAAGTAACAGGAACTTCATCTGCCTTGTCACAGCCATAAAGCACCACATCCCCATTAGTTCTTTCTGTCTGCCTCAGGAGATCAGGAATGAGATGTGCTGGGCAATGGAGCAGCCTGATCCCCAGCAGGTAGGGGTCTGGCAGTGGGAACATTCCATCCCTCAGCCAGCCCTGCCTGAGGCCATGTGCACATTCATCTTGCCCCAAAAGGGAATTTTGTGCAGTTACATCAGTTCATGAGCTACCTGCCAAGAGTGCTGCCCATCCCCTGTACCCCCCAGAGATGAGCAGTATAAATCCTACAAATAAAGCCCTGTCACAGATACCAATCTTCATGGGATGTACAATGGTTAACTGGTTCAGGGTGGGGGAACATCAAGAGATCTTCTGTCAGGGGAGAAGGAGGTTAATCATCTACTATGGGACTGCCTGGGGATTAAAAATCTGAGCTAGGTGTTCCACTGGTCAGCCTCTGCCTACACAGGGACCAACTCACTGCTGGAATGGCAACCTGGATCCATCTCACCATGGGACATTGGCCAACAAACTCGAATCAAAGCAAATTCCTATCCCTGATCTTATCTTCCAGTGGCTGATTAAAATCATGTCCACACTGGGAGGTAGTCTGCTGTCTAGTTTTAAGTTAAGCTATGCATCTAAAATTTAATGGCTATTCCTGAATTATTCTGTATCTACATGCTCTCATTACAGAAGGAAAGCACACTGGGCAGTTGAATCTTAAACCAGGTTTTTTTATGGAGTCTGCTAAACTGGGATATGTTGGTCTTATAAAATCCCATACGTCAAGTTATCCTGAAAGTTTGAGCATAGATAAGCCCTAAGGAGCTCCAAAGTCAGTGTTAAAGCAGGCTGGTTTATCTCCACATTTAGGGAGCTGCAGAGAGACATGCAGGGTGATGGGATAGATGGGAAGGGGGAGGAAGGAGAACCAGAGGCTGTCTCTGCCTTATCTCACACAGATTTCCTGCAGCCAGTGAGGGTTGCACAGTGACCTGCCTTTGGCTCCGTGTTTCATTTCACAGTGATGTCCTTGCTCCTGGACTGGCTATTCCTACTTCTCCTTTCTTCTCAACAGGGTTCAGAGAGAGCAGCTGGCTGCCATCTTCAGACTGATGAAGGAAAAAAGTGACACCTTTGGAGAGATGTCAGAAGGGGACATGAAGGAGCAGCTCAGACTGTATGATATCTAACTCTGCAGCCAGGGGAAGTTGTGCCCAAAAGCCATCTTGGCCCTTGTTCTGCAGGACACTGGAGGCTGTAGTGCTTTAAAAATGTCTCAGTAGTTATTTTGCAGTTCCAGATTGTTTTGCAAACACATATAGGCCTGTGATTTGTATTTCAAAAGACTTGTAATTCCTCAGCCTTTTAATAATTTTTCTTTGTAGAGCTATCATCTCGTACAGCAATTTTTTACCTCTTTCTGGCTGGGTCATATGTCTCAGTCCTACAAAGCAGTTAAACTCGCAACTTTTTTTCTGGCCATGCTTTATGCAAATGAACTTTCAAGCCTAATCTTTCTCAGTTTGATGTCTGAAGAAAACCAAAGATGATAGGTGTAAAATGGATTAAAATAATAGAATAACTCAGGTTGAAGGGTCCTCTGGTCCAACCTCCTGCTAAAAGCTGTGAGACCAAGGTGGGTTACTCAGGGCTTTATCCTGTTGGGTCTTGAAAAGCTCCAAAGATGGAGACTGCCTCCCTCTCTCGGCAGGGAGGCTTCCAGCCCTACAGTTAGAAAACAAACATCAAAAGCAAGGCATCAGTGCTCTGATCAGGGCGTGCTGCCCCTCGTCTCCCTGGAAGGAACACTTCATCCTCCTTCAGGCTGGCTTTGAAACCAACCCAAGCTGGTTCTGGCTGACCTCACTGAGATCATCCTCACGCCTGAGGAAGCAGCAGCAAGCTCCAACCTGGAAACACAAACATCTCCTGACACTGCTGCAAGGAGCACAGAAAGGCTGCTGGGTTTATCACAAGGATGGTTGTGTCCACCTCAGATCCTGCTCTTCTCATACGTAATTATGTGGGAAACTACAATCTTAGGAAATCTCTGTGATTTTATCAAGATTTTGAATAGTCTTGAGCAGCCCTTGGTGGTTTGAATAGAGTAAATCAATTGAGCATTCCTAATTATAGCTAAATGTCTTCTGGTGTGCTTATCTTTCCTATGAAATCCTGTTAAATACTTTCTTATCAGGAAGGATTTTCTTTGTTTTAGTAACTGCTCACAAAGGGAGGCAACATTTTCTGCCCCAGTTTTCAGGAATGATCACTTAAAAAATTAGTTTTGCTTTCTTTTGTGTAATCCTCTTCAGCCCAAGAAACCTAATATCTCATTATCTGGTCGCTGTCTCCCAGTATAGTGTGTTCTAGAACATCAGACACTTAGACTTTAAGAATCATTTTATCTTCTAATTGTTTTCACTTAGGCCAAGGCATATTTATAATGAGATCAAGCTGGTTTTACCACCAATCATGACTTAGTTTAAATGTAATGTCTGAAAATTACCTCTTCTTATTCAACATGAACGAATTAAGTGGGAAAAGTAGTTCCATGTTGTGAAATATCACTCTAGCTTGCTGTGTCCCTGTGACACAGTTTCCTTTGTCAAGCAGGGAGAAATGTAGAAAAATTATATGGGGCTTGTCCCTAGTTCAAAAAAATCAGGATCTTCCAAAACTCTTCATGAAAGCAAGCAAAAGAGAGATAAAAGTAGTTGATTTTTAGTCTTTGTCTTGCAGACTTCACAGTTTACTTCCAAAATATTTTTATATTTCCTATGTTATGGCTGGTTCTTCTCTGAATAGGAACAGTTCTGGGGCAGGAAAAAAAAAAATCTTCAAACCCTTCAGCTTCAGAGAATGGCAGCAATGATAACACTGTGCAAGGGACAGCAGCTGGGATTAACCCTGTCCTGTCCACACCAGCTCCCACCACCATCACCAAAATGTTCAGATGCTGCTACTAACAGGACAGTGATGAAAAACCTGTTATTTACCAGGCTCAGATTTAAGAAAGGAATGCAGATAAATAGAAAAAGATAAATAAAAAGCCTCTCTTTGCCCAAGACATGAAAGGAAGGGGTGTCAAGATGTAAAACCCACGGTTTTTGAGCAGTGCATTCCTCCATGTGCATTGGCAAGGCTGAAATGAGGAGCATCCTGCTGGACACATCCATGGAGGTGGTGGGGAGGGACCATGGGGTATGTCCTGGTTTGGTTGGGCAGCTTCTGAAGTGCTTCTCCCACTGGATTCATCAATATTTATACAGGAAATGTCATCAGTGGCTATGGGGGGGTTTCCCTTCATACAGGGAATGTCACCAGTTGCAGCAGCAGCATCTCCTCTTCTGGGATCATCCTCTAAATAACTGCAGAATCACAGAACCCATTGCACACTCACTTCTGTTTAAGTGACCTTAGAGGGCACCTAATTCTCCAGAAAAGGGGATGGTGGCACTGGGGGATCCTTGTCAGGGGCAAAGGCACTGGGGATCTCGAGGACAGGATGGCAGCACTGGGGGTCCCTCATGAGGGGATGGTGGTACTGGGGGTCCCCATGACAGGATAATGGCAGTGAGGGATCCCTCATGAGGGGACAGGAACACTGGGGGGTCCCTCATGAGAGGACAGCAACACTGGGGGTCCCTCATGAGGGGACAGGAACACTGGGGAGTCCCTCATGAGAGGACAGCAACACTGGGGGTCCCTCATGAGGGGACAGTGACACTGCAGGTTGCCATGACAGGACAATGGCAGTGAGGGGTCCCCATGAGGGGACAGTGACACTGAGGGTCCCCATGACAGGATAATGGAGGTGAGGATCCCCCTGAGGGGTCCTCATGAGGGGACAGTGACACTGGGGGTCCCCATGACAGGATAATGGCAGTGAGGGGTCCCTCATGAGGGGACAGTGACACTGGGGGTCCCCATGACAGGATAATGGCGGTGAGGATCCTCCTGAGGGGTCCCCATGAGGGGACAGTGACACTGGGGGTCCCCATGACAGGATAATGGCAGTGAGGGGTCCCTCATGAGGGGACAGCGACACTGGGGGTCCCCATGATGCAGTGGCTGCACTCAGTGTTTCCATGAGGGGATGGCAGCACTGTCACCAAAACTGTGGGGAAAACAAAAACCCTCCAACAGCATTTTTTAAGTAAGACAATCAAGGCATTGCTTTATTTTCTGGTCAGGATGTTCTGGCCAGGATGTACCACAGAAATCATCTCACCCACACATAGCCCAGGTGTACAGAGAATCATTTCATGGCACACGGCTTTAAGTAGATTTTTCAGTTCTTTTATACAGTCAAAACTCATAGAAACGAATTGGGTCAGTGTTCATTGGTCCCGAGTAGTTCTTAGTATTTGGTCTTCTATTGGATCTGGATTTTTTCGCTTCTGATGTTAATTAGATCTTCATTCCTTGATTTTCTTACCAGTCTTTCTGGAGATGTCTCCAACCCTGCCAGGTCTGGGCAGATGTTGTAGATGGCGCTGATGCACCTTTATCTTTTGGGTGCTCCCAGTCTGTTGGTGTGCTGAGTTCACCAGACCCCACCTGGTGGAACAATGCCCTGGAAAAATATTTAAAATTCTTTTTCCTGGGGCAAACTCAAACAAAACCTCTTGACAAAAGTTACACATAAATTTTTAAACTGGTGTGATTTCCAATAGTACTGCGGGGTCCCCTTGAGGGGGGCGAGGGGGTGCCCGTGAGGGGACAGCGACACTGGGGGACCCCCACGGCCGCAGACCGCGCTGCCATGGCAACAAGTGACGGTCGCCATTAGACTGACATGTCCCCATTGGGCTCCCGTACGGCAACGCGAAACAGGCTCGAATTGTCCCTACGCGCTCTCCTTACCGCGCCGCTGGAGACGCGGGGCTGGCTGGAGATGCTGCCGTTACTGGCAGCGCGCGTGCGCAGTGAGTGACGTCAGGCGGCGCGGATGACGTCAGGCGGCGCGGATGACGTCAGGCAGGTGCTGCCTGAGGCGAGGCCGCTCCGCCCTCACGGCGATGGCGGCGGAGGCCGGAAACTCTCGGAGCTCTCGGAACTTTGTGAGCCAAAGCTCAGAACTGAGAGCAGTGAGGGGTTTGTCCTCACAAACAGCTGTCACATAAAACCAGCACCGAGAGATAAAAGAAACAATGGGAAGGATTCTACTGAGTGATGGATGGAAAAAGATATTTCCTTTTACAAATGTGAAAAACGCCAATCACTTGTTTTTAAAATTTTCAAAGTTCAATAGTAATAAAATGGTTATAAAAAGAGTCATACAATTAGAGTAATAATAATTTGGACAGTTAGGATTAGGACAATATGAGACAATAGAAACAAAGAGTTACAGACAGTGCAGGTACCCCTTTCTGGGCAAAATAAGCCCAAAAAAGGACCCACGTTAACAGAGGATTAACCCTTAAAAACAATAACCTGTTGCATATTCATACACCTCATATATGATGCATAAAATCTATTCAAACACAGGATTCTATCTGGGCAGTGTCAACTTCTTCCTCTGAATCCTGACAGCATCTTCAGGGCTGAGCAAGGCAGGAAGAAGTTAATTCCTTCTGATAATGGAGCAATAAATTCTCTTTCTCTGAAAGATTTAGGTGTCCTGTGGCTGCTATCTTGCTGTTGAGACCTCTCTTTAAAAAAGTATCTTACATAGCATTGTTTCTATTTTAATATTATGTTATAACCTAAAACTATATTTACCACACTGCTTAAGAAAATTAATACAGCATAACTTTGTAACATAACACACATTATACTCATTTTAATATTTGTGAAAAGCCAATCATAAAATACACATTTTTCACACAAACAAACTGTAGGTTTGCTGGTAAATGGAATTGGATATTGAAAGATGAAAGAAACAATGGGCAAAACCCCTAAATTCCATAAGAATTAAAAATGGAAAGGGAGGGTTTTACATTAGAGGGAATCTTCGATATCAGGAATTTCCGGAAGTCTGAACCTCTCAAGTATCTCAGAAATGGGGAAAGAGAGAGGGAAATTGGGATAAAAAGTAGGCTGCATCCTCCAAAAACTTGAGAGACCCCAGGGGAATGCCCCATGGCCTCTCCATTTATTTAAATAAAGCCAAAGGACTCCTCTGTCTCCTTTTTGGACATAAACCTCCGATGTTTGTGGATTAATCTTCCTGACAGAATTAAACACAGGATTCGATATGAGGGCTTGGAAAAGGTTTCCAAACTTAGGTGCTAGAATGTGGATTTGCAGTTTAAAGCAGAGACACATTAAGTGGAAGAAAGTTTAGAGTTTTAGAGTTTAAGGTATAAAAATAAAAGTAGTTACAGAGGTAAACAAGGAGTTTAGACTGCAGCACGGTAGGTCTGTGTGCCATAACATGATTGGCTAAGAAAGCTCACACTGTAGCATGAGTCCATAACACAAAATATTTAAGGATTGGCTCAAAACCACAAATATCCTTGTTGGCAGTGTTTTATTGGATAATAAATCCTTAAAAGGTCTTGTAACTGAGGGTCTTGTGACGTTCTGAGTCATGCTGTGAAGGTGTGAGCCAAACTCACCACTCCTGCCTATGTATAGATAAGAGAAATAAACCACATCATCAAAACCATCTCAGAATGTCTTGAGCTCTTTCAAAATTCCTTCAAAAATCCCCAGAACTGTGGGTTCCCAGTTTGAGGGCTTCCATCTTTGGAGCTCTCTTGATGCCTCAGGTTTTGGCTTTTATATTTTTCACATTCTGTGCTGCTTTAGTGTGTGGGTCTGAGCTTCACATGAGGGGATGGTGAGCTCTGTGCACAGAGCAGGGAGACAAAACAATTCCTGCTCCAGCTGGGCACCAAGGACAAATGATCCAAATCTCAGCCCAGGAGCACAAACAAAGTGGGCTGGAGAGAGAAAAACAAGGATGGGACTGGATGGGCTAAAGCTGGAATTGGACAATGAACTGCAAGATGCAAATGGAACAGAACTGATCACAGTGACAGACCCCGTGCCCAGTTGTGCATTTTGGGACCACTTTGGTTCATGTTTGGTGCAGCCCTGGCTGGGCTCTTGTGCTGCCCAAGGGGAATCCATTGAGGAGATCCTTTTAATAAATCCCTGCTTTATTCTTTAACTCTGTCCAGTCTCTGCACTAGCTCAGCCTTCTCAAGGCATCACTCTGGTCCCAGACACTGAGTTTGCCTGAGCAGGGACACATTGTTTACTCTGCATTGTTTATTCTGTGCACAGGGGAGGTTTCCACAAATCAAACAGGTGAAAAGTCACCTCTTTTATACAGTAAAATTCACCTGAATTCACTGTCTAATACATATTTAACAGCAAGTTGGACAAGCCCAACTCCCTGAACTGACACCAGCTCCAGAGAGGGAAACACCTGCAGACACACCATGGAGCAGCAACCCCTGCAAAACCCTCCTTTTAACAATCTGGAAAGAAATCTCAGATCTCCATCAAAGCTACCTGCACAGCCAGAAGGGAATTCTGTTCATTTTTATCTTCCCCTGCCTCCACCTCCCTCACTATTAAAGTTCCTTTATCAACCCATTCCAGATTTTTTTGAAGAACTTGGATCTCTGATAGATGTGGATGATGTGGATGATATCTTCAAGCTGAATTATCTGTCCCCATGCTGAATTTTAAATTTGGGTGGTTGATCATGGAACACAAAAGTTCTTTAGTTCATTAAGAAACTTCTGTTGCAGAATTTGTCTGATGGCATCAGTTAGATTTACAAAAAGTGAGAAAATCCAGCCCAGGCACAGATAATCCAATTTGGATATCAGGAGACACTGTTTATTGTGCACAGGGTGTGGGGTGGGGTCTCCACAAATTGAGGGGCAAAAAGCTCCCTTTTGCAGTAAAATTCATGTGAACCCACCCACCTAAATCATATTTGCTGCCTACCTAATGCATGTTTATTTGGGTGAAGTAATTCTATTCAATGTCTGCTTTCTTTGGGTGAATCTTTGAGGACAAGAAGCCAAAGTTTGCCTTTTCTTCACTGAGCATCTTCTGTTGTAGAAATTATCAGAGGTTACCTAATGCCATCAGTTATGTTTACAAAAGGTGAGAAAATTCAAAACAGTTGGGTTTGCTCTGTCCTTTTCTTGGAAAAAATGAGAATAGTTATAGATAGGGAAAGAGTCTGCCCTCCCCCACACCATAAACCCTGTGCTTTTTCCATCTGTAAAGTTATTTTCCACCTTATATTCCCTCCTGTGCTGTTCAGGGGAATTCTGGGATTTTTTGCAAACTATGTCAAATATTTCAAATATATTCCTCAGGGGTATTTCTCAGAATGAACCAAAGGCAAAATTCTTCACTGATACCTGCCAGAAGAGAGCAAGCAGGAGTTTCCAGAGCAGCTTTGAAGTTAGAACACTAACAAACTCCCCACTTCTTCCTTCCTGCCTCACCCTTCCAGTCCCCCATGTCTCTTAACCACTGTTGCCAGGCAGGGAATTAATTTAAAATAGTCAGGATTTATCCCCATAAGAACAAAGGAGTAAAGTTCAAAAATCATGTGGGTAACAATCTCTTTTAAATGATATAATTTCCCCTGGAAGGTGAAATAACTTGTTCTGAAAGTTTTTTTACCTGGTGCCTATGGGAAATTTGGGCAGTAATTCAGTGAGTGTGGGGCACAAGCAGCTTCTATTTTAATAAAGCAGCTTCACCTTTACTGCCTTTGCTTTTGTTGGTGAATCACATTTTGATATAAAGATTGTATAAAAAGTAACCCCCTCAGCACTGAAGCCCTTTCTGCCTGCATTTCTCTGGAAGTTTTCTGACCAACACAACCTCAGAGGTGCTGAAAAATGTACAGTGGTGTCTTCTACCTTCTGCTTGTGGCAACTGAGGGGTATTTTTTTTTTTTTAATTCTTTTCTCACAAAAGTGAGTGTTTATAGGAATAATTTTTCTTTTCAGTCCTCTCTAAATATCAAATGAAGCAGCAGAGGTTACAAACTCTGGGAGCAGCAGGAGATGATAAGAATTCCTAAAGATAGGCTCAGGAGATAGGGATTAGCCAGTGCCATGGATCTGAATCTGACTTTGTGCTAGGACAGGGACAGAACAAAACATAGAAGATCCTCCGGTTTGTTTTGTTGTTTCTTTTTTTTTTAAATTTTGAATAAATCTTATTCAGCTCATCCAGTCACTGGATCCCAGCCAACACTTCTGGAATAGCTGTAAGACACTTTTTTTTTTTTTTTTTTAACCTATAGGGGAAATTCTCCTGCCTGAAATTCTTTCTTAATTCCCAAAGTAGGTCAGGAATGCAGCCATTGAGGTTTGTGCTGTCCTGAGTCACGGTGTGCTCAGCTGTCGGGAATGCTGAATTGCACTGGGAACAATAAACACAAAGTGGAAGTATTTTATAGTTTGTTTCATCTTAATTTGTCTCAGAGGAAGGGGATAATTGATTTTGTTTTCCATGAAAAGCTGCTGGCAGACCTGCTGTGGGGATTGTGATTTGTCAGGCGTTGAAGCAGGTCGTGTGGGATGCTGCTGCAGGAGAGATGAGCCAGGCAGCTGACATCACCCTGGGGAAGCACAAACAGCCTGAGCACATGTCCAAAATCGGCAGTGGGACCGGGCCAGGGGGGCAGGGAGGCTGTGAGCCTCCCCCAGGCACCCTGGGGACATACAAATGTGCACCCTGCACACATTTATGGGATCTTCCCCAATGGATGGATGAGAACAGTGGGCTCCTCACCTTCCCAAGGCATTTTCTAAACCTCAGGAATGAGAGATTCTTGGCTCTATGTACATTATTATGCATTTTTATTATATTTTATATATATATATTATATATATATAATATTATGCATATGTTATTATAAATTATGCAGTGAAATCCCCTGGGGACTCACTGCAGCACCACGGGCTGTGCCTGTGAGAAATCAAAGTGAGGGATGATGAGTCCTCACAGGGCAGGCAGTTTTCCTCCTCTGCACTGGTGAAGAGGTTGCAACCCTGCCGGAAGGAACACTTGGAGAGAGGTGGTGATGCCTGGCATTTATTTCTGGAGATCCCTGTGAAAAATGTGTATTTTATGATTAGCTTTTCGCAAATATTAAAATAAATGTTATATGTGTTGTGAAAGAAATGCTGTATTATTATTCAGCTTCTCTGAAGTACTGTGTTAAATATAGTTTTAGGTTATAAAATTTGTTAAAATAAGAACTATGTTAGTGGGGTTTTTTTAAAAAAGGAATGAGGCACTCGCACCAGATAGCAGCCACAGGACACCTCAGTCTTTCAGGGAAGCGAATTTATTGCCCTCTTATCAGTAGAAACGAACTTCTTCCCACCTTGAAGACGCTGTTAGGATTAGAAGGAAGAAGTTGAATGACCTGACAGAATCCTGTGTTTGAATGGAATTTATGCATCATGTATGAGGTGTATGAATATCCAACAGGCTGTTGTTCTTAAGGGTTAATCCTCTGTTAACGTGGGTCCTTTTTCAGGCTCATGATGCCCAGAGAAAGATACCTGGACATCCGTAACTCTTTGTTTTTATTGTCACATATTGTCCTAACCATTTTATTACTATTAAACTTTTAAAAATTTTAAAAACAAGTGATTAGCGTTTTTCACATCCCCATTCCTGCCCTGCTGCAATGGCTCACGTTTGTTAACCCAAGGGTAACTTGAAGGCAGCCCTGCAGTGCTCCCAGTCGGAACCAAGCTCCTATCCTGCAAATGTGGGCGAAGGGAAGGTGCAGCCAGCAGAGTTTATCCTCTGGATGGTGCTGTTGTGTTGCACAAACAGCAGAGAGGGCCCGCAGAGCTCCGGCTGAGCATTTCATGCGCTGTTAAGGATGTGCTCAGTCCTTTTCTATTCACAAATCCCTTATGTTGTGATCCACCTGTTCTCCAGCATTCCTGAGACTGGCTAAACTTAGCTAATGACTACTGATGAGAAAACTCATCTTTTCTGAGCAATCCCTCCTGGTCAGGGCAAGGAGGGTTTTTTAGCATCTTATTTAAAACTTCCCTCGTTCCCCCAGCCACCAAGATTTAAGCTCTCTTTCAGCTGTGGGATGAGTATTTGTTAGCTTGAGGGAGTGAACAGAGCTGGTCTGGAGTTACAGGGGGAAAAAAGGGCTTTCAGTCTTGGGGGTAGGGAAGGCACCTGCCTGTGAGGAAGCCAAAGTTCCAGAGGCTAGAACTCTGATGTTTGAATGCTGTTTGTCTTCATAGCTCCAGATAAGATCTGAAATAGGTATTTCCTACTGTAATGTGTGTGATCTTTTTCTAATGGCCTAGGAACTTTATTGTTTTGTTTTATAACTGTGTCATAAAGATATAACTGCAATCCTTTTGGAGGAGAGGACATTGTGGATCATTGCCTCTGTCATTTGTCTTCCTTGTCAACGCTGCTATAACCCTTTTATCAGAGAGAAAACCAGCAGCCTGTGTGGTGTAAGATATTGTTTTGTGACTGCCTGTGACTCACTTTTACTCCTGATAACTGATGGAGGTAGAGATTAAGTCAAAATGCTTTTCTTATGAAAATGGGAGGGTGGTAAAGGAGTGGTGGGAGTGTCTGGTTTGTAGTGAGTAAGGAAGGTCTCACTGGCTCAGTAACTCCCCTGAAAGGAGGTGCTTTGACTTTATAGTGCCTTCCAGCATCAGAGAACTGCCTGTACGCTTCTTCCTTTGCAGATACCCCAAACTGTGGTAGCAGAGCACTGCAAAGCTTCAGTCTGCTGGCTGTAGCTGTTTCTGACAACCACTGCAAGTCCATGGGGTACAGGGAGAACCCCGAGTGTGACAGCTCAGAGCTGTGTCTGTGTCCCTGGCCAGGTTTGTGTCCTTGCCAGGTCCCTGCAGCAGCTGTGGTGAGCTGGGCAAGAGCTGTTCAGCTGTTCAGGATGTGTGCAGGGTGTGCCCAACCAGAGACTGGCAAAGCAGAGGTCAGCAGAGGGAGTGCCTGACTCTGAGATGCCAGTGCTTCATACCTGAAGAAAGTCCTGACCTCAGATGAAAAACAGCATCAGACTCATGCTTTAAATTCCCATCTTACTGTAACCTGTTTGAACACAGTAGTGGTTCCCCACTGAAGCACAGAATCTTTTAAATGCCTCCTGTCACCCTGAATTCCCTTTAGCTGCCATTCTGTTTATGTGGAGCATGTCCTTTCATGCCAGCAAGGACCACTGCAAAATCCAGCAGTTTAACTTTGGAGGAGAACCAGCCCAGCAGCTCATGGAGATGGCTGTGGCCTTTGGTGGGAAGAGGCACATAGTCAAGATGGGAGTGGAGGGATAAACCAGAATCTGCCTGGGAAAAGAGATTTGCAAGGAGATGGAATCACTGACTGCTCAGGTTTGTCCCAGCATCTGACTCTTCACCAAAAGTTAGAGCTAAAATGGAAGACTTATAGTTTCTGGATACTTCCAGGATGTGGTCAGAATGGCTGGGAGGAGACTCACACCTGCTGATTTCTGAACTTGCTGTTTGTTTTGGGTTTTTGTCAGAAGCTCTCCTCTCTGTGTGCTTACTTACTTCAGTTTTGAAGCGTCTGACCTGATATTGTCCATTCCTCTTCCATGCTCTTTGTCCTGTTTGTTTTTCCACTGTGATGTGAAGCCTGTGGATGAGTTACTGTATGGCAGCAGCAGAAACACCAGAAGAAACCAAATGGAGAAAATAGAAACCGCAGCTTTCCTCTGTACAGACTACGCTGAAATTTTCACACCCACACACTTTAAATCAACTTTGTAGTGGTAAAGTTTGACTTCTGGCATGAGCAAGGAAACTTCTATTTCGGGCAGCACAACATGAAAATTTTAGGTTGGGTTTGCCAGTTCTTTCTCCCCTGTGGGCTGTGTTTTTGTCCTGTAGTAAAGGATTCCTGTGCCTCATCTGCTGTGCTTGTGCTGTATGACCTTAGTGAAGAAGGAGAGTGCCACTGTGTCTGAACCCAGTGACCTTGAGATAGGAGCAGAGGCATTTTGAAAACTTGTTTTTAGGGGGAAGGTTATCTCCTCCCTATTTTCAAGCTGCCCATGAACAGCCTAGAGTGTTGGGCCTCATTTTGTGTAGACCATGAGAGTTTCAATAGCCCCACAGTGGCAGTTTTAAATTGGCAGTGCTCTGAGTGGGTTGATGGGATGGCTCCCTACATTTCCTGAGGAAATGGCACTCTATCCTACACACCTCCTCTGTTCTTTAAAAACTGCTGGCAGCACAGCTGAGGTGGGAAGTGGCTCCTCAGGGAAGTGGTCACAGCCCCAAGGCTGCCAGAACTCAAGCAGTGTTTGGACAATGATTTCAGGCACAGGATGGGATTTCTGGAGCTGTCCTGTCCAGTTGCACTTGATGATCCTTGTGGGTTTGCATGGCCAGGTTTTGGTAGCAGGGTGGCCACAGGGATGGCTTCTGTGAGGAGCTGCCAGAAGTTTCTGCCATGTCCAGCAAAGCGAACACCAGCTGGTTCCAGGGTGGGACCTGTCCCTGTGCAGTGCCAGCCAGTCAGTGATGGCAGTAACATCTCTGTGATGACATATTTAAGAAGGAATAAAAAGTTATTGCACAGAGATAATTGCACTCAGAGAAGAGAGGAGTCAGAACATGTGAGATAAGCCTGCAGACAGCAAGATCAGCGGGGAAGGAGGGGGATGATGCACTCCAGTCATCAGGGTGGGGTTCCCCTGCAGCCTGTGCTGCAGAGCAGGGTGAAGCAGCTGTGTCCCTGCAGCCCATGGAGGTTCCTGTGGGTGCACATCCACCTGCAGCAGGTTCATGTCAATGCAGATCCACCTGCAGGAGGTTCATGTGGGTGCAGATCCACCAGCCCATGGAGGTTCCTGTGGGTGCAGATCCACCTGCAGCTCCTGCAGGAGCCCACGCTGGAGCAGGGGATGCCTGAAAGAGGCTGTGAACTTCTGGGAAGGCTGAGCTGGAGCAGGAGAGGAGCCCATGGGGTGACCTTGCAGGGGATCCACTCTAGAGCAGCCCCTTCATAAAATGTTTGAGTGCCCAGGCAGAGATGTTGGACCTGCATCCAGTACCTGTATTCTTTCTGTAGGTGTCCAGATGTCTTGGATGGCCCCTCCATTCTCAGGCTGTTTCATAACAAAAGTTTGTCCTTGCCAGCCAGCCAGCTCCTCCTGTGGCCTTTTGTGACAAATGGTTTCTTCCAGAGGGTGGATTATCCTTGTTTGTACATGGATATACTGCACCCAGGAGTGATCTCCATCGTGCATGACAGTTTGGTGATATTTGTACTGACAAGCCTGTGATGATGTCCCTGCTCACCTTTCTGCAACAAGAAATGAGGCAGAGAGCCTCAGAATGGTGTGGGCTTTTTCCTGCTCTCTGCACTCACAGGGGCTCACTCAGCTGAGGAAAAATTGATTGTTGCAATGTCTTTGGGGACACAGACATGCAGACCCTTGGGGCTGGGATCTGGGGGTCCAGAACTCAACCACCATGATGAGTTTGAGGTGAGGTAGTGTGAGAAATGGAAATTCTCTTCTCTTCTCTTCTCTTCTCTTCTCTTCTCTTCTCTTCTCTTCTCTCTTCTCTTCTCTTCTCTTCTCTTCTCTTCTCTTCTCTTCTCTTCTCTTCTCTTCTCTTCTCTTCTCTTCTCTTCTCTTCTCTTCTCTTCTCTTCTCTTCTCTTCTCTTCTCTTCTCTTCCCTTTTCTCTCCTCTCCTCTCCTCTCCTCTCCTCTCCTCTCCTCTCCTCTCCTCTCCTCTCCTCTCCTCTCCTCTCCTCTCCTCTCCTCTCCTCTCCTCTCCTCTCCAGGTATAAATTCCGCCTGCCAGCTGCAGTGTTGAAACAAAATTTGATCACCTTGGCTCTGTTCTGAGTCAAACCAGGTTAATAAAACTGGTGACCAAGTGTCTGCAGGCATGGATGTGTCTCAGTTTTGCCTGCAGGCAGCCCTGGCAGTGTTGGTGCATGGATAAATGGATCCATGGATCCATTCCTAATAAATGGATAAATGGAACTCCAGGCATCTGGTTTACTTGAATCTGTAAGGCCAGACCTAATCAAATTCTGGTATTAACAGAAGCACAAAGCTGGCTTGAATACAGTATTGTACAGGGAACAGTAAACAACTCAAGAAAGTGGCCTTTCTAGGAAAACTGACCTTCAATTCAGCTGCAATCCCCAGACAAGGAATTGTTTCACAGGATAACACAAAACCCAAAGACTCACCACGTGACAGGACAGGAAGTTTTTATTCCTGGTTAGATGAAATAGCAAACCATGTGAAATTTCACAAATAAGATGCCACCTATTTATCCTCAAAGAGGAAGAGGCAAATGTGCATTTTGTAGATGTCAGGTAAAACCAATTCTAAAATCAAAATGCATATGAATTTCTATCAATCAAACGGTGCAGTTATTTTAATGTGCTTGTGGGGTACTTGACATGTCAACATGTTTTTAATAGATTGGTCTCCTGAACAATGATAAAATGTTTTGACTGTGGCAAAATAAATAACCAAACTTTGACTTGCAGGCTGCTGGAGCTGGGGGGCTTCAGCCATCAGGGCTCCAAGGATGTTGTGGTGGAGCCATGGAAGATAAAAGCTGACAGATAAAGCTGAAAGCAAAAAGATACCCATGTAGTTTTGGGTAGAACTGTTGGCACCATCCTGGTTAAATTCTGATGTGATTAACTGCCTCTACTGCTCTGTCTCATTTTATTTATTTCAGAGATCTTCTGTCTGGGGTGCTGTAGGATGGCTCCTCATCCTCCTGGCAGCCAGGAGTGCTTGGGGTACTTGACATATCAATGTGTTATTAACAGATTGGTCTCCTGAACAATGGAGAAATGTTTTGACTGTGGCAAAATAAATAACCAAACTTTGACTTGTGGGCTGCTGGAGCCTGGGGGCTTCAGCCATCAGGGCTCCAAGGATGTTGTGGTGGAGCCATGGAAGATAAAAGCTGACAGATAAAGCTGAAAACAAAAAGATATTCGTGTAGTTTTGGGCAAAACAGAACTGTTGGCACCATGCTGGTTAAATTCTGATGTGATTAACTGCCTTTACTCCTTTGTCTCCTTTCTATTTATTTCAGAGATCTGTCTGGGATGCTGTAGGATGGCTCCTCATCCTCCTGCTAGCCAGGATTGCCTTTCAACATCAGCTGAAGGACCCACAGTAAGGTAATTTGCAAATGCTTTAGGGCAGATTACACAAAGCTTGTCAACCCAAGGGCTTGTTATTTCTCAGTGATTCTCAGAGCACTTTACCATATGGTTTCACAGACAGCACACACAGTTAAACAACCAGCAAAATAACTTTTCATAGTTCTCATTTTAATACAGAGCAATGTGTCTTCTTGCTCTTGGTTGTTTTATGCATTTAAGATGTTATTTTAGTTAACTGAGCTTGTTTTTACTTATGGTTACAATACCAGGGGGTGAATATGAACTTAGATACTGAGCAAGCTTCCATGTGGGGTGGAGCAAAGGGGATCAGCAGAGTCTGATGCAGTGGTGGAGATTGCTTAGGGAGAGGGAGGGAACTGAAGGATAGACAGGACCCAGCTGACCTCTGCTTGGAAGCATGGGGTTGGTAATTTTGGAGATTAACACAAGGGCTGGACAGCACCCACATTTGCCATAGTGTAAACAACACAGTTTCTGTTGTAGGCCTGATCATTCTCAGTTGGTAACTGCAAATGGAGACCCAAGGCTTGAGGTGCAAGCTGCAGAGCTGGGAAAAACCCCACTCAGTGTGTCCTGCAGACTTCTCTGTGGCAGGTTTTGGAAGCACAGCTCATGGAGGAGATGATGAATGTCACTGCACATCATCAGTGAAACAGGCTGGCTCATCCTCTTGGCTCTGGCTGCCACAGAAGGGTCCTTCCTGGAATCTCTGTGACAAACCTGGATGGAACAGATACTAAAGAGCTCCAAGGAATCAGGAGAGAATGTGTGGCCCTTCCATAGTGCTGCTCTCCTGCCCGGCAATCCCTTTGCCTGGGCATTTCCAAGTAGGAGCTTGGTAGGTGCTGTGTATCTGCCATGGCAAAGGTTTCCCTTTTCTCCTTGGCTAACAAAAGGCTCTGTCAAGTTAACAGAAGGATGAAGAGAAGTAACACCAGGTATGTATCTAAATAAAGCAGGAGAAGAGCTGTTACAGAGAAGACAATACACAAAAAGGAGAGAAGGGAAGAGAAGCATCTGATTTTCAGCAGCTCCTCACAGGACCCTGTGGTTGTCCCACTCCTGCAGCTAAAAATGGGACTGCACTTCTCTGATCTTCTCTGATTTCACTCTCCAGTCAGTCAGGAGCAGAGAGGAAAGCACTATGAGGCCACATTTTCCCAAGTGTAAGACAGGAACAGGATGATTTATACCACTCAAGAAGCAGGCTTATGTCTTGCATTCCCTGCAGCACTTTTCAGCCCAAAGGATGCCAAATGGCACATTTGTCCTGCCAGAGATGTCAAGAGCAATGGATTCTGATGTAAAGGCAGTGGGAAGAGTATGGGAAAGACCTTTACCAAGAAATATTTCACTTCTGGCCCTAAAATTAGTGGATCCCCATGGAGATGTGATTCTGTAATTAATTTCTCTGCAGGGCCTGAGTTTTGCTGCCAGATGTGACGTGCTGAGATAATATGCCTGCAATTTTTTTTTGCCAGGGGTATGGAGAGGAATTTGGGCTTTGTGATTCTTGTGTTTCTTTCTCTGGAGCAGTGGAGAGTCCTTGAATGCTCCTATTCCTGGCAGCTGTCAGGGACAGGAGCTGGAGAAGCTGCTTTTCTGATGGGAGGCCAACTAGCCACAAGTTTCATAAATTATCTCTTCACCTGTCTGCAGTGCTGCCCTGCTCCTTGGAGGACCAGCTCTGTGAGAGATTCCCAGTCAAGGAACAGAACTTTTTTCTTCATTTCCATCAAACAAATTTTAAAAGGGGGGGGGGGGGGGAAATTCCACATCTTAGCCCAGAAGTGGTGTCAGTCTGTCTCTCTGTCTGTCAGCTCTGGGGTGATGTGCTAGGCTTCCTGCTGGGGTGGCACAGACAAAAGGCTGCTGAGGGAGGCATTTGGATAAAGGAACCCTGCTTCTTTCCAGCCTGTGTAACTCCAGATGATGTTTCCAGCCATTGTTGCTGGGAGTGTATTTTTCTGTGTTTTTTTTTAATTCTCACAAATGAAGAGGCTCATGAGTGTTCTCAGCATTGTGTGGCTGAGGAAGGAAAGCTGGGAGCAGAGCATTTCAGTGGGATGGGGTGAATGTGAAGAGCTCGAGGAGCAGAAAAGGCTGTGTGATGGCAGATTTGGTCTGCTCCTCTCTGTTTAGGGAGGTTTATTATCACCCAGAGCTGTGGCCAGAGGGAACAGCTCAAAGCCAAGTCCTCACTATGCTTACAGGAGGATCTGAAACAGGTCCCAGGATCCAGAGCCTGTAACAGGGTCAGATTCAGAGCACTTTGCCCTCACCTCCCAGTGATTGCTCCCGTCAAAGACATTCCATGGGTGTGGGCACTGCTGGAGGACTCTCCCCCTGGTCCCATTACCAACTGGGAGAGGGGGAAATAATCTGGTTTGGACCCATGTCATCTACTGGCCCTGCACAGATCCAAGGCAGTTTCTTTATAGGGGCCTGAGCTGGCTGGGCTGGACACCAAGCACACAAATCAACACTAATGAAAAGCTGACAGGGTTTGCAATCTCTGTGGGCACTGAGCAGTCACTTGCTCATTCCACCATCAAAACCACTGTGTCTTTCCCTCCTGGAGCATTTCACCCCATGGAGAGAACAGGCTCACAAAGCTGCTCCCTCACTCCTGGCACACTTCACTGGGGCTTTGCTCTGTGAATGTCCAAGAACTCTGGGCATTCTTGAAAGTGCCACTGTATCAGATGTGGGGGCTTTGCTTCAACAAACACTGTTGTCTCTGACTGCTTGTTTAGTTTTTGAGAAAAGGTTTGGTGCAGAAGGGAAGGAACTGGCTGGAAAATGGCCAGTGAGTGTGGAATTATGGCAAGCTTGGGAGTTTCTGGGCTATCAGTTTCATTTGGTAAAAACAAGACAAACAGCTGTTCAAAGTTTTCTCTTGTAATTTCTTCCCCTCCAGATTCCCAGCCTGAATGCATTTGTTTCTGAAGATGACTGCTGAACAGGGAGGGAAAAAACAAGAACCTAAGGTTGCCAAGCCTTTGCTTGCCCCAAGGCATGACCACTGAGCAGCTGCATGCTACAGACAATGTCATTCTTTTTCTTCCCCACTTATAACTCAGTTCTTACATCATCAAATAATACTGTGAACATATCCAAACACCCCCAGCTTCTTTAGCAGCTTTATTCCATTGATTTCCAGTCAAACATTGGTTTTGGTAGGTTGTAGGCATCACTAAAAGACAAGTTTATCCTGCAGCTAAGATTCATTGATCTGTAGAACAGTTCTGTTCCTGAGCACATCTTGTGATGTGATGTTCTGTTCTGTGGAGCAGAGACATGGGAGAGTGGAAAGCACACAAGGCACAGGCAAGCAAACAAGATTTGGTGCACAGCCCGGTGAAGAACGTGCACACAGAAAAGTTCATGGCACAGTTCAAATGCCAGCTTGCCTGCTGACATCCTCAACACGCACAGTGTAGGATTAAATGACAAATCAAGTTTGCTTATGAATTAAAAAAAAAAAAAAACAATAAAAAAACTCCAAACACCACTCTAGACAAATCTGCCTTTTATATGTCCAGGATGTAATTAAGGATTAGTGAAGTGCCTTTTATATGTCCAGGATGTAATTAAGGATGAGTGAAGTGCACGTGGAATTAAATGGATGTTGGAGATCAGAAGGGCTGACAGAAAACCATCTTCACTCAATGATCCCAGGTGGAGTTTGTTTAAATAAAAGAGTCATCTTGTTTTTACAGTACTGAAGGATGGAAGAACTTCTGCTGTGGGCATTGATGTTGAGACTGGACACACCAGCAGTGCTGGGCTTGGAGTCTCCACACCATAAATGAAGCAGCATCTCCTGAGATTGCAGGTGGGACTGCAGAGAAACATGCATTTGGAAAAGGATGCTGTGGCCTTTGACAGGCCAGGCCCTCTGCATTTGCACTCTTTGCTTTGTACTTTCCTGCCCATGGGCTGGGAGCCCTGTGTATCCCAAGAATCTCACTTCTTACAGAGCTGTTTAAGAGACCAGCTCTGCTCTTGACCTCAGTTTTCACCAGGTCATCCCTGGAGAGTTCCAGTACATCCCCATTTCCCACTCTGACCTCATGTTTGAGCAAACCAGCCTGGTGCCTCAGTTCTGACACTGATGTCAGCAGTGGGGTGAGGAAATGACGGTCCAAGGAAGTGAAAGTCTGTACTCTGACAAGGGGGGCTTAGGTTTCCTTTTCTCACACCAAGAAGGTGAAAAGCCCTGTTTTGCAAATAGCAAGGCTGCTTTTGGCTAATGTGCTTGTCAGAGATTTGGATATTCCCCCAAGTACAGTCACAATACCTCCTGAACAGACAGTGCTACAGACAAATTCTCCACAATCACCAGTGCAGATCCTTAAAAGCAAAGAAATCTGTATTTTTCTGCTTGTAGGAATTTTTCTATCCCTTGTGGCTCTTGCTTTTGCAGTAATGTTACATGGAGGAGATTGAAGGAAAATGATTCCTGCCTCCAGAATTTCCCTTTGGGACCCCTGTTAACAAAAAAAGTCTTGTAGTTGTGAAACCTGTTGACTGGCTTTGCTGTGATATAAAACAGGCACCTTCAGTTCTCTGGGTATTCAGTAACACTGTGAGTGCTTCTGAGATTTGAGATACTGTCAGCAAAAGCTTTTTTTATATCTGAGCTTCATTTTTTATAAGAGCTTGCAAAAGAGGCCTATGCATAAGAAGCAATATGGCTATCACCCCTTGAAATGTCAGGGTTAATGTTTAACAGCTTAAAAAGTTAAAATAATTGTAAACCTGCATCCCTGGTAGAAGTAAACATTTATCTGGGTGTGGTGCTCATCTGTGCAAATCTTTCCCTCTGCTGGTGGGGTGATGTACCCTGGACTGCCAAAGATTGATTTCACACTGACTGGAGATTTTCATAACACAAACTCCTCTTTTCTGTGGTGGGTTTACACCAAGTCGTACTTTGATTTGTTGAGTTGCCTCCCAACCACAGGGTAAAATGGATGTGTATCTAGCCATCAGCATTTGTGGGGCAAGGATTGCTTCTGGACTGGGGCTGAAAGCAATTATTACATAAAGAATATTTGTTTATGGCCCTGTCTAAAACCTTGGGCAGGTGGTGCTCTGAAAGCTTCCTGGATTGTAATTATGGTCACTTCCACACTTTGCATGTATTCCCAGTGATGCCTTTTCCAGGTTAGAGATAAAAGGTTTCTTTTTTAGGGCAGAACAATGTCATTAAGAAAAACACAAGAAACTTCCACTGTGTGCAGTAAAAGGCTTTCCTTTCCCCGCTCTTTGGAAATAAGCTTCTGGTGATAAATAGGAACAGCACAAAACTGATGCCTTCCTGAGAAACTGGATCTGTGTGCAGTGACTGGGAATGCTGGGAGACAGGGTGTGCACTTTACTGTGGGAAATCCAGAGGGAAACTCAGCCCAGTCCTTCCACACCCCTTGGTGAGGCAGTGCCTGCGAGCCCTCTGCCACTCACAGGTTCCTCACCATGCGCTGCTCCAGGGTAAGGCTCCCAAAAATTGCCAAAGCCCTGATTTGCCTCATTGTTGTATTACAGTTCTGCCTCTTCCTTGGCAATTCCAGCTCCTTGTTTGACTTGGCAAAGACAAAGGTTTTCAGGTAAGGGATCTGTTCCTTCATGGTGTGCACTGCCTGGTGTGGGTGCTTGTGCTCACTTTCTGTCTGTCTGTCTGTCTGTCTTTTTTACCCTGAAATTTGCACTTCTGATCTGAGTTAGGTTACCATGTTACTTTAGCAGAGCATGCTGTTGGAAGATCCACAGTCAAAAACCTGCCTCTGTTGGCTCACTATTTTCCAGGGCTTCCTTTTGTAGCTGTCTAAAGCAGCTTTTGCTTCAGTAATGCTACGTGTTTTCATACTTTGGCACTACATAGTATTTGCTTTTCCTGTTGGCTCCCAGAAGGACCTTATTCAGCCCTAATCCAGATTGCATTGGTGGACAGTGAATTTGGTGGGATGGCTTTGAATGTATGGCAAGTTCAGCAGCTGATTCCTAACACAAAATATTCTGCATCCTGGCACACCAATGTCATGCGGACGTGATATCTTGATATCTATTTTATATCATTTCATATAGTAATATATATAATATAATTTTATCTATTTTATATAAATGGTCAAGTAAATCCTACAGGGATGAGTGTGGAGGGAATTGCAGAGAAATGTCTCCAGCATCACTGGCAGGGAGCACTGCTCCTTGCATGAGCCCTTGCAGGCGCCTGAGCCTTTCCCAGTACAGGGATGGGTCGTGGATGTGTTGGTGCTGTGTACATCAAGCACCACTCCCCAGCCTCCCCACCACCCTCAGCTGGTCCCAGCTCTCCCAGTAAGCTCAAATGGCTTGGTTGGGCTGGGCTGGTTCTCAGCTGAATGTCTGGGCTGCTGCTATGGGGGCAGGCAGGAGGAGTGAAGCTGGGAACATCTGCAGCTCTTCTGGAGGTGACTTGAGTTCAGCTCAGCTTTAGCAGCTTGAGACCCCGCTTTGAGGACAGCTGTCAGATTTGGAGAGGTTGGAACCTGCACAAAGGAGGTGGGAGGGAAAGGAGAGAAGGAGGAGGCGTTGAGAAGTGACTTCTCCTTGATCCCAGAGCCCATCAGTGGCAGAGCTGGAACAAGAAGTGGCTCTCCATATTTAGCTGCTTGAAGCCATTTCCTTCTGCTGTAGTTTCAGAGAATGGAAATGCCTGTATTTATACAACTTAAGTAAAACACAACAAGATATGAGCTGTGTGTGGTTGTCTGTGTGGCAGTTCTATTTCTGTACCCTGCATGTCACGCAGAATACACAAAGCAGCATTTTCATGGCTTTATCCTCTATTTGTCCTTGGGCTTTGTAAAAGGGGAGGAAAATGACAGCAAATGTCATTGAGCTTCTGCAGTTGTTTGCCAGCTGGACTCTAGAGCCTGAAATCCACCGTGCTGCTTTGACAATTTGTCTGGGTTTAAAATGCTGGTCAGGAGAGCAGGGTCCTGTGTGAGCACCAGTGCCTGGCCATGTGGGCCTGACTGCAGGGAGCAAGCTTTGGGATGGGAAGAGTCCTTGTTTTTATATTTTGGTCTCTGGCACAGGATTTGAAGTGTAACAGGCTGAGGTGGAATCTGCCCTGCAAGACAGCAACAGGGAAAGGCTGGAGTGGGGGCTGGTTTCTCATATTGAAACTCCTTTTCATTTGTTTTCTGCACTTTATTTCAAGGTTTTAAACATCCTCTTGAAAATACAACATAAATTCACCAAGGGATTTAAGATCTGCCTGGGCTATATTACCAAATTTCTCTTTATTTAGAGTGTCCATATAAAATCTTTCCTCCTATTGGGCAGTAAGCAGTGACAGTAAGTTTATACATGAAAGCCTGTGACAGAAAGCACATGCTGCACACTGGCTTGAAGCTGGCTAATGATTATGGGAGAGGCAGAGCTGATAGGCCATGTGCTACAAGCTCTCTTTTCTAGCCTTGTAAAGGTTCACATATTTATGTGATAAAAAACGATTTAAAAAGCCTCCTTAGCTGATCATTTCCTGAGCACTTTCAGAGTGGTACAACACCCATTGAATTTCAGCAGTGACTGAGCTGCTATCTGCAGCCTGTTATCTGCAGAAGTGCTTTTTGTCCCATTTTTCACTTCGGAAGCAATCCACAGCGTTCCCAAACAAGTGTGTCATGCAAAGGCTGAACAGGAGGGTGGGATCAGAGTGCCACAGCCATGGTTTATCCTCAACAGCTTCGCTGCACACAAAAGCTCAGCTGTGGATATTGTTCACCTTCCTTTTTCCTGTTCTACCCTCCAGCCATGCACAGAGAAGGGGGAATGTTTAGGACACAACTCCACCACTTCTGCCCTGATTTTTTTTCCCTGGGTTTCAGCACAGTCTTGTTGCAGGTGGCTCTTCTGCTGTCAGCAGATGTGTCCTCCTGTGACAACTTTGTACCTGCCTGTGCCTCTGAAGCAGGGCAACAGGGCAGCTGCAATATTAGAGGCAAGTGCTAAAAATGTAGAAATTTTGCATTTTAACAGCTTCACAGTGTCTGCCTTCAGACACATGTGCCTGGTGAGTGCTGTGTGATGCCTTTGCAATACCTGACCAAGGCAGAGGAGAGAAAGAAGTGTCCTGTGGCCCCAAAATCTCAAGAGGTGATTGGGAAGAGAAGGGCAAAGAAGTGAGTTTCATTGCGGCAATCACATTCTATAAACATCATCCCTGCACCCAGGGTTTCTCTCCTGGGAAGCTGAAAGGCAGAGAGAGGCCTCAGAGAAAAGGAAAACAATTCTCATCTCATTTGGTTCTCCTGTGTTGTGCTCATGTGGAATGTGTTTGGAGATTGTTTACCCACAGGTGATTGTTCCATTGGATTCTGCTGTGACTTGTTTTCACTCTTTGGCCAATCAGGGCCAAGCTGTGTCGGGACTCTGGAAAGAGTCATAAGTTTTCATTATTATCTTTTTAGTATATCTTATACTAAAGGTCTTTTTAGTATATCTTATCTTTTAGTATATGTTTTTAGTATATCTTATACTAAAAAGATATAGCAAATCTTTATACTTATAAAAGTATCTTTTCTGTATTCTTTAGTATAGTATATAGTGTTTACTTGGAATGTGTTTGGAGATTTCTTACCCACAGGTGATTGTTTCATTGGATTCTGGTGTGAGTTGTTTTGACTCATTGGCCAATCATGGCCAAGCTGTGTCAGGACTTTGGAAAGAGTCACAGGTTTTCCTTATTGTCTTTTTAGCATTCAGTAAGTATCTTTTCTGTATTCTTTAGTATAGTTTAGTATTCTTTAATATAATATAGTATAATAAAGTAATAAATTATCCTTCTGATATCAGTGGAGTCAGATGCATCATCTCTCCCCTCATCAGGGTTGCCTGAATTTACAATATTTCACTTCTCAGACTTCCCTTCCTGAATTCTGGAAGCTCTTCCTGCTCTGCTGGCAGAGGGGAGAGGCAGATGGCTGCCTCCATGGTGGGGCCATGTCCTGAGCCCAGGATCTCCAAACCAACCCTGCAGTGCTCTGGGGACAGTGCCAGGGAACCTGCCCAGTGCCCAGTGCCCTGTACTGGTTGGCTGCTACTGCCAGAGTGAATGTTCCATGTGCCAAGAGCTGAGGAGAGAATGTGTGCCTCTGGGATTTGCCTAGTGGGGAGATAAGCAATATTCAGGCTAGAATGGTGCAGGAAGTTGAATAACATTTTGGCAAAGCTTAAAATGAAATTGCTGTAAAGTACAGAGAGAGGCTCAGAGTCAAGAGCACTAGAAATGAGCTGAAGGGTGTTCAGTGTTAAGTGTGTGTGATGTATCTGCTTTTCCTTTGATTGCATTCAGGAAATTGAACATTTTCCAGCATGCCCCAGAGATACAACAAGTGGACCCCCAAGAGCAACAGGGTTTGAACTATTCTGATAATGGGAACTCCAGGAGCATTTTAAAGGTGACTTTGGGAGGACACATCACAAGCCTCAATGATGTGGTGGAGAGCACACCAAGAAAAGGAAAGGAGGAGCAGAAGGAAACAGTGAAACCAGTTATGAGTGTTAAGGAAGAAAAGGGGAACGTGGCTGTGAAACCACCACCCCAGTTGGAGGGAATCAAGGAGACAACAGTGAAAACAACCCCTGTGGTGCAGGAAAACAAGGGGAAAACAAGAGTGAGGCCAGCTCCATGGGTGGCAGAAGCCAAGGAAAAGACAACAGTGGAATCACTTCCCTTGGAGAAGGGTAGCAAGGAGAAGGCAACAGTGAAACCATCCTCTGGGGTGAAGGGAGCACATGAGAACAACACATCCCCAGACCAAGCAAGCCCCAAAGCTGCTCCTGCATCAATGAAAACTGTACCACCTACTCCTCAGGCTGCTGCTGTGACACAGAAGAGGAAACTGAGCGCTGTTAACTTCACATCTGAGCCACAGTGGGATTTTGAGGATGAGTACCTGCTGGATAGCTCATCCCCAGCCTCGGTAGGTGGGGTGGTGCAGGTGGTCACCAAGAATGGCCTCCCCACTGAGCTCCTTGTCTGCTGGTCCTGGGGGTGTGGGCCCTTTGCAGTGGGTGTGACAGTGTTCATGTTCACAGGGGTCTGAGGATGAGGGAAGAGATGAGGATCTGACTCCATGTTTCAGAAGGCTGATTTATTATTTTATGATATATATTACATTAAAACTATACTAAAAGAATAGAAGAAAGGATTTCATCAGAAGGCTGGCTAAGAATAGAAACAGAAGGAATAATAACAAAGGCTTGTGGCTCAGGCAGAGAGTCTGAGCCAGCTGACTGTGATTGGCCATTAATTACAAACAACCAACATGGGCCAATCACAGATGCACCTGTTGCATTCCACAGCAGCAGATAATCATTGTTTACATTTTGTTCCTGAGGCCTCCCAGCTTCTCAGGAGGAAAAATCCTAAGGAAAGGATTTTTCATAAAAGATGTCTGTGACAGGGATCACGAGGGAAATGGTAGCACTGGAGTTTCTGTGTTTCCCTTTGGTCCTGCCACAGACAGGCACACAAGCACTGGCACTCAGGTTTATCACCTCTGCTCATCATCAGTCAGTACTGTTTGCTTTTTGTTTTTCAAGACCTGCTCTGAATCAGTGAGGGCCAGGGCTGCCAAGTCTGCCTGGCTGAGGGATCTTTTCCTGCCCAACATCGCACTCTTCATGGACAGGAGACACTTCAGTGACAGTGAATGGAACCGCCTGGAGCATTTTATACCCCCCTATGGCTTCATGGACCTCAATTATTCACGTGAGTCCCTCAGGGCTTGTCAGGATGGGACTTTCAGACTCCCAACAGGAACCTGGAGGTTTGCAGCATCTCCCCATCCAAGGCATCAGTCTAGGAGGATCTCATGGTGGAAAATGTGGTGGTTTCACTGTGTCCATCCCAAAGGCTCTTGATAACTCACCACTGTGTTTGCTTCACAGTGGTAAAGGAGGTCATATCCCTGCTGCCCCCAAAGGCCCACCAGCAGCTGCTCCTGGCCAACCATGACAGCAGCATGCCCACGTGCATCAGCTGTGCTGTCGTGGGGAATGGAGGAATTCTGAATAACTCTGGGATGGGCCAGGAGATTGACTCCCATGACTATGTCTTCAGGTAAGGCTGCCTTCCTTCTCAGAAGATGCACAGATAGCTCACCGTGGGTAGCCCCTGACTGGGGCTGGATCACTTCATCTCTTCTAGTATTCCACTCATTCCCAAGTGCCAAAATGATGGATGCCAGGAGATAAAAAGTCCAAAAATAATTGGAGAGTTACTCAATAGCCAAAGCCTGTGTTCACAAATGAGCCATAAAGAGCCATCTCCACAGCAGGGGCTGTCCTGCAGATCAGGGTGCTAATCAGAATAGGGCTAGTCTGCCCTTCCTCCAGGCTAACACTGTCTTTTCCTGTCAGGAATGTGCATGGAAGGGGTTTCAGTGGTCACCTAACCCTGCTCTTCTGTTTCATTTCCTTTGCCAGGCTGAGTGGGGCTCTAATCAAGGGCTATGAAAAAGATGTGGGAACAAAAACTTCTTTTTATGGATTCACAGCCTACTCCCTGGTTTCCTCTCTTCAGATCTTGGGACACAGAGGGTTCAGGAACATCCCACGGGACAAAGTGAGTGCACACTGCTGTGTGCATGCACAGCTTTAACAGGATGCTGTTTGTCTGTGTGCTTCAGCTCTGCTCCTGCCACGAGGAGTAACAGAGGGGCTAAGGCAGCCCTTTAGCTTCACCCTCAGGGAGGGAACCTGCTCTGCTCTGGCTCAGAGTGAGTGTTTGCAGTGACAAGTTGTGTCAATGCCACCCCAGCCTTGTGCCACCTTTGAGTCAGGAGCAGGAGTGAAGGCAACACATTCATTCTCTTCATGAGGCTAATTTGAGTTTATTAGAAACCCATTCTTTTTATACACCATTCCAATTCAGGTGGACTTGATTGGTTACTTAATTAACACCCCTTCACACCATTGGCTATTTAAGTGGACACCCTTTGGTAAATATCTTATGAGAAAACAACTATTCAAAACACCAGCTGCAAGATTGAGAAGCTGAGAGAAAAAGTTAAAAAACAAAACTCCCCAGAACAATTCCTGGGAAAGTTCATCTGGCTGTTTCTGTCACATCCACAGCCTTGTGGCATGTAGAAGGAGCTGCACATCAGATGTTTTCTCCATTCTGTTATTGTGTGCTGGTTGAGAGCTGCAGACTGGAGATGTGTGCCCAAGAAACCCAGTGAGCCAAGATGTTTGCTTGCGTTGTTTTGGAGGTTCTGTTCACTAATGCTCACTTGTTTTCTTCTTAGCATGTCAGATACATTCACTTCCTGGAGGGAGCAAGAGACTATGAGTGGCTGGAGGCTCTGCTGTTCAACAAGGACATCAGGAAAGGATTCCTGAACCTCAGCGGGTAAAGCCAACTCCAGCCCCCTCTGCCCCTCAGTGATGAGCTCTCTGTGGGGCTCTTTGCCTCTCCCAGAATAAAAGCAAGAGGGAAAGAGAGCAAGGTTCCCATTACAATACAATAAATATTCTTCTGTGTTGAGTATTCTGATTTCTGATTCTCACTAACCAATCTAGCACAAGATACAAATCCTAAAGCATTTACATACAGCCTGTAAGAATCATTACATTACCATTCTGGGTTACATTTTAAACCCTAAAAACTCCTCTTTGTGCCCCTTCTGCCAAGCTGTAGGGTCTGCTCTGACCTTGGGCCTGTCTGCAAGCAGAGGGTGTTGTTCCATCAAAAGGGGATTACCTTCAGCTGGCCATACCATTGTTTTCCAGTTGTTCAGTAACTGAGGAATCTCAAACCTTGCTTTCATTTCAATCTCGCTTATAGTTTCTATATTCTCAAAATCTTTTGCCAGGCAATCATATTTATAAGGCTTTCCTGTTTCATCTTCCCCAATATCAGCTAATTTCAATGATGTGTGGCCAGAGCTTAGGGAAAGCTTTGTGACTTTTGGGGATGAACACTTGCTGCTGGCTGGTCTGGTGTGGCCTGCTCATGGATGAAGGCCTGGTTTCACTAATTTTTGCCTATACAAACACATGCTTTTGATATTCCTATCTCCTTTTGTTGCCTCTCCTTCCTGATCTCTTCCTCTGCAATGCACACAGGCTATGGAGGCTTTGTCATAATGTGGGAAATGCTACAGAATATCTTCACAGTGTTTGTGGTTCTTTTACCACCAAGTGCATCAGGGCTGACCCTTTCCAGCTGTGATGAGGTGTAGGAGCTTGCTTGTCTTGAGTCTCCTCATTCCTGTCCTTAGGCAGAAGCCCCGGCAGAAATTTGATGAAGATTTCACAATGGACAAATACCTGGTGACTCACCCTGATTTCCTCAGATACATGAAAAACAGGTGAGCTGCAGGTTGTGTGCTGTAACAGGCTCCTTTTTCCTGGCCAGCACCATCTCTCTCTGTCTCTGGCCTCTCCTCCCAGCTCCCTCCCTGTAACCCCAGCTCAGCCACACCAGCAGCCTGAGCTCTGCTGATGTTGTAGTGTGCTTTTTAGTTGTATTAATATGCTTGCTGTTTAATTTGTAATTTTGTCATTTCCTTATGCTGTCCTTTCCCCTGCCTTTAGAGTAGCACAAGTTGTCCATTTTGTATTTTATGTTTTTAAAACTAGACTTGCTCCTTTATTGTTATTTAGTTAAGTGTTGGTTTTTCATTTGTTACCTAGCTGTTCCCTGCCAAGTTTTACACCTCTCCTATCCATACCCCTTCCCCAGAACTTTCTTTACTCCTCCTTTCATCTCAAGCTGAAACTCTCTCTGGTGCTGTAGTGGGTGAACATCCAGAACCTGTGAGCTGGAGAAGTAACAGCCATCAAACTGTTTGGTTTTCTGCATCCAGAAGAGACCCAGGGCCAATTGCAAGTTTAGGTGTAAGAAGAATGTTGCTGAAGTGCCAGAACAGTTGATCTCTAGCTCAGGACCAGCCTTTCATGTTCTCCATTGCTTGGTACCTTGGAGGAAGGCTCTGTGACAGATTTTCTCTCCAGAGATTCCTTCTAGACTCAGAAGGTTGGTTGTGCCCTCAAGCATGACAGGCTCTTCTTCAGCATCTCCTTTGCCTGGCCTGGCTGCTGCTCTTCTCCAGCCCTTTCCACAGCGTGCTGGCCACTGCCACCATGAGATCTGCCCATCCTGGGCCACACATGACTGAGAGAAGGAGGCACAGAGGCTCCTGTAGGGCCCTGCTTTGGCTGCCTGTACCCTTCAGTGTCCTTGAGAGCTGCTGCCTTCCCTGGAGCAGATGGCCAGCCTTCCCTGCCTGCTCTGCTCTGCTCTGCCTTGGGGCCCCCTCTGACTTGGGGCATTTCCAGCATCAAGAACACTCCATGCTATTTTTTCCCAGTGTTTACTCCTGCTTTCCTAACAACTTCTGGCATGACACAGTGCAGCTCCTGGCAGGTTTTGTGACTCCTCTGCACCTTGCCTGTGTCTCCTCTCCCTCCTAGATGTGGGTGGGGAGCAGGATATACCAGGGAGCCCCAAAGCCACCTCTGCACTGCAAAGCAAAGGGCAGATTTAAGAGTAGTGGGCTTTAACCTATGAGATCCTTCACCCCCACTGCTTTAAGACCCACCACTTCCACAAAGCTGGGGCAGAGCTGGGCTGAGGTTGCCATGAAGGTGGTGGAGAGTTCTGAGCACATTTGTGGCTTCTCTGAAACGCCTCATGTGGCCCCAGGCTGCTGCAAGGAGGGGAGATGCCACATGAGCCACAAGGTGTGCCCTGCTTGAAACACCACAGCCAGCAACCCCTCAGTGCTTTCCTCTCTCCTGCTGCAGGTTTTTAAAGTCTAAAAATTTGCAAAAGCACTACTGGAGGCTGTACAGACCCACAACAGGGGCCTTCCTGCTGCTGACTGCACTCCACCTCTGTGACCAGGTAAGGGCACAGTGATTCTTGCACCCAGAGCTGTCTGGAAGTGGGAACAGGGGACAGAGGAGAGCAGGGCTGGCTGCTGTGTGCCTGGAGAGTGTATGGGCTCATGTCAGCTGTGGAGGAGCTGAAGATGAGAAGCCCCAAAATAGCTCCCATAGAGGTGGTGATGCCTGCTGCTCTCCTGGAGCACATCATCTCCTGGGGAGGCAGTGAGGGCACAGCAGGATCTCTGGAGCCAGTGCTCACACTCTGGTCCTTCTGGACCCCCAGAGAAGTCCCAGCTGGCATCTCTGTCCTGTATTTCCCCTGCTCCCTCCATCCCATGCCCAGTGAGCCCTGCATCTTCCCCAGGTCAGTGCCTATGGCTACATCACAGAGGGGTATGAGAAGTACTCAGATCACTACTATGACAAGAACTGGAAAAAGTTGATTTTCTACATTAACCATGACTTCAACCTGGAGAAGCAGCTGTGGAAAAGGCTTCATGATGAGAATATAATGAAACTTTACCTGAGAACCTGACTGCAGCCTGGGAAATCTCAACAACACCTCACAGAGAACAGAAGAGGATCACCAGAGCCAAGGTCAGCTCTGCACGGCTAGGCACATTTCATCCCCACAAAGACATTTCCCTCCTTCAGCAGCTCTGTAATTTCACAACACTTCAACAAATGTGTGAATGCTGCAGACCCAAAGACCAACAGGAAATGCAGCCTGCAAATAAATCCCACCTGGCTGTGCTGCAGGGCTCTTGCTGGTTGTTGTAGGCATGGGTATTATGATAGCAGAATCCAGGATGGATATGGTCCTGTGTGTAATTTCTCTCTTTCCAAGAAGATGCTCCTCAGGCTGGGGCCACTTCTCTTCTGGGTGGATCCTCTCCATTTGCAATGCCCATTTTGGAGCTGGGTGTTGTCTAAACAAACTCCCTGAGGAGCTGGAATGGATGGAGGTGGAAACACAGATTCTGCTTCAGGTTGACTTTATTTCTTGGGGGGAGGGGGCTGCACTCACTCTGCTCCCTGGAGATAAAAAGGATGGACTGGACGCTTCCAGGTGACCAATTTGAGAGACAACGAGTTTCACTTCTGCTACCTAGAATGGCCTTGCTCTGACACTTCCAGAGGAGCACTGCCATCAACTCCAGGGCAGGCAGCTGCTCTCCATGGTGCAGCACACCTCCTGTACCTGCTGTCTCTTGCCCCAGGGCTCCCCTGGCTGCACAAAATGTGAATTTTGTGGCATGGACCTGATGTGCCAAGTCCTTGCACAGCTGGACTCGGTCATGCTTGGCTCCCAGCTGTGTTTGTCCTGTTGGAGGTGGAAGCTCTCCAAGCCCAGGGATGGATGCCATGTGTCATTGCTGCTGGCTGAAGGGCCTGTCCCCCACGGTGCTGAGAGGGGCCCAGCTGCAGCCAGCACACCTGGGGTGTGTTGGCCTCCTGGAAGGGGTTTTGTAAGCAAAATAAATGGCACTGCTTTGGCCAAGCTGATCTTTCAGCAGCCCTGTGGCTTGTGGTTATTTAGTGCACCCAGAATTGGTGCTTTAAAGGCTGAGATACAGCAGGTGGCAAAGCCAGGGAAGTCCAGGACTGAGGGATAATGAGATTACCTGGAGAAGCTCTGCAGCTTTTGTGGACACACCCGAACATCCCTGTGAAAAACACCAATCACTTGTTTTTAAAAGTATAATAGTAACAAAATGGTTATAAAAATAGTAATACAATTAGAGTAATAATAATTTGGACAAATTGAATTAGGACAATATGAGACAATAAAGACAAAGATGTCTGGGTACCTTTTTCTGGGCAGCATGAGCCCAATAAAGGACCCACGTTCACAAAGGATTAACCCTTAAAAGCAACAGCCTGTTGCATATTCATACACTTCATACATGATACATAAATTCCATTCAAACACGGGATTCTGTCTGATTGTCACCTTCTTCCTCTGAATCCTAACAGTGCCTTTGAGGCGGGAAGAAGTTCATTTCTTCTGATAAAAAGGCAATAAATTCTTTTTCTCTGAAAGATTCAGGTGTCCTGTGGCTGCTATCTCAGTGTGAGTCCTTTCTTTAAAAAAAGTATCCTACATAGCATAGTTTCTATTTTAACATTTTTTATAACCCAAAACTATATTTAACATAGTACTTAAGAGAATTAATACAGCATTACTTTCTAACACAACACAAATAATATTCATTTTAATATTTGCGAAAAGCCAATCATAAAATACGCATTTTTCACAATCCCCCACCTGTTCACCTTGCAGGACAGGGATCAGCACCAGCCCAACACCTCCCTGAGGAAGTGGGTGAACACCTGGCGAGTCTGCCCTTGTCCCAGCAGCTGCTCTCCAGGTGTATCAGATATTCAAGAAAAATGCAGGAAGGGCTGGACGTTTCCCCCATGACACTGTACAGGCAAAAAAGCCACATCCAGTGTCCCACAGGTCCAGAGCATGTCCCTGGGTTAACCAGCTGCACACTCACCAGACCTGCTGTGGTTGGGAGTGTTTTTCCATTTCTGCAGCATTTTTGTTGGGGGCAGCAGTGTCTCCAGGGACTCCCTGGGCTCCAAGGAAGAAATTTCAGCTGGAATTATCAGCAGAGTTGGTCAGGCTTGATTTCCTTTCCCCTTTTTTCCTTGTGCTGCAGAGAGGCTGGGCAGTTTCTCATGTCTCACTGAGCTTGTTTGTGAAGGACAACCACCCACACTGAGGATCCAAATGCAGGATTCAGCTTCCCTGGAGAGGGTGTAGCTGTACCTGACTGCTGTGGCCATAGGAGCCCACGGTGTCTGTGGGAGCAGGAGCTGTCCCCAAATATCTGTGGGAGCAGGGAGCTGTCCCCAATGCCTGTGGCAGCAGGGAGCTGTCCCCAATATCTGTGGGAGCAGGGAGCTGTCCCCAATATCTGTGGCAGCAGGGAGCTGTCCCCAATGCCTGTGGGAGCAGGGAGCTGTCCCCAGTGCCTGCTGTCCCCAAATGCCTCTCTTGGGAATGGTGCGGCCCTGTGGGAATGACAGGCCCAGAGGGAGCCATAGGCTTTGCAGCAGGCCAGAAATCCTTCCTGAGCAGCAAACAGGGAAGCCTGAGTGAGGCTGGGCCCCATCCAGAGCTGCACCCAGGAGCTCTGAGCCTGCTGGGTGCCTCAGCCCCTCATGGTGGCTCTGCAGTGTGGCCCTGGTGGTGTCCCCTGTCCCCAGGCCCTGCAGGCTGTCCCTGATGGACTGTGGGTGGGCAGTGAGGCAGTTCTGTTCCTTGCCTGTCCCTCAGGCCACACCACATTGCTGAGGGTTGCTTAGTGACCAGCTCCACCGGGCATTCTTCCTGCCTGAATAGGGCTTTTCTCTTCCTGACAACTTGGAAGAAGTTTCTCTCAGACCTTTCCCTTCCCCCTCCTCCTCTTTTGTTCCTCTGTCCTTTGTGAAGCAGGAAGGGGCTGAGTCCCACTGAGCAAGGGCTCCCCAGTGGCTGAGGGGGCTTTGGGGTGGGCTCACAGCCCCCAGCCCACACTTTTCCCTGGTGTTGAGGCTTCCCAGAGGCAAAGGAAGCAAACTTCCCAGGAGGCTTTCCCTGTTCCCTCCAGGCTTTTCTCTCAGCACAGCTGAGTTTGATGTTATCAGGGACAATCTTGGTGTGGCCTGAAGTTTCCCAAGGAGCTCAAGGCCACATCCTTCCTGTTCCCAGAAAAGTGACTCTGACGTGATGGTCTCCCCCACCTCCTCACTCTGCTCCTGTCCCCCTGCACAAAGGCATCCTGTCCTGTCACAGACATCTTTTATGAAAAATCCTTTCCTTAGGATTTTTTCTCCTGAGAGGCCTCAGGAACAAAATATAAACAATGATTATCTGCTGCTGTGGAATGCAACAGGTGCATCTGTGATTGGTCTCATGTGATTGTTTCTAATTAATGGCCAATCACAGTCAGCTGGCTCAGACAGAGTCCAGGCCACAAACCTTTATCATTCTTTTTTATTCTATTCTTATCTAGCCTTCTGAGAAAACCTTTTCTTCTATTATTTTAGTATAGTTTTAATGTAATATATATAATAAAACAATAAACCAAGCCTTCTGAAACATGGAGTCAAATCTCTTCCCTTAACCTGAGACCCCTGTGAACACTGTCCCACTATGTGTGGCACACACTGGGACACATCCCCTGGGGCACAAGTCCAGCTGCGCCACACCAGAGTCACCTGATCTTGTGCTCCAGCGTGGCCACAGGAAGTTGAGCAGGGTTGGAGGTGGCATTTCCCTGGCACAAACACATGGAACAAAGCCTGTGGAGAGCAGCTACAGCTGGAGCACCCTTGGCAAGAGCCAGGATTGAGAGCTGAGCAAGCTCCCAGCAGGGTGAGTGTCCCAGGGTGAAAGCAGCCCCAGCCAGTGCCACGGTGCAGGGACACCCCAAAACCCAGGTCTCCGTGGTTGGCACGACACCAAGGTTGTCCCTGTGCCAGCAGGTGGCAGCTGCTGTTCAGGGATCTGTCCTTGTGCCGGGGCTGGCACATCCTGGAGTGCCACCGTGTCGGGGCTGGGCACAGCCCTGCAGCTCCCTGGGCTCTCAGGGGACACACAGAGCACAGCTTTGGTACCTCCTCTGCTCCTGCAGCACGGCAGGGAGCTGGTGTGGGATCAGCTCTGACATCCCCAGGGATGCTCAGGGACAGCCACTCCTGTAACACACAGGAGTTAACACATTGAAATATGGACTGGAACTTGGGGGTTCTTAGCTCTGTATTATAGTGCAGATTGCTGCATCACTTTTGATTTCTAGTATATCTTCTGATGAAGCATATCTGACTTAATGCAGTCACTGTTTAAGATGGATATTTAGAATATTTCATCAGCCATAGTTGAAAATGACCCATGTAGAACATCAAAGAAGTGTTATTCAACGAGCACAACAGAAGTGAGCTGTAAATTCAGTCTTTGAATTGATGGTTGATTTTCAACCTAGATGCACAACAGAATAGTTTCTTGAACCAAGGTTTAAACATTTTAATTTTTAATAGAGCTGAAATTTTTAAACTTTTGATTAGAGGACAAAGATGTCTTTTGTAATTATTAGCATTTACAATGTCATTATTTGGACACAATACCCAGTGCCAGCAACCAGTGGATTCCCCACTGCCAGCCAGGAGCTCTGGGGGCTGCAGGATTTAAACAGAGACATTTCATTTGGAGGACAAACAAACCATGTGCCTCAGCATGTCCAGAAGTTGCTGTTTTGTCAGCCCTGATTTTTTCATAAGCTCTTGGTGAGTACCATGAACTTTATTACAGCCGTGCCAGACTCCTCCTGCGGCTCCTCAAGAGTTAACAGCATTTAAATATTCCCCACCAGATTGTAGAAACCAAAACCAGTTGTCACCCAGAAGCTCTCATGGTGTCGCCTTCCTGGCAGGGCTTCAAATTTACTGCTTCATTTCCACCTCTTCCCTCTTTCAGTGTAGAGCAGGAGCAGAGCTCACCCTGTCCTGCTGAGTGTTCACAGCTCCTTGACTGTGGATGAAGCAGGAGGAAGCAGACATGGGCTTGCTGGGGGACAGGAATGCATTTTGGGGACAAGTGAGAGATGCAGAGCCCAGCAGGTCCCTGCTCCTGTCAGTGCAGCCCTGCTCTCTGGGTCCTCTCTGGGTTTGGCCTTGCCAGGAGCAGGGACAAGGTGGGCTCTGGGGTTTGAGGTACCTTCTGAAGGTGGCAGCCAGCCCCAAACCCAACCAAGTGCTGGAGGGAGCCACTGTGAGTGCCACACACAGCTCCAAGGCAGCCTCGTGCCATGGTGGCACATCCACATTGTCACTCCTGTCTCAGGGAGGGAGCAGAGCCGCAGAGCCACAGAGCTGGATAACAGCACCCAGCACTCCAGCATTGCTCCCTCTGGATGTGTCACTCTGCAGCCTCTGTGGCTGCTGGATGCTGTGGGAGTGTGGCAGAGCTCTGTGCCTGCTCCACCTGCACAAAAAACTCTGTGCAGGTGCTGTTAATGCTCCTCAGTTTGGGGCAGGCCTAGGGGCAGAGGGTGGGAGGTTTCCTCTCCTCCTCCGTGTGGACCTTCTCCCGTTCTTGGGGATGTGGTAGCAGGTAAATCCAGTTGGACCAGAAAAACTATTGATAATAGGGGAGGGAGAACAAGATAAAGGAGCAGCCCGTGGCTTTGTTGTGCAAAAAGCACTGGCTGACCTGCCAGGAGCCCTCACCTCCAGGTGCTGGAGCAGGGCCCTGCAGGTAAACAGCTCCAGGGGGTGCAGCAGGGCTCCTCTGCCAGGCTGAGCAACAGCACCTTGGGTGCTGCAGGGCTCTCCCAGCTTGGCCTGGCCAGCCCTTGGGGTGGTAAATTCTGGAAAGACAGTTCCTGAGTGCTGGGGACATCCCAAGGCTCCCTCCATCCCTGCAGTGTCAGATAGGACTGCACAGGTGGGTGGACAAGGGGCTGGGTCACCCACCCACACTCACACATGGTGTCCCCTCTCCCCAGCTTTGGGGACAGAGCCTGGCCTGACCCCAGGGATGTGTGGCTTTGAGCAGACCTCAAACCTTTGGTTGCTCTGCTAAGAGCAGGGCAGGATCAGCTGATATCTGCTCTGCTTGGTCCACAGATGACATCTTGGTCCAAGATGTCTTCTTGGTCCCCCAGGAAGGGGGAAGGCAGTGGTTTGTATCATCACCCTAATTCCTCAGAGGTGTTTTCCAGCTCTGCACCCCTCCTGGCACAGCTCAGAGCCTCCCAGGTTGCCCCATGCCACTGGAGAGGTGTCATAGACATCTTTTATGAAAAATCCTTTCCTTAGGATTTTTCCTCCTGAGAAGCTCAGAGGCCTCAGGAACAAAATGTAAACAATGATTATCTGCTGCTGTGGAATGCAACAGGTGCATCTGGGATTGGTCTCATGTGGTTGTTTCTAATTAATGGCCAATCACAGTCATCTTTGTTATCAAGCCTTTGTTATCATTCTTTTTCTATTCTTAGCCAGCCTTCTGATGAAATCTTGTCTTCTATTCTTTTAGTATAGTTTTAATATAATATATATCATAAAATAATAAATCAAACCTTCTGAAACATGGAGTCACATCCTCATCTCTTCCCTCATCCTCAGACCCCTGCGAACATGGTCACAGAGAGGGGATGGCCTTTGAGCTGTGTTTGGTTTATCTGAGCCCTGGTCAGGACTCTCAAGGGCTCTGCCATGCTCAGGCCCCTGAGATAAGAGCCAGGCTGGGCCAGCAGGGCCAAGGGCAGCGAGCCAGCACGAGCCAGCCTAACCCACATCCTGCCCTGCTCGTGAGGCCTGAGCGGCCACCTCAGCCTGTGGCTCACCCCAAGAGCCTTACTGCTTGGGGAAGGGCAGGAGGGGACTATAGAGTGCCACATCCTGCCTCAGTGGCACAAAGATCACAGAGTCACAGAGTCCCTTTGGTGGGAAAAGGCCTCTGACATCACTGATTCCAACCTTTGAACACCCCCTTGTCAACTAGGCCATGGCACTGAGTGCCACATCCAGCCTTTCCTTAAACACCTTCAGGGACAGTGACTCCACTGGGCAGCCCAATCCAATGCCTGACAACCCCACCTGAGAAGAATTCCTCCTAATGTCCAACCTAGACCTAGACTCTGTCCTCTCATCCTATCACTGGTTGCCAGGGAGAAGAGATAGATCCCCACCTGACCTATGTAGCCATTATATTTTCTGAAAAATCCTTTCCTTTGGATTTTTCCTCCTTAGAAGCTGGAGGCCTCAGGGAAAAAATGTAAACAATGATTATCTGCTGCTGTGGAATGCAACAGGTGCATCTGGGATTGGTCTCATGTGGTTGTTTCTAATTAATGGATCAATCAACTACTGTCTGGATGTCTTGGACTCTCTGTCTGAGTCACAAGCCTTTGTCATCATTCTTTCTTTTTCTGTTCTTAGCTACCCTTCTGATGAAATCCTTTCTTCAATTCTTTCAGTATAGTTTTAATATAATATATATCATAAAATAATAAATCAAGCCTTCTGAAACATGGAGTCAGATCCTTGTCTCTTCCCTCATCCTTGGACCCCTGTGAACACCGTCACAGACCTACACCCTCCTGTCAGGGCCTTGTAGAGAGGGATAGAGACTCCTTTTCTCCAGGCTAAACAACTCCAGCTCCCTCAGCTTCTCCTCACAGCATTTATGTTCCTTTACCAGCTTTGTTGCCCTTCTCTGAGCAGTTTTGCTGCACCCCTGAACCCCTTTCATCCCCCTGCAGCCTGGGGGTGTGGGCAGGAGGGCAGAGCCCAGCCCTGAGCATCTCTGGTCCTGCAGACCAGCAAGGGATAAAGAAAGAGGGTTTCCTCCACACCTTAGTGATATGCCTCAACTAAACCCCAGCCCCTGATTTTTTATCATGCTCACTTCATGATTCACTTTCTCTTTAATTGTCCAACCCAAACTTCTGTCATTCATATCAATAGATCCCCCCTCTAGCAAACCACCCATTGCTCCAAGAGCTATCCCCTGAACCTGACCATGAACTTAAACTTTTTTGACCAATTTTAAAGCCCTTTCCTCCTAGGAATCCCACTAATCCTCATCTCAATAACATTCCCAGCTCTCCTACTACTATCCCTAGACAATCGATGAATCACTAACCAACTCTCAACCCTCCAACTATGGTTTATCAAAACAACTAATGGTTTTTTAACTATGGTTACAAAACAACTAATAATGCCCTAGTCTAAAAAGGACACAAATGAGCCCTAATTTTAACATCCCTCATAACATCCCTCTGCCAAGCACAGACAGTGCCCTGCTGTCACCCTGCTGCCACCCTGCTGTCACCCTGCTGTCATTCCATCTCCAGGCACCCTCTGTGTAGTCACTTCTCCTGCCTTTGGTTGTAGTAACACCTACAAATCCACCCCAAAGCTGAGCAGGGCGTGTCAGGGAGCTGTGCCTGACCCCATTTCTCCCCAGGGCAGGGGGAGCTGTGGCAGAGCAGCTCCTGTGCCCTCCCTGCCCCGTAGGCAGGGGCCGGGGCCGGGTATCACCTCCAGGGACATCTGTTGGTCACCTCCAGGGACATCTGCTGATGAATTTTTCATGCTGCCACTCCACAGCAGCCATATGGCCCCCGTTCTCGGGGGCACACAGCTCTGCCTTTCAGGGAGCTGCTCTGTGAGCAGGTTTTTGGCACTTTCTTCAATGTACCTCTGACCCGTGCTGAATGAATTTGGATGTATAAATCCTCCAGGAGATTTTTGGAGATCTCATTCTCCCACCTGCACATTTCATCATGGCAAAGACCATGAGATTTTCCTCCACCAGCCTGTGGCTGGCAGCCAGCTGGTGCAAAATATGTTTATTCTCCTCTTGTGCTCTCTAGCCACGGGGAGGGATGGGGTTCTGTTTCCAAGAAGTAATCACTGGAATAAAAAGCCCAAGCTAAAAATGATACTTGCTGGTTTCCATTGTAATTTCTTTTATGTTCTTTTCCTAATCTTTATTTGGCAACTACCACCCTAAAAGGTTTTTCACACTTATTTAACTTCTAAATTAAGCACCACTTAATTTTGGGGCATAGTCCAAAATGCATTGTAGCACAAAACAAGTAGAGCAGATGAAGAACTGTGCATCTCATTTTCACCCCGCTGAAAATAAAACCAACAGTAGAAAACCATCTATCATGGAGACAGTGAGATGTGAAGAAACCAGCTCCTCCAGCCCTTGAAGCTGCCACTCCACCAGCATTTGCATGATTGGGCCATAAATGTTTCCAAATGGTAAATTCCTGACTTTCCCCAGGTCATTTCTCCTGGACCACTGGTCATCCATCTGGAGCCAAGCCTTGCTGTGTCCCTTGTGACTGACTCGAGCAGTTGGTAATAATTAGCTGTGGTTAACGAAGGGCCAGAGTCAAGAGCACGTGAGCCAAAGCACCGGATAGCAGGGAGCACATCCAGGGATGTGCAAGGCAGAGCAAGGCAGACCTGGGCCACACAGGGTGGGGACAGCTCTGGGGAACCCTGAGCAGGACCCCAGACTCAACCATGCTCTGCTGGCCCTGAATTTTCAACAAAATGCCTGTACCCTGAAGGCTGGGAGCAGCTTTTAGTGATAGAGGGAAAAAGCATCAAACCCCTCCATCCATGCACCCCCATTTCCCTGAGCTGCCTTTTGCTACTGGGGTATGTGTGACCCCCTCTTCCTGCCTGTTCTTCCTCAGCTCTAGCTCCAGCTGAGCTTTAAGCTCCATCTCATCCCTGTGTGTCCAAGTGGTCGTGGTGTGTCCTGTCCTTCCAGCTGTTCTCTCCTTTCCTGAGATAACCCATGCCCAGCCAGCCTTCCTGCCACAGCTCCCCTGCAAGTTTGCTTTAAAATCAAGGGGTTCCCTGCAAGTTTGCTTTAAAATCAGCATGGCCACGATCCTTTTGTGGTGTCCCTGGTCCAGTGTCCTCTCTTCCAGTGGGACAAGGCCAGCAGTGACAGCACTGAGCTGCTCCTGTGTTCACACCACAGCCTGAGAATTTCATGGATGCCAACACGGTGCCATCCCCACACAGCCAAAATTCCCAGAGGAACAGGGCTGGCAATGGAGGGAACTGTAGTAATGGACGCAAGTGGAGATTGAAGCCAACTCTTGTTAAAATGTGCTTTGCTTTTATCTTCCTTTGAACCTGTCTGGGCAGGCTGGAAATGAAGTGGGGAGTGGTTGGATCTGAGGGGATAAAGGAGTGTTGGGGAAAATGCAGGCACAGTGGGACTCAGGGACAAGGACAGTGGTTAGGCCCAGGTTTTGGGGCTGAACAATGCCAGAGGGTATTTGTGGGGGGGCTGGAGGTGTGTGAGAGCCTGGAACAACACACAAGTGCTCAGGGAGCCACAGGCAAAGGGTTTGGATGGAGCAGGGCTCACCAAGTGCTGCTCCCCAAGTCTGGTGATTTCCTAAAAATCCAACCCCCCAAAATCCCTACAGCTCAACTGAAAAGTCTTGTTTGCCTGCTGAGTCCCTTCCCCCACTGCCACAAACATTTTGGTATGCATATCCTTCAGTTCACAGGCTGGTTCTTTCAGAGTTGAACTAAAATAACACCAAGATATTCTTTCAAAAAAGAAACTGGAGCACATCCTCTCCGAAAATACCAAAATAATTCATGCAAAATTTCCCCCAAACCCATTCCTTCTTTCCTCCAACCCAAACTCTTTGTCGAGCTTCCCACAAAGCCTTGAAAGGTTTTGTTTGCTGCAAATGCAGGCGATCACACATTCAGCCGGGGATGGGGGGCACCACCCCAACCGTGTCCCCCCTCCTCTTTAGTGCCAAAACCCCATCAGTTTTTGGAGGTTTTTTTTTGCCACCCCCCCCCTTTTCTCTCACATTTGTGGGGTTCCCCCACATCCTGGCAAGTTTAGGGGGTGGCTGCAACAGGATGTTGCTATCGGGGTGCCAACTTCAGAACCTTCCGTTTCAGAGCACAAAAAAAAAAAATCATAAAATATAATAATAAAATAAAAATAAAAATAATAAAAATGGATGATGATGATGATGATTATGATGATGATGATGATGATGTTCGGGGGTAGCACCGCGGGGTCGCCCGGTGTCCGTGCGGTGCAGCCCAAACACGCCCGTGTTTGAGTCGAAAAAGAAAGTTACAAAAAGGGGAAACCCGGCTTATGAGCCGTGGGTAGGTGACATTAAGAGGTGAAAGAAAAAAAAAAAAAGAACATTTTTCTCAGTTCCCTTCTGGTCTGGGTAAATGTTTAATCCCCAGTTCGCAGAAAATGCAGCTCAAAAGTGCTTTTTTTCTCAGCAAGTCTGAACCAGTCAGCCTGGTGCCTCCTCCCTCCGGCTTTCACCCTCCCTCCCACCGCTCCGGAGGAATATCCCAGCCTGCTCCGAAGCGCGGCCGGGCTCCCGGGGCAGGGCGAGCAGAGGGGCCGGCAAGTTTCTGTGCCCGGGGCTGGCTGCCACTCCCGCTGCCCTGCACGGCCCCAGGGGCTGAGCTGCCCACCATGGGGTCCCCGCACTGGAAAAGGCTCTGCCTTCTGCTCCTGGCGGGCTTAACATCCTCCCTGCTCCTCTACAGTCACTACCGCGCTACGGTGGAGGCGCCCGGCAGCCCCAGGATCATAGCCAGGTAAGGGGCACGGCCATGGGAGAGGGCAGGGAGCTGTGGATCTGTTCTGAATCGGGGTGCCGGAGTGGGTTCCTTAGGGCTGGTGATCCCAGCTCTGCCCCCGGCCGGTTTGGAGAATAGGCTGGCAGCGGGCTCTAAGGGGTCCTGGGTGCTGCCCGCGGCCCCCAGCGCTGCCCAGAGCGGCACCCCAAGGCCATGGAGGCTCCCCAAGGGTCCCCACACTGAGCTGAGCCCCTCCAAGGGTTCGGCACATCACGGTGCAGAGCAGCCCCTGCTGAGAGCCGGCACGGCCGAGCGTGGGGATCCAGCCGCTGCCGGAGCCGCCGCGTGTTCCCGCCGGGCTGGGCGGGACCGGAGCCCGCCGATTGTCCCGGGCGAGCAGCACAATCCCAAGGAAGAGCATTGCCATGGCCCCCAGGGAGCTGCACCCACCCCCCTGCAGAGGCAGGGCACGGCTGCCCCGCTCTGGGATCCCCCGCACTGCCGGCGAACTCGGGGCTGCAGCGTTCCCCAAACTCCAGCAGTTTGCGGCTCCCCCTTTGTCTGCCTCCCCTGCATCCTCCAAACCTCCCGGAGCCGGTCTGAGCCTCCCCGTGCCCCGCCATGGGGTGCCGGGAAGCCCCGGGAAGTGCGGGGGAAGGAGCCTGCACAGCTCTCGGGATGCGGGACTCGCTGCCCTGTCCCCTGCCAGCATCAGGTGCTGGGCTAGGTGGGTGTCCCCCACTTCCCCCTGGGTGCTTTGGGTGCTATCGATGTGACAGAGTCCAACCGGAACGGGGGATGCTGTGGGACCGGAGCTGGTTCTGCACAGGGTGAGATTTGCTGAGGGTGCAGCAGGATGAGCTGCCCTGGGCTTCAGACCTTCTCTCTTCCTCAGCTGGGAGCTCTCCTTGCCCGATGCCACTGTGCCAAAGGCAGAGGTCCCCTCTCCTGGCAGGATGGTGGGTCAGGAGTACCTGCAGCAGCCCGGGCTGGCTCTTGGCTCTTTGCACCCTCACCATGGCAGCAGTGCCAGTGTTATCAAAACCTGCCCGGGCAGTCACAGCTGGAGTGGGAGCAGCTCCCCACAAACAGCTTGATGTCCACAAAAGGGGAAACTGAGGCTCATGAGGGCAGCAGAACGTGCCCATGGCCCACGCTGGAGCTGGGAATGGAAACCAGCCATGCCCTGACACAGGGTCTGTGGGTCTGGAGAAAACCCATGGGATGGAAGCAGGGAGCAGGATCTCCCCACCACATGCCAGGTTAACCTGCCTGGAGCTGCCACAGCCCCAGGTCACCTTCCTTGGAAAGCCAGCCCAGCTCCAGCCCTGACTGATGGGACCAAGGGTCAGCTTGTCCAGGGGGGAGGCATCACAGAGCTGACCTGTGCTCCAGAGCCCTCCTGAACTCTCCTCTTGGCTTTAATTCAACCCCTAAAGCTAAACCCAAACCAGAGTGCTGCCTGTTTGCTTCAACCCTGTCTTTGGGAAACATGGCACTGCATGGGTGCTGCTCATCCCAGCAGAGCTGTGTCCCTGCAGGAGCTGGTGCTGCCCTGCCGGCCGAGCCCAGACCTGGGACTGGGCTGGCCACTTCACAAGGCTGAGGTGCCCTCACAGAGCACTCATTCCTGCTCTGCCAGCAGGGACAGGAGGCTCGGAGTCCTCACCTGGGGGTGCAGGTGACTCGGTTTCAGCAGGTTTGTGTGAGCAGTGTTGCTATGCAGAGGTACAGGGGGATGAAGGGCATCAGGAGGGAGATGATCTCTGATGGATGGTGGCTGCTGCCAGCACCAGCTCACCCCAGGACCCCCACAGCAATGCCAAGTCCCCCTGCAGTTCTGCACAAAGCTTGTGGCCCCATGGAAGTGGGCAAATGCCCTGTTCCCTGCAGAGCTGGGATGGAGAGAACCAAATCCCCTGGGGTTTGTCACACTCCCTGCCCGTCCATCTCTCCCAAACCCCCTGGGGAGCTGCTGGCTGCACTTGTGGCTTTATTCTTAGGGCGGATGGGACGAGCACAGAGCTCTGCCCAGCCTGGCTGTGCCACTCCTGCTCTGCACCAGGCAGAGATGCTGCTGGAGCTCAGCCCTTTGTGGGGAGATGGAGCAAAAGCAGGTTCTTGTTGCTGTTTTGGCTCTCTCCAATGTTTCTGTGGGGCCCTGGGAGTATTTGCTGAAGGTAAGGCTGGAGTGTGTGCTCACACACAGCGTTATCTTCCGGAAATGAGGGATGGCCCTGGACCAGAAACGTCACATTTGTGAATGTCACAGTGGTGAGGGAGCACCCAGTCCTGGCTGCCTCTGCTGCCACCACCGGTGCCTGGGCAGCCACAGCCACTCCTTCCCACAGCCCCATTGTCCATCTGTCGGTCCTGGGCAGGATTGTCATCTTCTGAGTCAACCAAGCAGCACGAGGTGCTTCACCACATCCTGCAGGTGACGTCAAAGCGCTGGGCTCCCCGTCACAGCGCTGGGATGCTGTGTGCTGGGGGGCCTCCCCAGCAGGGTTTGGGCAGCAGCAATGCTGGGGAGCTGGCTCCAGCACCCACAGCTGGCAAGCAAGTGCAGGGAGGTGCTGGCACTGAGTTATCAGCTCAGCACAAAGCCTGGAAGAAACGATGAGCAGGTGCCACCCACTGTGTCCGGCCATGGGTGGGGCTGGGGCACAGCTCCCGTGGAAGGTCAGCAGGAGCCAAGGTGCCAGGCTGCCTGTGCCCACCTTCCTCCATCCTGGGCACAGCCAGGCTGAGCCTCTTGGGGCTCCCACAGATCCCTGGCAGCTCAGAAAGTGGTGCAGCACCCTCACACAGCTGCTGCCAGGGAAGGGAAAGGGAAGAAACAGGAGCAGGAGAGCTGGGGAGGGACTGGGTGGGCAGAGATGTGCAGCTGGGGCTTGTGAGCCTGGTGGGAAGGGCTGGGAGAGGCTGCTTGGGTGCAGTTTAAACCTGGACATGGTGGGTGAGGGTAACAGCCTCAGTGTTCGATGGGGGCTGCCCCTCTGTGGCCAGAAAATGGGTGAGTGGCAAACCCAGGGGCTTTGCACACAGGGGCTTCAGTGCTTCACAGCAGCCAGCTCAGGGTTGGAGCAGGAAGGTTTCCCCAGTCCTGGTCCACCTGTTGGGTGGTGGAGGTGTTGATAAGCTCTGCTGCTGAGCACCTGGGCTGGGGATCACCTGTACTGGGAGATAAAAGGCAGCAAGTGGGGCTGGGCAGCTCCTGCACCCCAGGGCAGCTCTCAGGGCTGAGCCCACTCAGGGTGCAAGCTGTGGGACACTTGTGTGGAGAGCTTTGCTCTGGGGGACATGATGTCAGTGCCAGGGCTGAAAAAGCAGCTCCCAGCGTCACCAGCAGCTCTGGTACAGCCTCTGGTGGCCTTGTCCTTGCTGTGAGCAGACCTAGCACTGCCCCCTGCAAGCCAAGGGAGCGTTTGCTCAGGCTGGGATGAGTTGGATGATGCAGGATGGCACCACAAAGGCCCTGCAGAAAGCTGCAGCTCTGCATCTCTCTGGGGTGGCTCAGTCCCATCTTGTTGGACCCTCTTGAAGATTTCCCCTCCCTCCTCTCTCTGCCTGCTCAGGTGGTCTCAGGATGAGCCTCAGGGGTGAGATGGTGGGGTCCCATTGTGCTGACCCCTGGGCTGTTTGGAGATGTGGGGGCTTTGCAGGGCTCTGCTCCTGCTGGGATCCTGACTTCCCATGAGACACCAAGGCAAGACACTCAGGCTTGATTTCAAAGCTGCCCTGCTCCACAGCTGGGGCTCAGCACCCCCAGCATGCCCTGCCCAGAGCTGGCAGCACTGGAATGGTGCAAGGAAGGTGCTGGGAACAAAACCTGCTTGGTGCTGCCCTTCCATCCATGCCTGGGGAGATGCTGCAGCCCCAGTTCCAGCCCCCAGGCAGGGTGCTGGGCTGCCCCCCATGTCAGGCCATGCCCCCAGAGTGGCACAGAGCAGGGTTTGGGTGGCAGACGGGGTTGGATCTGCTCCTGGGCAGGGCTGTGGGTGCTGCTGGTGTTGACAGGGGCCGTGACAGGGACAGAAACCCAACTCCTGCTGTGCCCCTGTGCCAGGACACGCCGTGCCAGCAGGGCTGGGGGGGTGAGCTCCGCTCCCCACCTGCCTTTACCTGTCCCCAGGCTCCAGCAGAGATCCTGTAACAAGGAGCCCTTGTCTGCTCCACAATAGCCCCCTTCTGGCTGCAGCACCTGCTGCTGGGGGCTCTGAAGGGCCTTTGTGTGTGGGGATCAATGGGAGCCTGTTCCCCTCCGGTGGGCTCCCACCTCCTGCCCCCCTGCCCACCCCAGTGCCCCCCCAGGGGCCGGGGCAGCTCAGCCTGGCCCTGTGGGGCTCAGGGCACCCCAAGCTGCTCAACCCCTGCTGCTAATAAAGGATCAGGGCATGCCTCAGCTGCTCCCCTGGCAGAGGGTGTCCCATGCACCCCGAGAACCTCCAGACCCCAGGTGCTGTGGTAGAACAACTGAATGTGTCCTGCTGACCTGTCTAGTTTATTCCAGCCCGGTCCTCTTGGACTTGAGAATGGTGGGATGGTGGGAAGAGACAGAGAGGTCTCAGCAGGATTCCCCCAAGGCTGCAGGCTGGGCTTGCTGTGGTTTTTGCTTTATGGGAGTCCAGGAGATGGTGGCTGCACAAACCCTGTATTTTGCAAATCCTCTTCTCTCCACCTGCAGAGGGGCGTGGGTGGGCACAGCAGTGGTGAAGAGGAGATAAATGGAGGGGTCGTGGTGCTGCCCTGTGGCTCTCACAGGGGAGGATGTCAGGGTGCTCAGTGTCACCTCCTCAGCTGAGCCCTCCCTTGTCTTCTCCCAGCTTGCTGCAGCCGGGGCCACTGGTCCTGGCTCCCTCAGGGACACCGCAGGGAGCTGGCAGCCACAGGTGGGCTCCTGGAGGCAGCTTGGAGAGGTAAGGAGGGGAGATGCTCAGCCATCCTGGCAGGAACTGGGAGGCCCTGCCCACTGTGGGCTTCCCCAATGCCCAAGCAATGGATTTTTAACTCTGCCATGTTTCCCCCATCCCAGTGGGAATTCCTTCAAGCCCTCTGCCGAGCTGGAGGAGCCGGAGCCCAGCAGGAAGCAGGTAATCATCAGCACAGCACAGTATTGTCCATGGTGCCCCTCCAGCTGGGTTTTGTTGCTTGAAGGGCTGTGTGGGGAGGCTGAGGAGGAGCAGCACCCTCTGGAAGGGATTTACAGAGGAGCAACCTTGTCCATCCACACAAGTGATTGTCCCCAGGCCTCCCTGCTGCCATTGCCCAGTGTGGAGGCTGCAGCAGCATCACCACCCCACCCAGCCCCGTGACTCCTGGGCCAGCAGCCCAGGCTGGGGACTCATTGGGATCGACCCAGGCCCTGAGGGGAGCTGTTGCTGTTCTGTTCTCACAGAGCAGAGCCCTTTAACGTGTTGCCCACACCTGAAGGTGCTGAATCTTTCACACCCTCAGGTGACTCTGTAAGCCCCAATTCTGCCAGCCCCACTGAGCTGGCTGCCAGAGGCAGTTTTGCAGCACAAAACCAAGGCAGGAGGCAATGCCCTGCCTGGGTGACCCAGCAGAACATGTGATGGACAAGGAGCATTTCTGTCCCTGGGTTTGTTCTCACCTTGCTGAGGGATGGAGGTGTCACAGGGAAGGCAGATCTAGGCTGGAGACTGAGCAGGGATCCTCCTTCCTCCCTCCCAGCCCAGCTCCTGCCTCCACTCTGTGATGGCCAGAGCAAAGGCAGACCTCAAGTTTCGGGAGATCTTCCACTTCAACACCCCCGTGCTGATGTGGGACCAGCACTTCACCCTGGAGACGTGGAACAGGCTGAAGACACGACACGTCCCCTATGGCTGGCAGGGCTTGTCCCTCGCAGGTACAGACCCAGCTGGGGTGTGGGGCAGCTTGAGGGGACTGGGGAGCCCAGAAGAAGGGACTGGAGATGTGGGAGAGGCAAGGAGCCCTGCAGAGGAGCCAGGAACGTTGATCTCTTCCCACCCCACCTCCTGGGGCACAGGGTGCGGCTCTTGCTGCATCTTGTGACATTTTCTCTGAATAAAAGCTCCAGTGTTGTCCTTGATTATTAACTGGGGCCGGAGGAGCTCAGACAACCAGCTCCATTGTTGTGCATGGAGATTGTTTCCCTTCCCACCCCAAACCCACTCTCTGTTTTCCCTGGCAGCTGCCAGCTTCAATTCCTGGGCTGGGAAGTGCTGGGAACAGCGAGCAGGAGAGAACCAGTGGCATTTGCAGAGATATTGTCAGGAGGGGATGTGGCCAGCACAGGCAGCAGCATCTGCAGGGCTGGGGCTGGAGATACCTGAATGGATCCTTGCACAGCCTTGGGTGGGTGGCCACTGTTTGTAGCAGGGTGAGGAGCATGGGGAGATAAGAGATACAAGGAGGTGACACCAAGCTGAGAGAGGAGGATCTATGTGGTGCCCCCATCTCCCACCAGAAGACCTCTCTCCTGCATGGAGCGGTGTGAGTTTCTTTATATGCTGCTCTTGGCTGTGCCGTGCCAGCTCTTGCACGTGCTCCCATGGGTTGGCACACACCTTTTCCCTGCTGACTGCTCCCATCCTGCTCCATTCCAGTGGTGGGCAGCACCCTGCAGCTCCTCAACGCCTCGGCCAACCGGCAGCTCTTCGACAGGGCCGCCTTCCCCGGGGGCTGCGTCCGCTGTGCCGTGGTGGGCAACGGTGGCATCCTCAACGGCTCGCGGCAGGGCAAGGCCATCGACAGCCACCACCTGGTCTTCAGGTGAGGGGGAATGCCAGGCAGGATGGGGCCGTGGGTGACATAAACACGGGCAGGAGACCTTTCTCCTTTGTAATGCCTTTATTGAAAGTGATCAGCTCGGGTGGCGAGAAGCGACAGGTCCGCGCTCACACCCCTGCTGCTCCCAGGAGTGGCTTGGAGGAGGAGGAAGAGTTTTTCCTTTGCTCTGTGGGCAGAGCTGGGAATTCCATCCTCACATGAGCACCAGGAGATTCCCTTAATTTTCTGGTTTAACATTGGAGGTCCTCTGTCTAGCTGACATCCTTTAACGTTAGGGTGAGGGGTGAAACGGTCTTAGGAGATACTAGATTCTGTTCCTCACATCTAGGCATCACATCTATTTCATGTTAGCTCATTGTTTTTAGGGGTTTTTGGCTAGGTTTGGTGAGGGGCTTCTCCTGTTGCATGCTGGCTCTGAGGTCATTTGTATGCTAACTCCGATGTCCCCTCCTCTTCACCGTACTTGTGCCATCCTCCAGGAAGCAACAGGGTGCCACTTGACAAAAGGGGGAATTCTTAACCATCAAGGACAGGGAGTTAACGAAAATGACAGGTGATTGCAATAACAAACAGTTAGAACTCCACCCTGGCAGCAACTAGCCCAACCTGTGAACTCTGCAACCTTTAAAAAAAATGGGCAACTTTTGTACTCATAACAATGGGTGCTGGGAGATGCTAGCCCTGGACACGGTGTTCTCTGCTTTTCCTGCAGGCTCAATGGTGCCGTGATCAAGGGCTTCGAGGAGGATGTGGGCACCAAGGTCTCCTTCTACGGCTTCACGGTGAACACCATGAAGAACTCCCTCATCTCCTACGAGGAGTACGGCTTCACCCAGGTCCCCCAGGGAAAGGTGAGACCCTGAGGGCTTGTTGGGGATCAAGTTCTCCCTTCAGGCTGGGCTTGCTTCTTGAGACCTTCTGTCTTGGATTGGAAAGAAAGGTGTCTGCTAAGGAAGGCAGAAGCCTCCCCTGAAATGGAGAAAATGAACACCCCCGGCCTTTGAATTGCTATAAATTTGAAATTAAGGGACTCTCAGGCAACAAAAATTATGGGAGCAGGAAATAACAGTTCTTAAATAGGGAAGAAAATAAAAGGATAAAATAAACAATGCAGTAAACCAAACCAACACTGAGTCAGAACCCAGCCTGACACCCTGTGGGTCAGGGTGTTGGCAGCAGTCCCATTGGAATTGTGGCTCAGCCCTCCTGCAGTGTCAGGGGTGGTTCTGTTAGAGCAGGGATCCTGTGGAAAGGTGCAGTCTCTTCCTCTGAAGATCCAGGGGAAGAAGAGGCAGCTGCTGTTCCTCTGGGGAATCCAGTGGAGAAGCTGTGCTGGTGTTCCAGAATCTCCAGATTATATCCAGGTAGGAATGCTTGGCTCCTCCCTCTGGGCTCCCATCTCCCAATGGGATGCTGTAGTTCTTATCAGCCATGCAGTGACATTCAATAGCTGTTATCAGCTGATGTCCCCTCCCTAGGGAGGAGTGATTGTGGTTACTCAGAGAGAGAGATAAGGCAAACTGCTTACTTGACAAGACAACTGCCATACAGATGGTAATAGAATACATCTTGCCTTGAAATCTGGAACACCTTCTCCCCATCTTGGGAGCCCTCAGTCCTCGCCTGCAAGTGTGGGCTGTGTCCCTAAACCCCACTGTGTGTGTCCCTGCTGCAGGACCTGAAGTACATCTTCATCCCCTCGGATATCCGGGACTACGTCATGCTGAAATCGGCCATCCAGGGCAGCCCAGTGCCCGAGGGCTCGGACAAGGGGGACGAGTGAGTACCTCCCCAAGATCCCCCCAGCACCCCAGTGATGCAGGCATGACTTGCCTGTCCTCACCCCACATCTGTCCCTCCTGGGATAAACCCCAAGGAGCTCCAGGACTCCCATGACAAAGTTCTGCCCTTCTCCTTGCCTTGCTGCAGCCCACAGAAGTATTTTGGACCAGAGGCATCTGCAGAGAAGTTCAAGCTGCTGCATCCTGATTTCCTGCAGTACCTGACAGCAAGGTGAGGGTGATGAGCACTGTGGCTGCTGTCTAGCTCTACACTGGGCTGGGATCAGACCATCTGCTTCCCCCTCTGCTCATTCCAGTACAGACCAGGAGCTGCCCAGCACCAGAGTGCAGTCCCAGTCTCTCCCAGACACCAGAACCTCCCTGCCCTGCTGTTTGCATACAGGGCAGAGGAGTCTCCTGCCATTCCCGTTCACTGCAGCACAGCTCACACCCCCTTCTACACCTCCCCATGCACACCTTGGTCTGTTTCCCCAAAACAAATTACATTTTGTCCCAGTCTAACAGAAGCAAAGGTAGAGCCCAACAGGATGGTCTTTTCCTGCCTTTCATGAAAGCAGGTGCCTAGGTTGGGGTGGCTCCAAACAGCAGAAAGGCGCCTTTTACCGACCTCTGAGCAAATGAGAGCCCTCGTTTCACTCAGTGCTCCTGCCTCACTGGGCACTGGTGTCACTGGAGAGGGATGGCTGGGTCTGGGGGCTGCAGGGCTGTGCCATCCCCACAGCCACCATGTCCCCCCGTGCCAGGTTCCTGCGCTCAGAGCTGCTCAACACCCAGTACAGCTCCCTGTACATGCCCAGCACCGGCGCCCTCATGCTCCTCACCGCGCTCCACACCTGCGACCAGGTAAGGGGCCACAGGGCCACTGTTCCCCTGGGGAGAAAGGGAATCCCCCCCTTGGCTGCTGTGGTGGCTGTCCTACATGTCCCCTGTGCCTGAAGGGAATGCTGGTGGTGATGGACCACCCGAGGTGAAGCCTTGACCCTTCCTGTGTCTGCCCCACCTCCGTCCCCACAGGTCAGTGCCTATGGGTTCATCACAGCCAACTACGAGCAGTTCTCAGACCACTACTACGAGGTGGAGAAGAAACCTCTGGTGTTTTATGCCAACCATGACATGATGCTGGAGGCAGCGCTCTGGAGGAGCCTGCACCGTGCAGGGATCATCACCCTCTACCAGCGCTGAGGCTGGGAATTGCCCACAGGGCCAAGTCCAAGGACTCTTGTGGCTCTTCTCCTTTCTCCTGAGGGTCACCTTCTCCCTCCTGAGGGCTCTCCCCAGCTGGCCAGCCAGCCCACGGAGCAGGCTTGCTGCACCACAGCCAGCAGTGATGTGAGGATAACGGGGAAGCTGGTGCTGGTGGAGGAATGTTGCGTCTCCTCAGGGATCAGTGTGATGGAACATGGCCTTTGGGGCAGCCAGAAGCACCACAGCACGTGGCTGTGCACTGCCAGCCCCATGAGTGTGGCTTTGGGGCAGCAGTGGCCCCTGTGGAGCACAGGAGGGGCAGGGTGATGCTGAAGAGGATGCTGGAAAATGCTCTTCACCTTAAATGCTCATCACCGTGGTGGGACCGCAGCAGGCAGGAGAAATCCTTGCACTGGAGCTCAGGTGACAAGAGGTGACATGTCTGGGGAACACCTCTCTCCAGAAAGACTGCAAAGTCCCAGCTGTGTGTGGATGTGTGCCACGTCCAGAAGGATCTGTTTGCCTCCCTGGTCAGTGGCACAGAGAGCAGGACAGACACAGTGGGCCCTGTCACTGTTCCCTTCTTGAGGTCTGGTGTTTTCTGACAAGAAAGGGGCTCAAAAGCCATCAGCTCCAAGGAGGGTCACAGCAGCTCAGCCAGGACACCAGGATCACGTCCAGGCTCTGAGCAGCCCAGAGGTGACACTGGCCTGGGCCATGTGTGTGTGGCACTGGCTGTGTCAGCCTTTTCTTGCACAGGGACTGCGTGGTGCCTCTGAGAGGCAGTCCCACACCAGGTGGGTCTAAGGGATGGTCACTCTTAATTTCCTTCCCCAAACCCCCAGGGAAGGGAGGGTCCTGAACCCTTCAGCTGTCCCTCAAACACCAGCACTGCTCAGGGAGACCCACCTGGGGAGGCTTCTCCAGCTGGTGGGGGCTGGAGATGGAGCAGTGTAACCCAAGACACTTTCCCACTTTGTGTAATTACATAAATGTTGAATGATTGTTTTCCCTAACCCGTTTTTGTTGTTTTGATGAACTGAGTGGGGTGAGATCCCCCCTTTACCTCCCACGGCAGAGGAGCAGTAACAGGGAGTAGAGAGTTCAACTGTTTCAGAGGCAGACAGGGATGGAAACCAGTTTAAATCATGGAGATTCAAGACTGTTGTTAGCTCTGAGCACAGCCCTTTTCCATTTGGAATGCTATTTACTGTACAAGGTTGGTACACAGAGATGGCAAAAGATACCCTGGCCCTGAGCCAGGGAATCTCCAAACCCCCTGAAACTCCAGCAGCCTGCTTCCAGCTGGTTCACAGACTCAGATTAGGCTCCAAGCCTGTTCCAGATGTAATCTCTAGCCTGGGGCCCATCTTGTGTTCCCACGTCTCAAATTAACCTTTGTTCCCATCAGAGCCACCCTACACTGGTACCACAGCAGCCTGTCAGGCCTGTTCTGTGTTCCCAAACACTCAGCAAAACCTTTCGTGACACGAATGAGCCTGATCCTCACATCTCCTGGCCAAGCCACCCTGAAACCTCCTCAAACCAGCCCTGGCCAGGCCTCAGGTGACATCAGCAGCTCGGTGACACTCGTGGTGCTGCAGTCCTGCCTGGAATCATCCAGCTCACAGGCACACCAGGAACCAAACACTGGGAACCACAATGAGCTCTTTCCTTTGCTCTCTCAAAAAGGGACATTCCCAGGCAAGGGTGGAGCTGGAGTTAATTCCATTTTAAGGACTTGTTCATGGCTGTATTTCCAAGCACACCACAAGAACCATTTGGCACCAGACCTTAGCCATAAGTTAGTTTTGTCACACTGTTCCCATGAACACTTTGGGACAGAATCTGCAGACACTGAAGTCTGAGTTATCAGGTTTGCAATGAAGGGTAAGCTCACAACTGCCATTTCAGGAAGGATTTTAATCCAAAATCCTTCATACCTGCACAAAACCATTTCTGTCCAAGAAGAATCAGAATCATTACAGTTAGAAAGCGCCTTTAACAGCATGGACTCCAACCTTTACAGAAATAACCAAATAAAACCCAACTTCGACTCGTAAGATTTTCCACAACTTATTTTATTCTGGAACAGAAGAAAGCAGGGAACCACTTTTTCCTCCAGCCAACTGTAGGTCAGGTCCTGGTGAAAAAAAATAACAAAAAACAACATTATCAGAGCAGCTGAAAAGTTCATGATTTGCACTATTCAATCTGGAGTACAGGTCTCAGGAGACAAAACCTTGCTCCTACCCAGGCCAATGGCACCAGTACCCAAATCCTTTTTGGTTTTAGTGGTCCCTTACCCATGGTGTGGCTGCAGCAACCACTGAGCAGTGAGGAGAGCCTGTGGCTACACACAAGTGGCCATTTCATGACATATCAGCAGTCATTTGTGACATCCAGTCCAGAACAGTCTTCCTTCTAGATCTGTAAAAGCCACAAACCAAGACTATAACTGTTCTCCTAAAAAAGTCCATTCTGAAACAATCCCTGCCCTTCAATTCTCAAAGCACTGAGTAGCTTTTCCTTGTCCCATTTATCCTCAGGCTGCCTCTCCACTTTCTTTTCCTTTGGAAGTCAAAAGCTCCAGGTGCTTGTCCCAGTGCCTGATGCTGTCTGGGAGACAGCTGTGCTGTCAGAGCACCCCAATGCCTGATTTGTGGTGCCATTCCCTCCCTTTTCACAGTCCCAATGACATCCCTGTCACCAGCCCTGCCGGCCTGTCACAAGCTGTTATTGACCTTCTGCAAACAAAACCAAATTCTGCTCAATAAAGCATAAAATCATTTAGCAGAAGGCAGCTGTCAGCTGCCCAAGACAAAGTGCTGTTCCAGCCTGTGTGTTCAGTGACTGTACAGCAGGGGAGATAAAAAATGCCTTTCTTATCTGCCCTTCACCTTGGCAATGTTTGCACAAGGAACTTGAAAGCTTTTTGCAGCTCTAAACTGTGCTATGACAACAGCAGCTGTGCCTGGGACTGCACCTGGAGCTGCCACACGGCCCAGGGTGGCAGGACAGGGGACAAACTGTGTCAGAATGGTGCCACTCACACCTACAGGGGACAGATTGTGTCAGAATGGTGCCACTCACACCTACAGGGGACAGATTGTGTCACTCTGGTGCCACTCACACCTACAGGGGACAGACTGTGTCACTCTGGTGCCACTCACACCTACAGGGGACAGATTGTGTCACCCTGGTGCCACTCACACCTACAGGGGACAGATTGTGTCAGAATGGTGTCACTCACACCTACAGGGGACAGATTGTGTCACTCTGGTGCCACTCACACCTACAGGGGACAGACTGTGTGAGAATGGTGCCACTCACACCTACAGGGGACAGACTGTGTCACTCTGGTGCCACTCACACCTACAGGGGACAGATTGTGTCAGAATGGTGTCACTCACACCTACAGGGGACAGACTGTGTCACCCTGGTGCCACTCACACCTACAGGGGACAGACTGTGTCACCCTGGTGCCACTCACACCTACAGGGGACAGATTGTGTCACACTGGTGCCACTCACACCTACAGGGGACAGATTGTGTCACACTGGTGCCACTCACACCTACAGGGGACAGACTGTGTGACAATGGTGCCACTCACACCTACAGGGGACAAATTGTGTCACACTGGTGCCACTCACACCTACAGGGGACAGACTGTGTCACTCTGGTGCCACTCACACCTACAGGGGACAGATTGTGTCACTCTGGTGCCACTCAAACCTACAGGGGACAGACTGTGTCACTCTGGTGCCACTCACACCTACAGGGGACAAATTGTGTCACACTGGTGCCTCTCACACCTACAGGGGACAGACTGTGTCACTCTGGTGCCACTCACACCTACAGGGGACAGATTGTGTGAGAATGGTGCCACTCACACCTACAGGGACAGATTGTGTCACTCTGGTGCCACTCACACCTACAGGGGACAGACTGTGTCACTCTGGTGCCACTCACACCTGCGGACTCTTTGCAAGGGACAGGGGACCCGCTAAGGGAAGCATCTGAGCCTCAGCTGGACATTTTCCTCCTCAAGCTGAGTGTCAGACAGGGATAACAGCACATCACAGGCTCAGTGTCTGTCCCAGCCCTGGCTGCACAAACCCCTCATGTTCCCCAAAACCACACACACAGTGCAGATACACAGCTGTTCTCCCTGGGATTTTTTCTTCAGAGATCAGGCTCTGCAGGCCTGGCATGTAATTAATCAATTAAAAATAAACAACACGCAAACAACACACTGAAGAATTCAATTCTCTTACCAGCCTGAAGCCAAACACAGCAGCTGCCCTCTGGACAAAGCTGTCCTTGGGCAACAGCAGCCCCAGGGTTCTGCAGGACCGTTTCCTCCTAAACACAAGTTGCAATGAACACTGTCAGCAAAAGTACTTTAAAGTCAATTTTCTTTTCCTCACCTTTCCTGAGAAAAAAACCCCAGCACCGGATCGTAGAGCAAGAATTAGACAGAAATTCTCCATTCAAAGGCAAACAACTTTTGTGTCACAAACTTAGCAGAGGAGAAACCTGTCCCTCAAGACACAGAGGAGCATGTTTGCCAGGGGGCTGTCTCATTCACAGACAAGAAGCTTTGGGAGGTGGATGCTGTTTAAATCCTTGCTTAGGGAAGCTCTGAGACGTTGGTGGTTTGGACCCTTTGAAACTGTTTCAACCTGACATTCTCCTCATCTTCCAGAAACTTCCCAGCCCAACTTGTTCCCTGCACACAAAATTAACCCATCCATCCATGGTGTAACTGGTCTATGGGTTTATCTCAAGAAATGCATTAATCAGACCTAGGACAGCCACATCCCCCCAGGTGAAAGCTTCCTCAGGGTGTGTCCTTCACAGGGTGACCCTTTGGGGCAGGTGAGCTGCACCTCCCCAGCCCCAGCAACCTGATGCAAGTTTGAAACTGTCCCAGAGCACCTCCAGGCAGGCAAACAGAGCAATTATTCTGTCACTAGGTCTATTTTTGTGACAGATACAGTTATGAGATGAGCTGTGTCAAGTGTCTCCATAATGGCCTGTCATCCAATCCCTCCTACCTCTCATCCTTCTGCTGGGCACCAACACCAGTAAAATTCCCATTCAATCCATGCTGCTTTTCAGCTTGTGCTCTGTGCCAGCAAAGGGCACCACACTCAGGTGGCAGCTGCTACAAAGCTACAGCCTTTATTGGCTTAATTACATTCATCAAGCCGTTGGGCTTTTATATTCCCTTCCAGGAGCCCCAGGAATTCAGAAGGGTATAATTTGAGACAGCAGAGCGAGTCTTTCTTTCATAACCCCCCTAGAGGAGAAAAAGAAAACCAGACTATGCCAAGACAGATGCTGCTGTTTCTCACCATTATGAAGGTGCACTGTGGGTAAATCAGCTCCCCAGCCAGGGCAGTGTTTCTACCTCTTCTTGACACGGTGTCATGCTCTGAAACTGAGAAAGGGGACAGAGTTAGTTCAGGTACCAAATCACTCCTTTACCTTTGTGTCTCTCACACTGAGCCTCAGAGTTTACACTTCCACAGAGGAAAGATCAAATTCAGACAGGGATAACTTTTATAATCATCACTAGCTCAGCTTCCAGAACAGCTAAAGAGTAGAGGGCCATCCCAAATCGCAGATCTGCTCTTGCCCTCGAGGCTGTCCACGCTCCCCAGCCGGGCAGCACCGATGCCTGCGGGTACACGCGGCTCCCCGGCCCGCTGAACCCGCCTCGGGGTGCCGGGAGACAGCCCCGGCTGAGCCGCACCCGCTGCTCATAAAACGCTGAGCATGGCTCGGCCAGCCCGCGGTTCCTGGCGCAGCCCCGTCACGGCAGGGCCGGAGCCCCCCTGGCCTTGCTCTCTCCGTCCACCATGGCGGGGAGAGGGGCCACTATGCCGCCCCCCCATGCAGCCCTCGAGCCCTCGCCGCAACCCTACGGGCGGTTCCGACAGCGTGCGGGAGTTGCCCGCACACCATCCGGCCGTCCCCGCGCCCCTCGAGGCTACCGTGCCCGCCGATGGCGGCCGATGGCGGCCGGGCCCACTCACCACACGCAGCTTCGCTGCCATGTTGGCTCAGGGATCGCGGGGAAAGGGGTGGCCGCGGGGTCTCATGGGAGATGTAGTCCTGGGCCGTGAGGGCGCATGGGAACTGTAGTCCGGCCCCTGAGGCGCGCGGGTGCTGACGGGAAGTGTAGTCCCGTCCCTCAGGAGTAAAGCGAGGTCCTGTCCCCCCCCAACCCACTCCTTAATGGGATTTACTAATTATTTATTAATTCCTCATGTCTCCTGTTCATCAGGGACAGTTCATCAGTCGGCCAAACGCTTCAAAAGGCTGAACATGCATCAGCTCATGGAGGAAGGGGCTAATTAGCTGGAAATCAGGGATTAGTCAGAGATTAGTTAGTAAATGTAAGTGCCACGCTTTGAATCTGCAATGATTCCAGGATGTAATTTAATTGTCCTTTGCTGTTAAAACCTGATGTGAAATCCACAGGATCCTATTTAGCTTATATATGAAACTATAAATGAAATTATAACATATATATGAAACTACCGGTGATTGTATTTAGCTCGTATATGAAGTCTGTGTGAACATGAACAAAGTACAAACAGAACTGAGGAGAAGAAACATAAGAACTGCAAACATCTACATTCTGCCCCAAAGGTTTATCCATCCTTGTGATAAAGGGCTCATGTGAATGGGAATGGAGAGACAACAAACCAGAATCTGAAAACAGCGAAGTCTGAGCACAGATGCCAACCCCATTGCCACCCCTGAAACGTCTGAGAAGTGCAGTCTTCCTGATCCCTGGGGGGTTTGGATCAGAGGTGTGCTCACCCAAATTCCCACATTGACCTCCTGAATGGCCTATGGTGTGTCTTAAAGTTTCTTCAAAAAGTCAACTATTATAAATCAAAGCTGACTCCGACGAAGGGGAGAGAATGATACATCTGATTCTATTGATATCAGAAAGCAAGTTAATTACTTTATTATACTATGCTATATATATTTAATCTAAACTAAATCTGCCAAGCATGCACTCCGCACACATCTGCTCACGCTGCACTGAATCTTGTGATTCTCACCCAACAATACACACACACACACACACACACACACACACACACACTCCTGGCCCTGACAGGCCAAGGAAACAAAGCATCCTCACTTTGGATAAACAATCTCCATATTGCATTCTACTTTGGCACAACTCAGGCACAGCAAGATAAGAATTGTGATAAGAATTGTGTTTTTCCCTTTCTCTGAGGTTCAGAGAATGGGAATCTCAGAAATCCTTGAGAAGAATTGTGCTTTGCTTTTATCTGTGAAGAGAAATGTGGTAACAGTCAACAGGTTGCAGGAGGCTTTAAAAAAAATTGCAAGAAGACTGTAGGGAGATACCAACATGCTGTTATAAATAAATAAGCTGGTCCCAGCACCAGCAGCTGGCTGTGGTGTTCCCCAAAAAATGAAACCCCAAATGCTGTCCTGGCTGGAAAGAGCAGCCTGCAGAGAGTCCTGGGTCTGACATGAGCACACAGGAGTCTCCCTGCCCCACAGGAGCTGTGGATTGAGTGTTTGGCCTGGCAGGAAGGCAGATGATGGTAGAGATCAGCAATAATTAACACAGCCTTCGTTGAAGCAGCCTTTACTCCATGAAGATTTGGCTGGCAACCTGCCTGGCTGCCTTCAGCTTCCTAAAAAAGCAAATATAACCCATCTAATTCAATGAGAATTAGCCCTTCAAGGCCCCAAGGGAGGCAAGTTTTAAAAAATAAAACTAAAATCCCCCTTAAGAAGAGTTCAGATCCCAGAAGGAGAGAAGATGTAATGTGGATGTGCTGAGGGATTTGCCATTATCTTGATTTTTTGGTGGAAGCTGCTCAGCCCACAGAGCCCGTGTGTGCCTATAAAAGGATAAGCTCTGCCAGGTACCAAATAATGAATGGACTCAACAATTAAAACTCGGGAGAACAGCATGAGCTAAGTGAGCAGTGGATTGGATGTAATAATTCATGTTTGCAGTGCACGGATAATGTTTCCAAGGATATCTTGGAGTCAGAACAAAGACTCTGGGTGAAGAGGGATAGCCCTTGCCTCGCCCATGCCCACGCTTTCCTAATTCTCTGCAGCTTTGCCTGGGTGGGAATTAATGGAATTTTCTCAGCTCTTCCCTTTAGAGGGCGACCATGACCCACAGATCTCCAGCCCGGAGCCTTCGCCGGGAGCTGCAGGGTAAGGCAGAGCCTTCCCGAGGTCACCAGCATGTGGTGGCTTCTCTGAGGCTCTGAGAACCTTCCAAGATGTGGAGGAAGTTACAGCCTGGTCTGAGGGTTGTGTTTGAACACACTGTCCTTCCTTAGGCAGCTGCAGGGCTGCCCCCCAGGGCAGCTTGGACATAATTAGGATGGATTTCCTTTCCAATCTCCATCAGTTATGGTATTTTCTTGCTCCAGTCTCTGAAAGGCTGAACAAGTAAGGAAAGCTATGAAAAGGGCATGTAGATCTACACAGGAACTTTTTGGGGCTGCTCTCAATTTCCCTGCAGAGGATTTGGAGGGGATTGCTTCCTCCCATAAATCATATGAGAGATCAGTATCTGACAGAGGAGGGAAGGATGGAAAAACAAATGGAAATCAATGACAGAGCCACTCCATCTTTGGCTGGGCTTTGATCCCATGCTCAGATTGAAGGACAAGGTCATCTCTCAGTTTTCCACCCATTTCTTCTCTTAACTGCCTGTAAATCCCTCGAGGGAGAAGCTCTCCATGCTTATTGACAGTAATTTGATTTCCTCCTGATTTCCCCTGCCCTGGTCCCACCCTGCAGACAGGGCTCCACAAAGCCTGGAGAAACAAAACATCTGGGGCTTCAGAGATGCTTTGCTGTGGTTTTCTTTTTATCTTTGACATATGGCCAGGGTGTTTGAACCCATTAAAGGCAGACCCCAGCCCCCTGCCAGGCTGCAGTGCACAGAGCACGAGGAGATGCTGAGTGCAGGGATTGATGCTTGTTTCTGTCAGAAATGCTGGGTGCCCAACAAAAAACAGTCCCTTTGGGTAAGGCTGGAGATTGCTTGCTGGTATTTCAGGTGCCAGATTTCCAAGAGAAAAGATCTATACTATTTAAAAAGGAAAAAAAAAAACCTGCCACAAGGTCCTAAATCCTGGTGTCAGTTGCTTCAAATCAGCCCCCTGAAAAGGCAGAAAGGCTCTTTGGAGCTCAGCAGCAGACAAGCAATGTCTTCCCACACAGGACAAGGCACACTGCAAACAAAACATCCTTCCCTGCTCCTGGCAGCAAAGCTCTTAAGCCTTCATTTAATATTAAATACACGTTTAAACCTAAGCCCATTTCTCAGCATGTCTCGTGTGCTTATGTAGAACTTCAGCAGGCTCAGGAAGGCTCTGCTGTAACTGGAGGCCTGTGCACTGAATAACAAGAGCTTTATGTTTCCAGAATGTCTGTGCAAACAAGGGATGGCTTCTCTGGGATGGATTCTGCAGGTTGAGAAGAGAAAATGTCCCCCTTTCTCCTGATGGTGCAGAAGAAATTGCAGCTCTGGCCACTCAGCTGTTCCTCCTGCTTCTCCCCCTGTTTCTCACCTGAGTTTTGGGCACAGTGCAACAAAGCCAATCTCAAGGTACTGTTTTTTGAGTGCAACACAGAATGGATCTTGAGGAGATTGTGTCAGTGGGGTGGAGTCAAGCTGATCAACACTTTTGATCCTTCAGGTCTGTGTCCCAGGCAGGCAAAGTGGGAGCCAGCCAGATTCTATTCCCAGCTCCTTGGAGGAGCAACCAGAGCAGAGAACACACACAAAATGTTCCAATGGCAGTGCGTGCACAGATAAATCCTGGGGCCAGACTGATGCATTTGTTGAACAGCAGGAGCAGGAATCCAGCTTCTTCATGGATGAGCATCTTTAATTGAAATATACACCCTCTGAGCATACCCAGAGATGTGTACAGCTACACAAATGCTCCCAAAGGTAGCAGGAAAACTTTAACATTGTAAAGCTACTGCGACCAGGAGAGAGATTTCCTTTTAGGCCAATTTAGATGAGCAAGGAAAGGAGAGTTGTCCTTGCTTTGGGCAAAGAGATGGATCCTCTCTCTATTTTCTGTGTCAGCCTGCGCAATTACTGCTTGGTAAGCAGAAAGGGAGTGAGTTGGTATAAAAATACCCAGGTAATATTAATGGGAAACTTATCAGGCCCTCTCCTCTTTTATCAGTGTTTCTGTTTGCTTGGATTACTTGGCCATTGGTTCAGCGCTCCCCATCTGCACTGTGCTGTAAGCAATATTTCATCTATCAGGCTCAGATACCAGAAATATGCTGGGCACACACGGAGCAGACAACATTTTCTTGCAGGTAATTAGCATAAGCTGCACTGAGGTCAAGCAGTTGTGTCACAGCACAATGCAAATCAACATTTCTTCCTGCTGCAGATGGAAAATGGAGAATTGCAAATGCCATATCTCCAGCTCACCTCTTGCTTCCCACCATTTATTCCAGAGGAAGGAGATAATTGTCTTGAGGTACTTTTGAGAATAGCATCTCTGCTGCTTTCATTGCTTAATGGGAAAAAACATGTTTAAATGATGAAAGGTCACATTATTTCAGACCTTTTGGTTAATTTTTCTTGCCCTTGTGCAGGGAAAGCAGGCCAAATGCCTAATTTGACCAAGTCTGAAGGTAAGCTGAGGATTTTCAAGATGACAGAGGACAGCTGGTTAAAGGACAGTGGTTATTCCTCCTGCTGCCTGTAAAAAGGTTTCTTGAGAATAGTTTCCCTGTGACATCTGCTTGAAGGAGCCCTGCTGCAGGGCATCTGACCAAGGGCCAACCAGACTCATGTCATTTTCCCAAGAAATGTCCAAAATGAATGCCTAGGGAATGCAGCAGCAGTGATTTCTCACAGTACATCTCCCAGCACCTCTGCAGCCACCAGCCACTTGAGGGGTGCAGATTCTGAGAGCTGGAGGTCAGCTCACTGCCCCTGCTGGAGTCTGCTCTGGAACAGAGATTTCACTAACTTTGATCAGTGAATCTGTAGCAACCATTCCCTCCTGTGGGGAGGAGAGGGACCAGCTTCCTTTTGTTTGCTCCATGTCTGGCTCCTGGTGGTTTTGTTTGGTGGCCCCAAGCTCCTGTACAGGCAGAGACCATAAATGGCCTTTGCTGTCAGCCCTCACTGTAAGGGCAGAACTCATGGATCTACTTATCCTAGCTCTGTCTCCAGGCTCACAAGTGTGATTTCTTCAGAGTAGATCAAAGAGGGTAGTGTTGTTTTAAACCATTGTTTTCCTCCAGAATGTGATCCATCCACTTGCAGATGGCTTTTATGGTCTCTAAAGCCTCCCATGGATTAGCCTGAGTTTGGCTGTATGTAAACATTTCTCCATTCCACATCCTGCTTCCACAGCATGTCTCACATTCACTTCTCTGTCCTTTCACTCAATCCAAACATCCTGCAGAAAGCCTCCAGCCCTGCTGGACAGCCTCCCTCACTCCCTTTCCCCACAAATAAAGCTCAGCGAGCCCAGCACAGCCCCCAGACTCCTGGAGCCCGGCCTGCAGGGGAGAGAGGCTCACACGCCTTTCTCTCTGATCGAGCTGCCACCACCCCGCCGCCGTGCTGTCGCTGCAAGGTCGGTGTGTCTTTAGCCGTCTCCCCCTGCACTTCTCGGGCGCTCTGCTCTCTCTGCTCAGCTGTCATCTCCTCGCTGCTGAAGGAGGTGGGCGGGCGAGCACGCTCCGCGGGAGACGCTAATCTTCCGTAGCGCCTGTGCTCGGCGATGGGAGCGCTCAGCTGCTCCGGCATCCTCCTCCTCCTCCTCCTCCTCTCCTCCCAAGGTCAGCCCCACCGAGGCTGCCTGGGCGGCGCTGCTGGGGGCTTGGGGGGTGTGTGGGGAGCTGGACATGCACGCCTTTATCCCACAGCACACTGCAACTCTCAGGGTAATCCTTTCTTCTGGTTTAGGGGGTCACGGGGGTCCCTTCTGCTGGGGCAGGCAAGGGGAGGCAGGACAGCGTGGGTGGCACTGTCACAAACCACAGCACCTGGTTGTCCAGAGGTTGCATGTGAAGCGCTGCTGACTCGGAGCAGCTGGCAAAAAACCTGGAAACAACCCCCTTCCACCCCAATCATTATTTAAACAGTCTAAAGGTCTCTGTAAATGTTTAAAACAACGTGGTTGTGAGGGGAAGGAGGAAAGACAAACAAGTTTGCTGTTTCAGCTTTGCAGAAACAGATCTTAATTTTTGGCAGGGTTTTATTCATCCAGAAGATCCAGCTGCTAGGCCGCTTTGGGAGACTGCAAATTCACAATCACTTCTCAAATATCTTCTTTCCAGAGGCTGCAGTTTGGCACGGGCACCACCTTTGATGCCTGTGTTTGGTCAGGGCCTCATGCCAAAGGATCCCAGTTCATGGCCAGGGCACCTCAGCCAGGAGTCAGTGGCTGTGAGTACTCACTCCCAGTGATGTTTTGCTTTCCCAGACCAAAGATTTATGGTGGCCAAAGCTCAGCAGCAGCCAGGGAGCTCAAAGGAGCAAGGTGCTATGGGCTGGCTGACTGCTGGGATACCTTTGCACGTGTGAGCAGGGCAGGAATCAGGAGCCCCCCCTGTTCCCTGACCTCTCCAGGTCCAGCTCACTGCCCTTCCTTCCTCATCTGCCTTAGCAGCACTGCCAGCACCTGCTGCATTACCACAGCAGAATCCCTATGTAATTCCTGTTTAAATACACAGCTGGCACCATGACTTCAACTAATTCAGCTTTTTGCTGTTGAAGAGCTGGAGCTGCATCCTGGTTTGGCTCCAGGCTGAGAGGGAATTGATCTGAAGCACTGGGCATTGTGGGCTGCTGGAGATCCACGGCTGCTCTGCAGCCTCCCTGCAAATCTGATGCCCTGGGTCCCAGATCCCAAAGCCTGGAGCATTGGTCCTAGAGCAGGATCATCATCTGTGATCTCAGGGAAAGGAGGGCATCCTGCCCAGCATGAGGGACACTTTGGATGGGAAAAAAGAGGGTTCATCCATGAGGAAGACATATGAGAAACAGGTCTCTGGGGAGCAGAGGAGGACTGTACTCCCCACCAAATTGCCTGAGGTCTCAGCTTGTCCCCAGCACCCAGTCAGGGCTTGCTTCTGCCCAGTCCTACCTGCTCTGCTCCTGTCCAACCAGGGAAGGACTTTGTGCTCCTCATCACTCTTGTGTTGCCCTGGTGTCCTTGTGGCCCAGTCCTGCTCAGCCCTTGCCCAGCTGTGGGTGTAGATCCCCTCAGCACCCAGGGCTGGGGGGCTGCTCTCTGCTCTGACTTGCTTTGTCCAGTGTGTGCAAGCTGCAGTGCTACAGAAATGTGCTCTGCTCTCCTGTATTTGCTCTACAGGCTCTAGAATGACACTCCTGCCTCAGCTGTTCACTCTGACAATGGTGCTGGGCTGTGATCTGAAGATGCTGTTTCCAGAGAAGCTCGAGTACCTGTTGGGTGGCTAAAAAAGCCTTGCTGCTGCTGAGGTGTGGGTGGCTGCTCCTCTGTAGATACGGGAGGAGGATGTAAATGATGGTTCCTCATACAGCCAGTCCCAGCCTGGCTCTTGCTGCTTCTGTTTCTGGAGTGACCTGATCCAAAACAGAAAGGCTGAGTTCAGCTGTGCTGGCTTAGCTCTTGAGCAGGGCTGCTCCCGTTGCCTGGGACTTCATGGAGTTTGGGGGGGAAAACTCTGATGCTATTTTCAACCAAAGCCTGAAGAGTGATGTGATGGACCAGCTGCTTGTGTGCTGTCCTGCCTCCCTGGAGTCCTCTTCTACTCAAATCAGTAACTGCCCACAGACAGCACCAGGAAAAGCTGTTGCTGGGGTCTCCTTTGCTTTTCTAACTTCAGCCAGCTCCTGTGCAGAGCCTACACTGAGATAAAAGAGACTGACACAGTGTGAAACCTTCCTCCTCTTCAGCAGATGGTGTTTGTGACAGTGGACTTTGCTTGTGTTGTTGTAGCAGAACGGCCTGGGCTAGCCAAGAAACAGAAAGAGAAGCTGCAGTCTAGGCTTGCTGGAACTGGCTTGTTGTGTAAACCTGGCCTGAAAGCCTGGATCACAAAGGAATTCTTGATTTTTCATTGATTTGGTTTCTCTGTCATCTCCAGCTTACAAGCTAAAGCACTGTCTTGACTTGCCTGCAGTCAGCAGCTCCAGTCTCTCTGAAGCACTCCTGGCAATCTCGGGGGAATCTCAGTGAGCAGGGAGGTGATGCGTGTTGCAATGTGAACTTCATGTTACCTTCACAGAAAACCTTAATGCATCTAAAGTGGGGCTAGCCTGGTGTTGCTGCCTTAGGCTTTAGCATATCAGCTCTGCCCCTGTCCTAGCTGTGAACTCTGCATGCTTCATGCCTAAAAGTCCTCATGGTCAGAGAAACTGCCCTGACTTGAGTGAACCAGAGGTGTTGCTGACAGCCTGTTCCTGCATATCCTGCTAAAATCATCACTGAGAAGGTGAAGCTGAACCTCCATCAGACCCATTTCTGTCAGACTGAGACTGCTGAACACTAACTGCAGTGGATGATTTCAAGATAAGCCTCAATCTCAATCAGGATGAACAAGAAAAACATATTGCCTTCATATTGTCTGAAGGCTGCCTTCTGCACCATGACTGAGGGTGGAACTCTGTTATCAGCAAGGAGCAGGTGTCAGCTGGCATAAGCCCTCCAAGAAACTGGCTTGCCAATATTTCTGTCCTTATTCCATCTATCACATTCAACATGTGAGTGAACACAGAGCAAGTGTTGTTCCTTCAGCTGAAAGGGGCAAGAAGCCATGTGCTTTGAGGCTGCTTGTGTGTCTCAGCAGGCTCCAGGCCTCCAGAAACACTTCTCAATTTTCTTCTGGCTATCTCTAACCATCTCCCTGCTAAACCACAGCAATCTATGAAGAAATTGGTGAGCAGGGCAGGGAGACTATTGCAGGCTCCGTCCCAGATCTGGTTAATACCTGGGAGAGACACTAACCTTCATGGGGAAAGGATTATGTTCCTCTGGGAGCTCTGCTATTTGAGCACACAGAAATCCCGTGGACACAGATACTTCTCCATGCAATCCACACTCACCCCATGCAACCCCTCGTGTGCTTCCCTCCTCACCTGTCTGACACTGATAGCACCAGATTTCCTCACAGCTCTTGGGGACGAACTTCTCTTAGCCCTGACAAGCCTCAAAAACTCTTTCACAGCAAGCTAGGTGTGAACTTCATGTGCTCCATATCAGCACCACCTACCTGCCTCTACCCTGCCCAGTTACAATAGTGACAGCAGGCCTGGGCAGGCAGGAGGATACTGGACACAGCTGGAATTGAATGCTGGGGGGGTTCAGCCAGAGTGCACTGCTCCCCACAGCACTGCTTTCAGCTAAAGATCAGAACTCTCTTCACCTCCTCTTTGACTCAAAGCTCTCAGAGTGGTGCCGCATGGATGTGATCACAATGTTCATTAGTCTCTGTCTGAGCCCCCTCATGCTGCAAAATCCCTGGAGGGGTTGGGCTGGAGTGGGATGAGGTTTGCTGTGGCTGAGATCTGGTGGTTTTTTTCCCCTGGGGTTTCAAGAAGTTTTGTTCCACCCATGAAAAGTGCCAGGCGTCAGGGGAAGATTTGTTTATTGGCAGCTGTTCCCGTTTTGCTCCAGAAAACCGATGCTGTGCTAGGAATGCACCGTGACTAAGATGCCTCTGGGCTGCTCAGGTCAAATAGCAGCAACAGGGGAAACGGGGGACAGGAGAGCAGTTCTGCTCAGCAGAGAGCAAACAGGAGGGCTGAGCCCTTTCATTCCCCTTTCATCCTTAACTGAGCCAAATACCTCAGGAGCTGAGTAGCTGGAGGGAGAGGAGGAAGCTGGGGTTAGCAGGCTGCTTCCTCCCACCTCTGGCAGCCCCAGAGCACAGGCATGCACGCTTGGCTCTGCCTGTTGCTGCTCTGGGAAGCTTTGACACTGTCAGTCTCATTGCTTTTGGGGTGGTGTCTGATCCCTGCGGAGAACAGACCATGCTCTCTCCATTTGTTTTGCTGAGGGCTCAGGAAAGCTTTCAAGATCCGAGGTTTAAACAAGGGGTGTGACAAGCAGCGACAGTTTGGGAAAAACACAAGCAGCAAAAGGTTTTGGTACTGTCAGAGAACATGACAGGCAAGTTCACAGCCCCTGCAGGCCTTTGGCTTCCTGTTTTCTTTTGCCAAACGGAGAAAGCAATCCTGTGTGGTGACCTTGTGGCAGGCAGGGCAGAGCTGGAGATGCTGAGAGCAAAGCAGAAAGCCTAGGCAGGGCCTGGGATGGGGAGATGTTCTGCAAGGGCTAGAGAGAGGATGCTGTGAGGCATCTGGAAACTCAGCTCCTCCAGCATGCTCAGTTCTGTCCTCTGCATCCTGGATGCTGAAATTGCTCTCAGGGCGTCTCTTCCTGCTGCTCAGAGGCTGCCAGGGTTGATAGGAACCTCTGGGCTGGAGAGTGAGGGGTGAGAGGAGCACAAAACTTGTCTCCTTGCCCTCCAGCAGCTGAAGCTGCCAGGACTGGTAATGGGGCCAGTGAGCCCTGCGTGGGTGCAGTGTGGGGCACAGCCCTGGTTCTTCAGCCCCTCAGCACCACTGCAAAATGGTCGTCCCATCAAAACACATCTTGCCTTGTTCCCAGACTAAAAGAAGGGGTTTTGTGATAAAAAGCTGCAGCTGGTCTTTCTAATCTTCCACCAGCATCTGCATTAACTGTCAAGACAGTGATTTCCTTGATGCTGAGCAATTTTTTTCTGTGCACGCATCCAGCTAATCAATTAAGTTTCTCAGCAGCTTCCTCCAGCATTCAGGCTTGGAGGGTGGAAGGAATTTGTTATTCTAGGCACTGTTGGAGAGGCATGAACTGTACTAAAAGCAAATTGGTTGCGCTTTCCAAGCACTGACACTCTTCACTCACAGCTTGTCTTGCTGATCCTCCTCCCTCTGCTCTCCTGAGCAGCTCTGGGTGCAGCCCTGGTCCCACCAGCTCACACGGGGCTGGCCTGGGGCACATCTGCTCAGCACAAGCTGTGCCTAGCTGTGATGGAGATGGGTTTTTGAGACTCTCAGTGTCCCAGGCAGAGGTATGGGTGTCTTCCTTGGGGCAGGGTCTTCTACAGCAGGTCACTTTGGCTGTCCAAGGGCTGAACAGTGGTGGTTTGTCTCTCACCTGCTTTCCCAGCTGGAGCTGGTACAAGGTGGCAAGGCTGGGTACCACAGCACTGTCATGGGGACGTGCCAGGGTAGGTCGGTTTGTCTCTCAGATAAAAAATTATTCTCTCTTGATGCTTTTTTTCTTTTTCCCTTATTGTTTTCCTCTTTCTTTTGTTGCTGCTTGCCCTGCCTAGGTGTGGCCCTCAGCATTATGGGACGCAGATGCCATGGGATGTATTCACGTCCGTCCCAGGAACCTTGGGCTTCACCAAATGGAGCACAGGGCTGAGAAAGGGAAGTGCAAGGATCCAGCAGAGTGGGTGGAGGCACCAGAAAATATGGGAAATTTGGGGTGACCTTGGGAAGATTTATGGATGGTTGAGAAGAATCTCCTGCCAGATCGGATACACCCTGGCTCTCTTCTAGTGGGAATGGGGATGTTTTTTATGAGTGTTTAGCAATGCAATGGCTCAAACATGGGAGTGGTAGGGTTGCTGGGGTCAGGAGGGCTGCAGAGGTCTGTTAGGAGCACAGCCAGTTGTGTGAAACTCCTCACTCCCCACTCTCTGGCCTGTCAGGACATACGCACGCTCCCTCCCGGGCCAAGGAAAACTTGGCCCCAGCAGAGCAGAGCTGGTGGCTGGCGAGGAGGGGTGGCCACAGCCTGAGCCCAGCCTGGCCTGGAGGTGAGCAATTTCCCATTTAGTGCAGCCTGGCAGCCTCAGGAATACCTGTTCCCTGCAGATTTGCTGCCCAACATGTCATCCTGCTTGGAAATCTCAGCACAGCGGGTAAGGAGGAACTGGGTAAAAAAATGAACCATGTCTTCAGAGGGTTATCTTTATCAACAGGAGGATTTCAGCCACCTTCAGTCCTGTTGAAGCTAATGACATTTCTTCTGTAGGTGAAATCCATAGATGTCCTGCTTGGGAAGTGATTTGGTGAAGAAGGAAAGAGAACCCAGGACCCCTGCTGCCAGTCTTCTTTCCAAGCTGTTACACAATACTATTCTGGGGTTAACAAACCAAAAACATCTGGGAATAATCAAAGCTATTTAGGCTCTGAGAAAGCATGGCTGGAGAAAGTTTGAAGGAAGCAACTTGAAAGCTCAGCACTGTTAAAAACAATCTGGAAGCCCTGAAAATTAAAACTAGGGTAACATCTACAAAGAGTGAGGAAGTATCAAAAGAAGGATCTAATATTCTCTGAGGAGCAGAAAGGAACCGGAATGAATCGCAATGCTTGAGCTTTTTAAGCTACAGGGCATTAAAAAATTGCTTCAGAACAAACAGATCTGCCTTTCCTGTGGTTTCCACTGGCATGAGAGCAGAGGGAAAGACCAAGGGTCTGGCTTAAAAGCAGCTTGGGGGTTGGAAGTGTGATTTAAAGACAGATAACTGCAATCTCCAAAAGCCTGGTGATGGTGGTGCAGAGCCCACAGCAAGCAGTACCTGGCCAGGGCTGGGTCAGGGGGAACTCAGGGCACACGGCAGAGATTTGGGGCCCCATGGCATCCCTGGCAGGGGGGCACCAGCCAGAGTACAGCTGGCTAAAGGAGGAATGCAACCTGCAGGCTTTGCTTTGCCAGGGGCAGGATGTGTGCTCGGCTGACTGATGGCATTGCCAGCACAACTCGTGGTTCCTGGGGCATGTCCCTCATGGAGGGTGGCAGGGCTGTGTTTGTGTCTCTCACTGCAGGGGACATGCTCAGCTCTGTTCTGGCATGGAGCTCAAACAATCCTGGGATCATCCTGGTGGATAACCCGGGGCTGGCAGCTGGCACAGTGTCCATGGGGTGTCCTGCTCTGTGTGCCTGCTGAGCTACCTGCAGCCCTGACCCTGCTCCTTCTGCAGGAGCCTGGAGGCTGCTTCCCTGCAGTGACTCAGGGAGCCAGCCCTCTTTGATGGAAATCCCCTCTTTCAGCATCACAGGAACCAGTCTGTCCCTGGGAAATCTCACTGCTGCTGGTTTATAGAAGCTTTCATCTTGGAAGGCCTCTCTCAGTGCTTTGCATTCCCTCTCATCTCACTTTACATCTCCTGCCTCTGGCTGGGTATGGGGTACAAGCCCCCAATATCTCCAAGAGGTGGAAAAGTATCTTGGGTGTAGGGAGGATGAACACACTGCAGGAAGGACAATGGCACAGCCAGCCACCACAGGAGCTGGAGAAATTGCTAAAGATTTGGGGAATCCAGATTTACTGCATCTTCTGTGGCAATCTGGCCTCCCCAGCATCCTTGTAAATGAGAAACCACATAAGCCTCACACTCTATTATTGCTTTAGAGCATTAGAATCCCTCATTTAGGATAAACATTCTCATCTCCAGCAGAGCATGAATAACATTAAATGAGATAGTTAAAATGTTTCAGGCCAATTATAGCCCTGGTGTAACTTCGGCAGAGTTACACCAGGGATTAATTTGATCCGGAGAGCTCTGCCTCCTGTTCCAAACTGGGATTCCAGCACGGGTAATTACATCCTGCCTCTCTGCACTTCCTCTGGAGTTTTAATTGGGTTGAATGGACTCAACTTCTGCTCTTTTCCTCAGAAAGCCATGAAATCTCTGAGCTGCTCATGAGCTGAGGGAGCTGTGCTGCTTCTCTGCCGTGCAAGTGCGGGCTGGGTCCTCTGTGGGTGTGGGTGCACAGCAGCCTGTACCCCACTGTACCTTCTGCTGGTAAACCCAGCACTCCAATCCTGTGTTGGGGGTCCAGCCCTCCCATCCCAGCCTGGATCCCAGAGCAGGACCCCTGTGCACTGAGACAGGCAGCTGGACTGTCTCCCCCTTCCATTCCCAGCCCTCTTAGTAAATCAGCCTTAATGAGGGACATTTGACCCTCTCTTTCCCTGAGCAGCCTCATGAAGCATTTTTGTTCCATGAGATAGTTAAGAAACTTGAACCAATTTCCTCTACTTGCTTCTACTGTCGTTTTTTGGTTGATTTTTTTTTCTTTTGAGAAAATGAAAAGTTACAGGCCACACACAGCCTTTAGGATGCCTCAGGAGTGGGAGCAGAGGAGAGACAGCAGGGTCTGATGTGGAGGGGATGGAGCAGACAGGGCAGCTGAGATGAGGTGACCCCAGTCCTGGTCCACTTGGTTTGTCAGAGAGACCACGTGTGTGACTGAGACAAGAGGGTCAGAGCTGGGAAAGTGCACATGCTGGCTGTGATTAGGAATTTAATTGGGAAGGAATTGAAATTCTGAGGCATTATCTCACTGAGTTGGAGCAATACAGAGCCATACATCCACCATGGCCAGCTGAATACAGGGGCAACAGCAGAGAAGAGTGCTGGGAACAGTCTCCCTCACAGATTTCCAGGACTTTCTACTGCTGTGTGGTCCACTTCCCTTCTCAGAGAGAAATGGTGAAAACAGACAGTCTGATAAACCCTGGGGAGTGGGGCCCAGCAAGGCCCCACAGCGTCACCCCCTCCTCCAGGCTGTGTGGGACTGCTGGTCCCACAGCTGGGGTCATCCACTCAACGTTTCATTTCCCCTTTTAGTTTTTCCCAAATTGCATTTTAGTGGGGACAGAGAGGGAAAGAAGAAGAGCAGAGATGTCACAATCCTTCCTTCTTCCTCAAACAGCTTCTCCTCAGTGGGACCATGATGAGGGCACCGTGTCCATCAGCATTCCTCAGAAAAACACTGGTGACACCGTTCCTGACCTGTGAGGGCTGCCACCACCCCTTCTGTGTTTCTCATGAAGTGGAGGGTGGTTTTGGCCAGCAGAGAGGACACAATGAACGAATTAACCAAATTCCCACTCCCACCCACCAAAGGCCTTGTGGGACATCCCAAATCTCGGTGCAAACAGCAAACAGCTCGCCATGGGCAGCGAGCCTCGCGCTACAGGCGCTCACCAGCTCTGAGCTCAGCTGCTGGCTGTGCCTGCCCGAGTAAATAAAGAACATTTCTCATGAAATCCACCCTCTCAGAGGTCCCCAGGCAGAGGGCTGGCCTTCCCATGGCTCAGGAAACCTTTATCCCCCAAATCTACCACACTGCCCCACAGCTGATTTAGCAAGCGCTGGTTGCACACCCGGGTTTGCAGGGCAGTGACGCCATCCCAGCAGCACCGTGACATTTGCAGGCACCATTTCCATCTGGCCCCATGTTGTCCTTTCTGGGAGTTTCTGAGTGCTAGTTCAGATGGGGAGAGAGGTCAGAGTTATTGATGGAAAGGTCCAGACTGAAGTCTGGATTTTCACTAAGCCCAGAATAACTGTGCCTGGGCTAGCCCTGCAGATCAGGGCTCCATGAGCTCCCCTCAGTGAGGCTCTGCTCCAGTCTTTGGGGTCTCACAGCCCCAGTATGCACCTATCATTCTTGGGGCTCCTCTCCATTCTGTTTCTGACCTTGCACATTTTCCTTGTTGTTCATTTCTGCCCACCCAGGCTGAACAGCACTTCTGCAGCTAAGCCCTTGACCTTTATTCTCCCTTAAATCAATACATAAAAGCCATTCTACAGCAATACCAGCATATCAGGGGAACCCAGGTGATTCATATCACCAAAGAGCTGATTCTGCTTTTGAGGCTCAATCCTGGCAAGCTTTTGTCTTTTCAGATTCCAATCTTTTCTGTGCTGCTTTCAGCACATCATTGTATTCGTCCCCTGACCCCCCCTTCCTGGCATTATTGACTCTGTATCTTGCTTTTAATCTGCTATAAAATGAAGTTAACTCCAGGTAAAACCAGTTTTATTCCTCCAGATCATAATACTTCTTTTGCCAAAAAGAAGAAAGAGAAATGTTTAACATGAGTTGAGGATGAAGAAGCTTAATTTAAAATCTTACAGGGAAAAAAAATCTATTAGGAAAACTCTATAGTGTGAAATTCTCAGTATGGAGAACCAAGCTGCTGGGAGCTCTTGTCTGTGTTTCTGGCCTTACCTGTGAGGCAGGGAGGTGACCCTGCAGCTGCAGGATGGGGAGAGGCTGACATCAACCAGAACAATCTGGGCAGGAGACACATCCCAGGTTTCTTCCCCACCATCAGCCTCTCTCCTTCCCCCATTCCTGTGGCTGGCTCTCATAAGGAGCAAACAACCTGGTTCGGGTACAAACTGGGTGTATTTGGCACTGAAAATTCATGCCAGCCATGGCAAGGCCAGCACAACAGTGCCCGTGGAAAATATTCAGCTTGTGAGTATTTCACTCACCAAAAAACCAAAGACCTTCTGTCTAATATTTATTTGCAGAAGCCTTGGGAGCTGCTTTTCCAGTTAGGTTGAAGCTGATGTTTGTGAGCCCACCACTCCCAATGACTGATCAGCACACCCTGATAGACTTTTCCCATCAGAGCATTTATTTTTACAGCAGGACACCGAGTCCTCAAACAAACGAAGGCTTGCACAAGAAATCGTCTGCCTCAGTTTGGCAGCAAACAGGAATATTTCTCTTTATTCTAAACCCAAATTTTTGTGGCTAAATAGAGCCAAAAATATAACTCACCCTGCTACTTCTCCCAGACACAAGTCATCTCTGAATGCCGAAAGCGACTCTTCCCCTGCCACAAATGGACCAAATAAACCCAGCACGAGACTGGTGCTTAGGAGAAGCTGATGTGCCTCTAATGCTGTCATCTGCAGTGAGCTGTGTGCACACTGATCTTTTATTAATGGGTTTATATCCATGGGAAAGCTGCAGGGCACGTGAGAAGCCCATGGCTGGGAGCAGGGATCTCTCTGTGCCCACAGCTGGGGCTGCTGGCCCCAGCCAGGGCTCAGACAGGCAAATCTCCCTTCTGGCCCAGCATTAGCCCTGGCCCTCGCTGAGCTGTGGGAGGACAGCTGGGTGGTGTGGGTTTGTTGCTGTCACGGGTTGTTTGGTGAGGCTTTCAGCAGGTGCTGAGGCTGGGCTGTGCTCGGTGCCGGCTGCAGAGCGCAGGGGAGCTGCAGGACGAGAAGGAGTGGTGGTTAATTGGTGAATTGTGGTTAATTGTTTGTTGAGAGCTGAGGTTAGAAGACTTGGGGGAGCTGCCTGCAGGGGATAGTGAGTCCCTGAGCTGCTCTGGGCATTCAGCAGTGCCCAAGGAGGGAATTAGGAAAGCCAGCTCTGGCCCCAGTTTCTCCCTATAACCCAATCCAGTGTCCCCTCACCCTTGATGTGAAGATTCCCTGCCAGAGCCAAGGCAGTGGTGTGTGAGTGACCCAGCTTTTGCTGGGAGCTGCACAAGGACACCCCAGAGCCAGACCTCTGGGGTCACTGAGCAGGACACAAAGCCACATCAGTCCCAAATCCCACACAGAATCACAGTATGGCTGAGGTGGGAAGGGACCTTAAAGACCATCTTGTTCCAACCCTCCTCTGCAGGTTCCTCAAAGCCCCATCCAACCCATCCATCAACATTTGTAGGGGTGTGGCATCCACATCCTCTCTGGGCAACCTGCACCCACCCCTTGCACCCTACCCCAGCTGGATCACCCTGGCTCTGCTGCATTTTCTGTCCCTGTGAGATGCTCCTGGCATCCAGGCAGCCAGAGGGAAATGGCTGTGTGAGCCCTCACCTGGGAACTGAAATGCTATTGAAAGTAATGGGAAAATGGGGTTTTCCCTTCCAATTCCAATTCCCTTCAGCCATTCCAGGTTTAATTTCCTTTCTCCAGAGCAAGACACTTTTCTTGAGACTTCACAGCCTCACCAATAGGCAGGAAAAACAATAAATCCTGCTGAAACACAAAGAAAAAAAAATCACCATTAAAATACTTGAAGGTTAAATCCAGGATTTTTCATGTCCTTCCCTCAATTTCCTCAGAGCTGCATCATCCCAGGTAAACACTGCATCCCACCTGCCTTTGCTCCAGGCGCTGTTACGTGGCGTGAGGGTCAGAGCCAGCCTCTCTCCTGATCTCCTCCTCTCCCTCCGAGTGCCTGGAGACAGAAGAGATGGGGTGAGCTGTGGGCAGTGGTGCTGATTGAAGCCCCTCTCTAAAGGGAAGTGAGAACTTGCCCCAGTAAAGGGCATTTTTGCACTGAAGAGCAGAGTAACATCAAACCCTCCTTTTCCCCACGTCCCCCTGGCTCTGCAGAGCATCCTGCAGCAGGGATGAATCTCCCTTACAGGGGACCAAGCAGATGAGCTCCAGCCCCATATGGAATTGCTGCAGCACAGTTTAGCCTGAAATATGCTGATTTTATCCAACAATTCTTTTCTTCTTCCTTTTTATTTCCCAGGAAATAAATAAATCATGCAAGTCTTCCATCACCCCCTCTCCACGCAGCTGTCCCCGTACCACGGCCCATGCTTCCCCTGGGCTTTGGAACTGGGTCAGTGAGCAACATCCAGCACTGCTTCTTCCCACTGAAATTCATAGAAAGCAGATATAGCCCCTGGCTGCTTTGGAGCAACTTTGCCTTTTTAGCACAAATCTCATCCAGCCTGGGGTGGGCTGGAGGAACAGGCCATGCCCAAGCACAGCCCTCAGAGGGACCAGGGTGGGACTGGCAGCACTTCCCTGCATCCCTCTGCCACGTTGGTGCTCATGGCTTTGCATGTTCGCTGCCTGGTGGGGAATGGATGTCTTTGAACTTCCATCCCCACCAAACTTGGCTGAAATAAGCCAGCAGGCTTGAAAGCCATCAGGGGAGCAGGCATGGACACACACACACATGCAGAGCAGAGGCACTTACTGCTGGGGAAACCAGGCAAAAGAGGGAACAGCTTCATCCTCTGATTGTGCCCCTGCTGTCCTGACAGTTTATTCTCTACCCTGTTACACCCCATGGTAAAAGGGAATTTGTTCTCAGTGGCTGGGGAGCAGATCTTGGGACAGAGCTTGTCTCATCACAGGGAACGTGGCTGAAACAAGTCCAGGGAGCTCCTTAAGCTCCCAAAGCAGCCCTGCAGAGACCAGAAAGGTGGGTAAAACCTATCCCTATCTCCAGATACTGTTGGCTTCTCCACATGTGCCCCTTTGCAGTGCTAGAATTTGGGGTCACTTTCAGTAACTCACTCCAAAACCAGAAGGAAAAGCCAGAGACGCTCTCTGAGTCACTGGCATGTTGTTACCAAGGACACTAAGGTTCCTGATTTTGAAGAAGAGATTAATTACATTCTACAAATAGACATTTTATCTGCACTGAAGAGCAGCAAGAGCAAGTTCTTTTAGCGTGGCTCATTATGTATCAGCAGGTAGTATTGTGACAGATGTAGGAATGCAGTCGTATTGTCACTGGGGTTTAATCATCAGAGAGCTGTCTTCCCCAGGTCAGCTCCCTGTGAGGATTTGTAATATTTACATAGCACTTGGGGCTGGCTTCTTTATTGCTGGAGTCTGTATTCACTCGTCAGTCTCTCATTATGCATGTGCCAGTATTAATTGCATTTAGAAATGAGATTCTAAAGCAGAAGTGAGAGCTATTTAGACCTCCATTCAGCTTGAAAGACAGCAGCCTTCTGTGTGACAGCTCTCGAGATGTTCTTGTGCTCAGCTCTCTCCCCAGCTGAAAAGCAGGTGTTGGAGAGAGTTGGTGTCAGAGCCACTGTATCAGCACTGCCTTTTGTGCATGCCCAGACATTTATATAACCGACAGGATAATGACTCCGCAGAAGTGGCACAGAATTGACCCTTCTGGTACTGGATTGAAAGCAGCCAGGGAGAGAGAGGATCTGCTCAGCTGCTGTGCTGATATGGAGGGAAAGCAATGCTGAGCTCTATCTCCAGTGGAAAGCAGAGGGGTGTTCCCTTGCTGGTGGGTTTGGGGGTTATTTATCGGCTCTCCTGTGCCTGCAGCACTTTGGGGCTGTGTTTGTGGCCTTGCTAAGGTATTTAAAGTGTACAGAAATTTGGCTGGCACTTGGCTCTGCCTGCCTGCTGCGCTCTGATTGCTCCAGCCTGGAGAGGCAGAGCTGTGTGCCACCACTGCCAGCTGCCAGCCGTGCCTGGCCAGTGGAAATGAGGAGGTCATCTCCTGCTTCCCAGAGGGAAATGAGCTGGGAGGCTGATCTAGATGATGCCAGGCCACCAGCTCTGCTTTCCCCAGCCTGGAGTGCACAGGGGCTGTTCTCATCTTGCAGCAGTGTGTGGGATACAACGAGGGTGCTCTGGGGGCAGATCAGCAAAGGCACTAAACAGTCCCTCTCTCCATGGCCCTGGCTCCCAGTCCCAGGAAAACAACCCTTCTGGGGCCCAGGGGATTCATGTCCAACCTTTTGGGAGGGGGCTCAAAAACAGCAGTAAGGCAAACCCACATTTCACTTCCCAAAACATCTCCTTTGCTTTGACATCATCCAGCACTGCCCCTCCAAACCTGAGACCTCTCCAAGAGCTCTCCATGGAGGACATCTCACAAACCTGGCTCTTTCCAGCTGGCTCCTTTGTGTGACCTGTGCCCCTTTGGGTGCTCAGTCCCCTGTATCACCCCAGCTAGACCAGCACCAAGACCAAACCCCGTGTTCCAGCAGCATCTCCAGCTCCCCAAAGCCAGGAGCAGGCCATGAGCAGCTCCTGCCAGGAAGAGGCTGGAGGGGAAGAACATGAGAAAGGCAAACAGAGCAGACATCCATAGCCAGCTCTGGCCCCCAGCCAGGATCTTCTCCTTAAATATCACACAAAACAAAGAATAAATCACTGCTTGTGAGGAAATCCAAGCACAAGGAGTTCCTCTTGACCTTCCTGTCTCTTGACAGCAGGTTAGTCCAGGATAGTGTTCCAGTTTGTTTTTCAGCTGCAGCAAGGGGTGGGGAGAGCAGGCCCCAGAGCTGGGATGCTGGGAGGAATCCCTTCAAACCTCTCCTTTTGAGATGCTGGCAGCCAGCTCCAGTGGCCACCACTAATCCATGGCTGAGCACCCCAGCTCTGTGAGGGTGGGCCAAGGACAACCTGTGCCATTCCTGGCAGCCCCAAGGTATATAAATAGAAGACAGGGACGTGAAGGAGGTCAAGTGAGCAGGGGATTTCACATAATCTGATCTTGCCTGTGCTGTTCATTTGTGTCCTTTGCTCAGGGTGCCCGCCCTGCTTCGCACACGGGGACGTCAGAGGCAGAGGGTTGATCCTTCACCAAGCCAGGTTTATCCTGTGGAACATGTGGGCTCCTGACTTCTTCTTCACATGTGCGGTTTCTTAGGGATGTCTTTAATCCAGCAGTCATGCAGAACAGTGCAAACATGGAAAATCCTGGTCTTTGTTGCTGTATGGGGTCCTGGTGTCCAAGCAGCCTAAGCTTGGTCATCTAGCTGGCTAAAATCCAGTTGGATCAACACTGTAGTGAGGCTTTGGTGCCTCAAGTCTGTTCCTGGTCTTGAGGATGCTGCCTGCTCTTCATGAGGTCTCCACTGTTTCTTGATTTCCTGCACCACTTCTCCCCAGACCCTACCCAGCAGCATATTTTTCTCTTGCTCCTGCTGCTTTTCTTTTCCAGGACATGAAAGTCTGGAAACAGAATCTCTCTTGGTGTAAAGCTGTCAGTGGAACAGCTCTGATTTATGCCAACACCAAGCAAGGCGAGTAGATGAATGTCCAAAATAGATCAAGTAGAAAAGCTGTTAATAGCCACTGGTCTTTAATGGTGAGAGTAATTAATCACCAAAAGAACTAATCTAGGAGTTTGCAGCTTTTCTATGGGCTGCATCCAGACCAGGTGCCTGTCTGAAGACTGCAGCAGGGATTGGAGGAAGTTTTTCCTGGCCATCCAGCTCTGAGTCTTCCTCATGCTCCCAGGTCCATGCCATGATGGGATCCCTTGTGCTCATTCCAGGTTTTTGCTGCTGGTGCTGGCACCAGGCACATTCTCTCTCTGTGCTCTGCTGCTGCTGGGGCTGATGATGATGATGGTGGTGGTGGTGGTGATGAAGCCAGTTGGGTGAAAGGACTGACCAGGCTACAGGCCTGCACTTTCAATGTGGTGGAAGGAGTGCTGATCCTGCCTTGAGTGGAAGCAGCCAGGGCAGGACCATGCCTGTCCCAGCCCCGGCCTTTTCAGCTCCAGGCTCCCTCCCATCTCCTCATGCACAGATTTGTGTTTATTCACTGCTTGTTCCTTGAAGCTGACCCTGCACACAGCTCCCAGGGCAGGGCTTGTGCTGCAGCTGGATCTGCCTGTCCAGGGCTGGGGCTCTGGGCTGCCTGCACGCTGCCAGCTCTGCGCCATCATCCCAGCCATGGGCCTGCCCATTCCTCCTGCAGCTTCCCCAGGGATGGACCTGCAGTCTGCCAGCCTTGCCAGCCATCCCTGCCCCCTCTGCCCAGAGACAGCCCCCACCTCTGCAGCTCATTTGCTCAGACATTTAATGAGTGTTTCACCCAGCCAGAGCTGCAGGTAGCACAGGGAAACCCGGGGGCACAGAGGCCAGGAGATGCTTTCCCTGCTTTGAGGTTTGTTTCTCCCTCCCCTGACTCAATCGGCTCATTAAGTGCCAATTTGACCTCCCCACTCTCAGATGTCTCCAGTCTGCGCCGGTAAATAGATTTGTGCGTCTCCAGCAGGAACCTCCCGAGCTGAGCCTGGCGTTGGAGCAGGCACAGGGGGATGCTCGGGCTGTCCCTGAGCACGGCCCTGCTGCCACCAAGCCGAAGCCAAGCGAGTGCTGAGAGGAGCAGGACGGAGCCGGAGCTCCTCCGCAAAGGCTCGGGGAGCTGCAGGTAGCGGGAGCCGCAGCCGCCGGCACCGTGCCCGTGACGCACCGAGCAGGAGGTGACCCTGCCCTCCTGTCGCAGCTTTGTCACTGCCTCGCTGTGGGACTGCAGCAAGTCCCTTCCCATCTGCTCGCTGCCTTCGCCTCGGAGCCAGGAGCAGTGTGCGAGCGCAGCGCAACAGGGTGTGCGGTGCTGGCTGCTGGCTGTCCCCAGAGCCCACATGCAGCCGGTGCTCTCACGCATTCCACACAGCCAGACACTCATCCGAGCTCCCCGAACAGCAAGGGCGGAGTGGGACCTCCTCAGAGCTGTTTGACACCAGTTGAGAGCCAATGTCAGCCTGGTGATGTCCCCACAGCTGAAGTCGCTGCTCACTCTCCTCCCAAGCTGAGGCATGAAGAGACTCAGGCAGCCAGGCTGCAGGACTGCTCCTTTTGGGAAACACCTTGCTCAGTGCATGTAAAAGCATCCCAGTGGTTTATCCCTGGCCCTTCACACCAGACAAACAGGAGGAGCAGTCCTGCATTTCCTCCTTACTGGCACTGGTGCATCACAGAGGAGGTGATAGCACATCTCAGAAGGCTCCTCTCTACCCAGCTCGAGCAAATATCATCCAGAGAACCAAAACCAGCAGGAACCCAAATATCTCCATGAATCTCCATAGGTTGAGGAGTGAGATCCTCCCCCCCAGGCCCCCCTCACCGTCCCACCCCCAGCCCCAGAGCCCTGAGGGGACAGGAGGGGAACAGCAGAGCACGTACGGTTCGACTTTGTTGCAGAAGCGGCGCCGCAGCATGAGGACCAGTGGACCCAGGATCAGGATGGTGGTGCACATGGCGCTTCCTCCATCACCACCACAGCCCTTCAATCCCTCTGGAGCACTGCTCAGCCCAGGGCTGTCACCCGTGCCTGGCTGGCCTGCCACCCCAGCTCATGGGCACCTCTCCCCAGCAGCCACCTGAAAGATCTCAGGGAGGGTTTTAGGAGGAATTAAGGCAGGATCAGATGTATTTAAGAGGCAGCAAATGAGGACGCTCTCCTCTGACCTCTGGATGGGAGGGAGCCCTGGAGCTGGTCTGTGACCCCTTGAGCATTTAATTGGTTTTGGAGTGTGGTGCTCCTGTCCTGGTTGGCCCCAGCTCTGCACCTTGGCCAGGTGGGTGCTAGGGGTGACGTGTCCAGGACCAGGCCAGTTCCCACCTCATCCACCCCGTGGCACCCCCAGTCTGTCCTCCTGCCCCCAGCAGCCCTACAGCACCAGGGCTGGGTTCTCCCCTCTTCCCCCCCTTTCCCATGTGCCTCCCTCCCCTCTGTGCCCTGTAGGAGTGACAGTGGGTAGCACGGTCAGGATGGATGGAGATGAGAGATCTCTGCAGCCAGGGCTGGAACTTGGGGTTCATTGCAAAGGGCCTGGGTGCAGGGCCCTGCTGGGAGCTGCCAGCCACAGCTCAGAGCAGGCCTCTAAGAGAGAGAGGGAGCAAAGAATAAAAGCAAGAAGGAAAGAGAGCGAGGTTCCCATTACAATACAATAAATCTTCTTCTGTGGTGAATATTCTAATTCTCACTAACCAATCTAGCACAAGATACAAATCCTATAGCATTTACATACAGCCTATAAGAATCATTACATTACCACACTGTGTTACATTTTAAACCCTAAAAACTCCTCTTTGGGCCCCTTCTGCCAAGCTGGCAGGGTCTGCTCTGACCTTGGACCTGTCTGCAGGCAGAGGGTGTTGTTCCATCAAAAGGGGATCACCTTCAGCACAGCCACACCATTGTTTTCCAGTTGTTCAGTAACTGAGATATCTCAAAGCTTGCTTTCATTTCAATCTTGCTTATAAAATCTTTTGCCAGGCAATCATATTTATAAGGTTTTCCTGTTTCATCTTCCCATCTGTGCCCACCTTGCCCTGCTCCTCTCTTTCCCTCCAGCTCCTCCATCCCCTCTCCTGCCAGACCTGCCTCAACCCGTCCCCCCCTCCCGGCTCCAGTAATCTGACAGGCTCAGACCTGCTGTAATTCCCTGTGGACTCATCTCAGCCAGCTGATCCCAAGACCTTGTCTGCATCCTTCCCTCACCCAGACTGGGTTTGCCTCCTCCTCCCTGCTCTCCCATAGCTCAGCAGCACACTCACGTCTCTTCACAGAGCTGCCCTGGCCCTGTGCTCTCCCCAAGATCTCCTTGCCCATCCCATTCTCCTGCCAGGGAAGCCTTTCCCTACACTCTAAGCTCCATGGGCAGTGAATTTCCTTCAAACATCTTGTCCCAGCTCAGCCCTTTGCAAAGCATGTTCTGGACTTTGTGGGTTTAGGTTAAAGAGAACTGGCAAGCCCCTCTGCAGGAGGGGCAGGGGGAAGACAGCTGTGTGTGCCATGCAGACCTGTGGGCACACACATGGGGCTTGGTGGTGGTGATGGTGCTGACCTGGAGAAGAGCCCCAGAGCAGGCAGGGAGCTGCAGACAGCTGTGGCTGTGGGGTTTCGTCCCCAGCTGGGGTTTCACCATGAGGGTCCTGCAGTGAACACTCTCTGTCCCCACCCCCAGCACTGGCTGTCCCACATGGACACCATGGCATGGGCTCTGATCCACGGAGTCCAACACTGGTGCTCATCAATGTTGGGATGTGTCTCCTTTTGGGGCTGTGCACACAACCCTGAGGGTTCTCCCCATGCCCAGTTGCATTTTGGCCCCAGGGCCAAATGTCCATCCAGGGACATTTTGGGACATGTCAATCCATCCCAATTATTTGGGGCATGTCCTCCATCCCAATGACAGGGGTAGACATTGGTCTCAGCAGGGCAGCTGAGAAAAGCCCCAGTCTGGGCATTCCCATAACTCAGGCAGAAAACAGCTTCCTCCTGCAAAAGGGTTTTGAAACCAGAACCAAATCCAAGCAACCTGGAAGGGTGTGGGTTCATTGAGTACTTGAGTCTCAAAGAAAGCAAAACTGAGCTTTCCAGGAAGCCTGGCTTTCCATCCCCATCCAGCCAGGGCCAAAGATGCCCCCTGAGCCCAGCCATGGCAGGGGCCTGGGACAGCTGTGGTTAATTCTCTCCTGGTGGACATGTCCTCTCAAAGTACTCCAGCCCTGAAAACAACAACCTCAAGCAGCTCTTGAAACGTCAGAAAAACCAAATTCCTCTAAGGCAATGCAGTAAACAGCCCCCATTCCTGAACCTGGGGTCGGCGGGAGCAAAGGGGATGGATCTGACCTCGTTACTGGCACCAGCAGGATGGGAAACCTTTGTGAGAGCCGTGGAAGAAACATCCCAAGTGTGTCCTGCAGCCAGATGGAGACAGGAGTGACTAATTCCTTCCTGAGTGTAAGTCAGGCGGCCGGAGGAGCGGAGCTGCCTTGCGCAAGGCACTGGGGGTGGCCGAGCCCCGAGTCCCTGCCAGCCACCCCCGAGCACGCTGAGCCCCCAGGAGCACGTCCTGCTGTGCTGGGAGCTCACTGGAGCCAAACAAACAGCGGCTGCTGGCTGAGCCGAGGCCCAGGAGGCTGAGGGACCTGCCTTTCCCTGGCAATCGGCAGCCGGGCTTTTGTAATCCCTGCGAGGACTCCATGCAGGAATCCATTGCTGCTTGTAAACTCTCCTCTGCAGGCTGACACCGGCAAAGTCCCCGTTCTTGCACCCCAGATGCTGCCTGAGACCCTGAGTTTTCTCCTTCAGGGATTTGTTTATAAGCACACAGCCCTCCCTAACCAAACAGGGCATCATCACTGGGCTGCTTGAGCCCTGGGTGCCCAGCCTGGTGCAGGGGGCAATGCCTGAGTGCTGGCCCCTGCACCCACTTGGGTGACCTCTGCAATGCCAAACACATCTTCTAGAATCAATTAACTCTGGCACTGAGGTCATTGGGTGACCTTGGCAGCCAGCACTCGCCCCCTGTGCGGGATTGTATCACCTCCAAACACTCTTGATTGATGCTGAGAGGTGCTTGGTTCAAAGGCAAGGTAATGTGAGCAGATTAGTTAATGCTTCTTGGCCTGGCCCTTGAGAGCAGGGCTGGAATGACGGGGCAGACAATGGGTTTTGAAGGCTTTTCTTGTTAAGATATGAATCAATGGAGCTGTATGAGGAGCAGGGATGATGTGATCAGAATAAGAATCACGGCTTGTCTTTGAACCAGAGCGAAGTCCCTGATGGTGTTTACTTCATGTCCTGGCACCAAATGTGAGATGATATGAATATATTAGCTTATTGGCTCTCCTGAGCAACCCCTGCCATGCTCAGACCAGCTTCAGGAAGGAAAAGAGCAGCAAAGAGAGTCAGTTTGGAAATGCCAACTTGTTTGCCAATAACCCTGTCACTCTTGCTTACCCCTGAAGGCTCTGGCTGTGACAGGGGCTGTGCTCAGGGGGGAAGAGCAGGGCACTGGGGGTGACACCGGGGGCTGTTCAGGATCTGGGGAGATTTACCAGCTGGCTAATGCCATGTTCGTGAAGCCCTGTGGTGCTGGATCTGTCATCTGCTTCCTGAGTGTCTCTTGCTTCATCTCTCCCAGTTGCATCACAAGGTTTCAGCTTCTTCCAAATCCCAGTATGGAACTGGGAGTTTTTGCAACATTCTTAGTCCAGGAACAGGTTAATCTGGTTGGAAGTGGTTGGGTTGGAAGTGTTCTCCAGGGTTGTCTCGCCCTGCCCTGCCCCGTCCTGACAGAGCCCTGGGCAGCACCAGCCCCTCTCCCAGGGCTCCTTTCTTCCTACTGCCCTGGATTTCCTAATCCTTGGGGGGTTTTAGGTTGTGTGGATTTTTGGGGCAGGAAACCAGAAAGGTGTCATAAGGCTTAAGGTCATGGGGAGGCTGTGCTGTCCCAATCACACCCTGCCTGCTGCTGCCCATGGTCTCCAGCCCATTGTCCCTTCCCAGGCATCAGCTCAGTGCTGCTGCTGTCCCAGTCCCCAGCACCCCACACCTTCCTGCTCCCACACATGGGCTGTGAACTGAGGCTGGAGTGGCCACAGGGTCCCTCTGGGAGCTTGGGGGTCCCCACTGGGAAGTTTGCTGTGGAGGCACCTCAGTCTGCACAAAGCCACATTTGCTGCACTGGGAGCCCAGAGCAGAGCAGCCGTGTTCCCAGGTAGGAAGGAACATCTGGGCTGGTTTGGTTTCAGCAGATTTCCCACAGCTCCAGCAGCACCTCCTGCAGCCTGGATTCCATCAGTCAGGAATGTCTGCTCCTCACCACAGCCCAGGTGTCACAGAGCTGGGAGGGGACAGCAGCTCCCTCATTGTCACTCTGCTGGCACATCTCCTGCCAGCCAAGCTGCAGACATGGAACTGGGGAAATCCCAGTTTCTCAGTACTTCAGGTATTTCTGAGTAAATTGGTGACCAAGCCTTCCAGCAATGGGGACAGCGACTGCATGATTAAACTGGGATCACCCCCACCTTGGGATGGAGATTCAGGCAGCAATCCAACCCCAGCTGGATCTGGGGGTGTCCTGCTGCCTGCAGCCCCTTTTGCCTCCATCCTGACCCTGCAGAGATGCTCAGGCCACAGGTACTGCCAGCACAGAGCTGGAGCATCAGGATTGCACACAGATCTCCTGGGATCAGAGAAGCTGGGGGAAGGAACCCTGCAATAAGCACAGAGCATTTGTACAGGCTTTAGGCTAAATCCTTCCCTCCCTGGGTAGCAGCACTGCAAAGCTCTTTCCTGGAGTCTTGTTATTCCTTTTCAGGCTGGGACACTGCAGCTTGCAGCAGGGCTGGATTAGAAAGGGGAGAGAGAGACCTGGCCTGCTGAGCTGGGTGAGCTGGGCTGGCAACCAGCAAAGGTCAGGGTGACAATCCAGCATCTCCAGGTCAGCAGCCCAGAAAGGCCCTGGGAGGAGAATGAAGGAGGAGTTGGCGCCTTCAGCCTCATTGCACTCAGAATCCCAGGACTGCTCCTGTTCTGGCCACGTTGGTGTCTTGAGGGTCTGGAGAGGGATTCTCACTGCAGCCCTGGAATGCCACCAGCACCAAGGCCTTGGGGCAGCTCGGGCAGCTCCTTCCCAAAGCACTCCATGCTGGATCTCATGGGGTGTCTCCTGGGACACCCCAAGTAATGGTGGCTGTCAGAAGGCCCCAGGGAGCTGACACGGCAAGGGGCACAAGAAAAGGCCTGGTATTCTCCAGGAAACAAATGACAAGGCTGTCCCCAAGCACCACAAAGGGTGGACTCAGGACCCAAAGGATTTGAGGTGTCTGCCTTCACCCCAGAGACAGTGGAGAAGTCAAAGGTGGGGATCTGCCATCATCCACATCCCACACGCTGTGGAGCTGAAGTCTTGGGATTTTTTGCCTTTACCTCCCACTCAAGGATTAGGAGCCAAGTACATTTCTCATTGCACCCAGCACATGAGAGGAGGAGAGGCAACGTAGGAGGGCAGGGGAGGAGTGGGAGAAGCCATCAGCAGGTGGGTACAGACCCCTCAGGAACATGGCATGCCACAAGCAGAGGCTTGGAGGGCCTGGAAACCCATCCTCACCCTCTGCAGCTGCCATGGAGGATGGCTTGGACAAGGAACTGATCTCTTCCTGCTGTGCAGAAGCTCTGTGAGAAGCAGGTTCAGGCTCAGCAGGGACAGGGCACCACAGTGCCACCCCATCATGGGGACAGGACCACAGCAAGGAGATGGAAAGCAGGAGGGCTGTGATGCTCAGCTGGTGAGGGGAGATGAGGGTGTTGAATCACCTGAGAGAGATGGATTGATTTCCTCAGCATGGATCATGCAGGCTGACCCCACCTCAGTGTCTGCAGTGGCCATGGGGACAGAGCTCTCTGTGCCCCTCCCTGGAGCGCCCTGGCTCAGCTGAGCTCCCCTGGGGCCAGCAGGCTGCAGCGGTGTCAGGGCAGCATCTCTCTCCTTGTGGAAGGAGTCGCCTCCTAACCCCAAGCCCTGGAGAGCAACAGTCATGGGAAACCATGGAAACCACGGCCGGCACGTGACAGCGTGTGCTGCACTCCTGCCCTTGATTTATGGCCCACCTCTGGGACCAGAGGCACAAATGCACGGCTCCTGGCATGGGTTGGGGTTTGGAGGCAGTGCAGAATCACCACTGCTTCACTCCCCACCTCCTTGGTGGAGCAGGAGGGCAGGGCTGGGCTCCAGCCAGGGCCAGACGTGGTGAGCGCAGGGAGGGAGGCAGAAACCTGGAAAAGGCTAGGGGATTTCTCACTTGCTTTTCTAATGCTTTCTAATATTTCTAAATTGAGACTTCTGAGCCCAGACATTTTGACTCCTGGTGCTAGGGAGTGAGGAAAAGCTCCTGCTGCACCCAGGCACCACGTGCCAGGCTCTGAGCACAGCGTGGACTAAGACACCAGGTACAAAAGCTCAAAGATTTCTTTTCTTTAAACACACCGCAAGTGATAACCAAAACTTGACCCAGATTATCTCCCCAGTGTTCACATTGGTCAGTATTTGATTTTTCCATTTTTTGAAAGAGAATTTTTTCCCCTTGCACTGCGCTGCAATTCTGCTCAGGGTTTAAGCTGGGTCTCTCTGGGTTTAAGCCAGGTCTAAAGCAGCTCTTCCCCTGCACCTCAAGGGAAGGTGATAAGCTCAGCTGTGCCATCCTATGTCCAGAGGGATTTCTCTGCTGCCTGGTGACCACCTGGTGACATTATTTGAGCTGGGGCTCGTGGTTGTTCATCCCAGTGGCTAATGGGCAAAAGGTAAATGCAAATGTGGTGAAAATCTGATGATTCAGCAGCTGCTGGTGGAGCTATCGAACAATTCCTGACCTCTGGCAGGGTTGGGTTGGTCACACTGCTCTGTTGTCACCCTGTCAGCACTCCCAGCTGAGCTTTGCTCTTGAACCAAGGGGTTCAAGGCTGCGTGGAGCTCCCAGTGTGTCCCAGGACGTGTTCCCTGGAGGACCCACAGTGTGGGATCTGTGGGCAGCACGTTCTCCACCAGCTCCCATCAGCTCTGCAAGAGCAAATCTGCTGACACCACCAGTCTGGCGGCTGCTAATGGGGACGTGGCCAAGGCTGGTTTGGAGGAGAAATACAGCAAAAGAGCCTCGACAGCTCTGCAATAACAAAGCTACAGCTCCTCAAGGGGCTCAGGCACCCCCCAGGCTGCCAGAGCAGCACTCACAGCCTGTCTGTCCGTCTGTCTGCCCGTCTGTCCTGGCGGGGTGTGCAGGGCACCCCCGCTCTCTGATCCCCCTGGAGCACCCACGGTTATTACAAGTCCCTGGAGGATTCTCCTGCTCTCTGTGCTAATGGGTTGTGCTGTGGGTTTAACGTGCCGGATTGCCAGCGAGCTGGGAATGGCATCTGGGTAAAAAGCAGCCCCAAAATCACACCCACGGAGGCGGCGGGAAGCCTGGAGTGGAGGTGTTCCCTGCCGAGGCGCTGCCAGGAGCCACGCAATCCACAATAATGCCTTCATTTCACCAGTGCCTCAACTCTGCATCCCTTTCAGCTGGGTCGTGCCACGAGAAGGGAGAGCAAAATCTCAGCATTAAAAAAAGTCCCCGTGGGACACACCATGATCTCTTTTGGGGGGCAGAGAGATCCCCTCTCGACCCAAATCTCTTCTCAGCCCAAGAATTGGAGGTGAGCGGTCTGTCCTTCCAAACATCACCTCCTGCAAAATCAGGGAGTGCAAAGAGCAGAGCCGGGGCACAGCCAGCACTTGGGCTAACTTTAACTCAGCACTCTGGATTCTGAATTTCCTCTGAGCTGTTTACAAAGGGCTGGAAAAAAAACTTCCAGCACTACCTCCCCCCCGCCAGCCCCGTCCTGATATTGCCCAGAACATCTCTCTCATCCCTCCCTTTCAGGGAGGAAAAAAAAAAAAAAAAAAAAAAGGAAAGGAGGGAGGAGTGGGAGAGAGGAGGAGAGAGGGAGAAAGTGAGCTCACGTTCACACATTGGTGAAGAGGCTGGTCTTGCAATGCCTTTGAATATTTTACTTTTAGGCAGTTCCTCATCAGTCAGCCACACACATCCGAGGCGAGCTGAAGCTAACTACAGCCATGGACAGCACTAGGAGATCTCACATCTAATCGCACGCATCATTCCTCCGGGATATTCTTGAAATTCCACATCCAAACACGCTGACAGCAGCTGCACTCACACACACACACACACTCACACACGCACTCACACACTCACACACACATCCACACGTCGCAGAGCCGCCGAGCAAACACCTTGTCTCTCCTCTCGCAGGATATACCCGCTCACACACATCTCTCTTTATCTCCTCCTGGCTTCCCGGAGGATCCTGCCGGCTGTTTTTCATGGAGAAAGTCCAGGGAGAAATGGAGATTGAGAGATGGGAAAGAAGTGAAGAAATTTCAGACGCAGAAAAAAAGGTCATTCAAGAGATATGGAGCAGAGTATATGCAAACTGCGAGGACGTTGGGGTCTCCATACTCATCAGGTATTTAAAAAAACAAACCAAAAAAAAAAAAAAAAAGGAAGCAGCAAATCCAACTGAATCTCTATATAGCTCAGAAAGAGGCAGAACAATATATAGAACTGAGTGGAGATGAATGACAGCGAGTGGGGAGCTGGCTGGGTGTATCTGCTGCCTGGGAGCAGGGAGGGATTCGCAGCGCTCCTCGGATTCCCACACCTTTGAGCCGGGGGGAGCAGGGCAGCCTTGCCGGGGGCTTTGGGGGGATGCTCCGTGCTGAGGTCACCTTACCCCGGGGCCGGGGGCGGCGGAGGCGGGGGCAGCTCAGCCCCGCTGCGGGCGGGTCGGGGCTCCGCGGTTCTTGGCTCCCCCCGGGTCCGGAGCAGGCTGGCGGGTGAAATAATGCGAGTTGGGAGCCAAGATAAAAGCCAAGCAGGTGTGTCTCCCAGGGCACCATCTGTCCCTCCGGCGGCAGCGTCGGCGGGAAGGAGAGCAGTGAAGTTGGGAAGGGAGGTGTGGGGCACGGGCGGGAGAGGGGCAGGGAGGGACGGCAGCCCCCGAGGGGGGTGTGGAGCATCTCCCGAGGGCAATGGGGCACAGAGAGCAGCTCAGAGCTCTGCACCTGCAGCCAGAGCAGGGGAGATGCTCTGGAGGTTCTTGTGTTGTCTGGGAGTAAAACCATATCCAGGTACACCGGGAAAGAGCCAAGTGGGAATCCCGCAGGCACTGGGAGTTTGGGGTATCAGTGGGGTATGGCACCAACTGTTTCCCTTATTGACGAGGGCAAGGAGAGGGGCAGGTGAGATGCCTGCAATGGCCAAATGGCAAACAGCAAAGATCCTGTTCAGAGCCACACTGCTCATCCCTGGGGTCGGGAATGTTATGATGTCCCTGGTCAGACCCAACCTGGACCAAAACCAGGCACTCCAGGTATGGGTTGGGTCTTCCCCCTTTTCTCCTGCACCAGGGCACTGTGGGTGTGCAGGGAACCCCTTGGAAGGATGTGCTGTTCACTAATAATCATTTGAAAGTTTTCCAATTGACTGAGCTAAAGCTCTGAGCCCACAGGGTCTGCAGGGAGCAGAGACTCCCTGGACATCACAATGAGCAGAGCCAGTTCCCCTCCAGGCTCATGCCAGCACTGCAATGGGATTTTCTTACCAAGACCCCTCTGCAGATTCCAAAATGAGACTGGAGCCCCCTCTCCACCTCCTTCACAAACATTTCCTTCTCTCAGAGCCAGCTGATGGCTGAGCCCATTCTCCCATGGCCCCCAGTCTGTGTAGGCAGTCAGGGCAGTCAGGAGGGGTGACAGCTCCATGGCTGGGACACCAAACCTACCTAGGCTGGCTCTGAAGCAGAAATTGCAGCAATCTGGGGGTTATAAGATTCCCCTCAGCCCCATCTCACAAGGCTGAGCTCGTGGCTTGGCCACCAGCCATGCATGGCCAGCCCCTTGCCCAGCAGCTGGGTCATGCCACGGCCCCATCTGCCAGCCCTTCCAGGTGCCCACTGCCCACAGACACAGGGAGGGTGGCTCTGTGCCCGTGCCTGGCACCCAGGCACTCATGGCAATGCCATAGGGGATTCACCCAGGGCAGCTCATTGCTTTTGGAGTCCTCATGGTGCTGCTTGGGGCAGGGCTGGGCATGAGGAGAATCGAGGTGTGGCAGTGGGGACAGGGTGGCCGAGCTCTGGTCCCAAGTCAAACTTTCCCAGCAGAAGTTTTTGGTGCAGTTTGGGGGTTTTTTAATGCAGGCAGAGTTGTGCACTGTGGTGAAGGTTTTCTCCTGCTGTGACAACAGGGCAGGACAGAATTGCCTGCTAGGGTGAACCCTGGCTCTTTGGGAGCCTTTCCATCCTTAGTCATGGCACGTGCCCTGCACATCCCAGCTAAACCCACCACCTGCTCCCTCAGCCAGAGCTTCCCTGGGATGCTTAAAGTGAGGTCTGGCCTTGTGCATAGCGATGCCATTTGGGAGAGGAACCATCCCCTCCAGCAGCGCCGGCTGGAGCCGCAGATCCGCACGGCACAGCCGGTTTGTGTCCCCTCGGTGACAATCCCTGTCCCCAGGGAGCTTTTGGCGCTGCTGCTCTGAGCCCCCTGTGAGCTCTGAGCCGCACCTGAGCTCCCTGGGGAAGAAGCACGTGGAGGCCGAAAGCAGGGCAGCCCTGGCCGGGGCTGGGAGAGCAGGGCTGGGAAAGCAGGGATGGGAAAGGAGGGGAAAGCAGGGATGGGAAAGGAGGGATGGGAAAACAGGGGAGCCCTGGCTGGGGCTGGGAGAGCAGGGCTGGGAGAGCAGGGGAGCCCTGGTCGGGGATGGGAGCACAGGGATGGGAAAGCAGGGATGGGAAAGCAGGGCAGCCCTGGCCGAGGCTGGGAGCACGGGGATGGGAAAGCACGGTTGGAAAAGCCCTGGCCGGGATAGGAGAGCAGGGCTGGGAAAGCCGGGCTGGGAGTGCAGAATAGCCCTGGCCGGGGATGGGAGCTCAGGGCAGCCCTGGCCGGGGCTGGGACAGCAAGGCAGAAAAAGCAGGGATGGAAAAGCAGGGATGGGAAAGCAGGAATGGGAAAGCAGGGATGGGAAAGCAGGGATGGGAAAGCAAGGCAGCCCTGGCCGGGGATAGGAGCACAGGGATGGGAGCTCAGGGCAGCCCTGGCAGGGGCACGGAAAGCAGAGCAGCCCTGGCCGGGGCCGGGAGCCCGCGCTGCCGCTGCCCCAGCTGTGCTCACAGCTGGCAGAGCCGCGGTGGAAGTGGGTCACGCGTGGGGGCCGCCGGGAGCCCGGGCCGTGATTCAGCAGCTCCAGAGGTCGGGGCTGGGGAGGGGTCGGTGCGAGGTGACCCGCCCTGCACATTTTGGGTGGGTACAACAGGGGCTGGGAGCTGCCCCAGCAGCCTCTGCTTCACCAGAGCCAGCCTGGTGCTCCTGCTCACCTCGCGAGGGAAACTGAGGCAGAAAGGGGTTGGCACAGGTGTGGCCAGGGAGAAGGAAGGGGGTGCGTGGCTGTGGAGCCCTTTTAGTGCAACCCCCATGGGCAGAGTGGTGAGAGCAGGCAAATCTGTCAGCACTTGTGGCTGGGGTTGTGACCAGGGACCTGGCTGTGCCTGGCGGCAGAGGGTCTGCTCCTGCTTACCTGCTCCATCCCCTCTCCATCCCTTCAGGGCAGGAAATTGCATTTTCCCCTGTGGGAAGGGCTGGGGGATTGCAGCACTTCTGAAATGAATCTGGGGCCTGATCCTGTGCTCCGAGGCTGGAGGCAGGGGGGCAGCAATGCCCACCCAAAGGCAGTGATGGGGGATCTGCAGCTCTGCCATCCTGCAGGAACCCAGCCCAGCTCCCTTTGTCCCCAGCCAGCATCCCACCCCTCCACCCCCAGCCTCTCCATGCTTTGCATGTGGGGAAACTGAGGCACAGAGCTGGGCATCATGTTCCCATCCCTCTTGGCTGCTTGAACCCCCAGCAAACCCTGGGGTCCTGCCCTAGCACGACGAGCCCCTGATCCCACAGAGCTCTGGGAGCCCGGGGACACAAACAAGGATAATGGGGACTGTGGCTGAGCAGCCACCGGATCCTGGGAATCTGCGCTCTGTGCTTCAAACGCTGTCGCTAATTGACAATTTCCTCGGTGGGGAGCCTCGCCCCGGAGGAAGCAGAGGCTCCTCGCCACGCTCATCTTCCTCCTCCCCGGGAGCTCTGGGGCCCCTGCAGGCTCCATCTCACAGCGGCCTTAACCCTTGCTGGGGCTGGGGATGGAGCTGGAGCAGGAGCTGGAATTGGAGATGGAGCTGGGCTGGGGCTGGGGATGCTCACCTGGGGCTGGAGCTGGGGCTGGGGCTGAGCTGGGGCTGAGCTGGGGCTGGAGCAGGAGCTGGGGCTGGAGCTGGGGCTGGAGCTGGTACTGGGGCTGGAGATGGAGCTGGGCTGGAGCTGGGGATGGAGCTGGAGCTGGGGCTGGGACTGGAGCTGGAGCTGGGGCTGGAGCTGGAGCTGGGGCTGGAGCTGGAGCTGGAGCTGGGGCTGGGGCTGGGGCTGGGGCTGGGGCTGGAGCTGGAGCTGGAGCTGGAGCTGGAGCTGGGGCTGGAGCTGGAGCTGGAGCTGGAGCTGGGGCTGGGGCTGGGGCTGGGGCTGGGGCTGGGGCTGGAGCTGGGGCTGGGGCTGGGGCTGGGGCTGGGGCTGGGGCTGGAGCTGGAGCTGGAGCTGGAGCTAGAGCTGGAGATGGAGCTGGAGCTGGGGCTGGGGCTGGAGATGGAGCTGGAGCTGGAGCTGGAGCTGGAGCTGGGGCTGGGGCTGGAGCTGGAGCTGGAGCTGGAGCTGGAGCTGGGGCTGGGGCTGGAGATGGAGCTGGAGCTGGAGCTGGGCTGGAGCTGGGGCTGGAGCTGGAGATGGAGCTGGAGCTGGGGCTGGAGCTGGAGTTGCTCACCTGGGGCTGGGCTGGAGCTGGAGCTGGGGCTGGAGCAGGAGCCGCTCACCTGGGGCTGTGCCTCCTTCTGAGTGGTTCCCAAGTGGGCTGGCTGGGAGCCCTGCGTGAAGCTCCTCCGTAGCCTCCCCATGACCCTGGGGTCGTTGCTGTGCCTCAGTTTCCCCATCTGTTATTCAGTAATGAGTCCTTTTTGACCCCTCCCTCAGCACAGAGCTCCCAGGGCAGCCTTCAGAGCCTGCTGTGCAGTGCAGGAGCCCTCAGCCTGTGGTTGTGCCTCCCCAGGGTCCCCCTTTTCTCCTTCCAATAGTTTATTGCCAATACTGTGACACAGGGCTGGGAAATGCCAACACCCGGGGGTGGCTCAGCCCTCCACAGCACACAGGGGCTGAGAGCAGCCTGGGGTGAGCATCAGAGGGGGTTTGGGACCCTCCCTGCTTTGCAGAGCCCAGCTAATCCCAGCACCCAGGGCTGAAAGCTCAGCCTGCTCCCACACCCACACACATGTACCACAGGCACAGATGTGAGAGCACAGAACTTTATGGATTCCAGAGGGGATAAAACCCAGGGATAGCTTCTACAGATCCCAGGAGAATCTGGACCAATGGTGATGCCATGCCGAGTGCATGCAAGGCGAGCTTGCCCAGCCACCACAGGCTGTGCCACCTCCACAGGGCTTCTCCATCCCTCTGTTCCCTCTGTCTGCACTTCAGAGCCATCAGCTTTCCAAATTCCCACCTTCTCCATCGCTCCTGATGTGCTCTTTCCCCCTCAAGAGGTGTAGGAGGGGAAGCAAAAGGTTTGCCAATGCAGGATCAGGCCCCTGGATTTTGGATTTTGGTTGCTGCTTAGTCTGAGCAAACACACCTGGACTCAGATGCTTTGCAGAGAGCTTTAAAATATGAAAGCACTCCTTGGATGCCAGATGTTATTGTGAGTTCTAGGTTAAAATAGCAAAAAAATCTGACTAATGAGTCTGGAAATGCAGAAAAACCTTATTTTTTTCTTTTTTTTTTTCCCAGCTGAATCAAAATGTATGGGTTGAATCTACCCAAAAATGGCATTTAAAGAAGTGATTTTGCAGCTGCCCCCAAAGCCAACATGTGTTTTGTGGAGGCGTCCATGGGGACAGGCTGATGAAGGACACATTTCAGGGCACAGTGGCTCAGGGAGATGCAAAATCTCTCCTTGCAAAGGGCCCAGTGGAGACAGCAGCAGTGTCCCTGTCCCACACTCATGAATGGTGGTGAGAGATGTTTTGGGAGATGTTTTTGTGGGGACAGGGAGAGCCAGAGAGGGACACAGGCGCACACAAGGGACATATCCCAGCTATCAACCACTCCATGAGCACTGAGGGGGCGAGTGAGGGTTTAACAAGCTCAGTCTCAAAACAGCCCCTTCTCCTATGGCTGCATTGTCTCTGAGCAAACTCCCAAGGCAGCTGTGTGGGGATCCCTGTGGCACAACCTTGGCACTGCCAGCAGCTCCTGGGACATCCAGAGCCTTCCCCATGGCCAAGGATGGTAGTAGGAGAGCTGGGAATGTTATTGAGATGAGGATTAGTGGGATTCCTAGGAGGGATGGGCTTGAAAATTGGTCAAAGAAGTTTAAGTTCATGGTCAGGTTCAGGGGATAGTGCTTGGAGCAATGGGTGGTTTGCTAGAGGGGGGATTTATTGATATGAATGACAGAAGTTTGGGTTGGATAATGAAAGAGAAATGTGGCACAACCTGCCAGCAGCTCTTGGGATATCCAGAGCCTTCCCCACGTCCCCTGTCCCCGTGCTGCCCTTGCATCACTTCCAAGGCATGTGGGGGTACAAAATCCCACTCAGCACCCACCAGGACATCCATGACCAGGGCAAGCAAAGGCTCAGGGGGTGAGCAGTGTGCCCGGGCAGTTTCCCTGGCTGTGGCTGAGGATGGGTCGGTCCCAGCGGTGACAATTCCCCTCCAGGGCAGGCAGGGAGGGCCGAGCCCCGGCCGGCCCCGCTAATGAGGCTGTAGCGGAGCTTCGGGGCTCATTTAGGGCAGGGAAATGCCAGCACAGCCCCGGGCAGGCTGGCAGGGTGCCTGGGGAACGCTGAGTGCCGCTGGCTGCCCATCCTGCCCGAGATGGACCTGCTGGAAACCACCAAGGGAGCGTTGGAGGGGAGAGGTGGTGATGGGCAAAGCCACACGCAGGCTCACAGTGTGAGTGGAACATGGACCACGTCCTTGTGGATGGGTCCTACCCCCCTCTGTACCCAGCCAGGGGTGTTCTTCCAGCTCCAAGGGAGGCAGGTCTCCAGAGACCAGTGGGGAAGCCACTTTGGTGCTGTTAATTCACTTCTCTTGTGAAAGATCCCTGCCCTAAAGGTTCATCTGTGCTTGGGCTGAATCCTCATGTGGGGTAGGGAAAAACAACAGCAATGAGGACTTGGAGGTGTGAGCTGTGCACACAGAAGTGAGCAGGACCTGCCCCTGGGGGTTTCTAGCTCATGTCCAAGTGTATTTGGTGGAATCTTTGCTGAGGAATCTGCTCCCAGCCTCCCTGGGGTGTCCTGGTCCCTGTGCCTTGGGCACTGGGGCATCACAGCCTCTGGGCAGGGTTCAGTGCTGTGCTGGATTCTGCTCCCAAGGCTCTGCAGTGGGGTGTGGGCATCATCTGGAGCAAGGCCAGCTACACCTTTCTCTCAGCTGCAGAAGAAGTTGAATTTAGCATTAGTGTGTGGATGGGGACTTGGCCCTTTTCCCTCAGCCCTCCCCTGGCAGAGCTGGAGATGTTTCCCACCACCATCCCCACCTGTCCAGGAGCTTTCAGAGAGAGGACAGAGGAGCAGGCAGGCACCATTCCCTTCCTACTCACTGGATTTGCCTTTTTCTGCCTCGCTGAGCTGTAGCATCGACATGGCTGAGACCTTCCTCACCCTGGGCTGTGTAAACCCAACAGCCTGAAAAGGGGATGATGGGCTACAGGTGGCTGGGAGGAGCAGGGGGAACATGCAGGCAAAGCTGTGAGCCAGCCCTCAGCATAATAATAAATAGCAGCAGCACACAGCACCTGCCTACCCATTATCAGCTGCTTTGTGGGCACCCCAGAGAGGAGCTGGAAGGAGAGGTTTGAAAGGGACACAGAGGCTCCAGGCTGCCTTAGAGTCTCTCCCACGTAGAGGGACGAGGCGAGAGAAAACATGAAAGCATTGGTAGGTTGAGTCACCAACCCTGGAGGGATTCAGGAGGTGTGGAGATGTGGCACTTGGGGATGTGCTTTAGTGGTGAGCTTGGCAGGGCTGGGTTAAGAGCTGGACTTGGTGATCCTGAAGGCCTCTTCCAACCTAAATGATTCTGCTGAAGCCTCCAGCAGATCTGAGGGCTCATGAGCATTTTCACCCCACAGTTTGCAAACAGGGGAAGTGAAGCAGCAAGGGTTCAGGTGCTTGGGGGGACCAGGCAGCACCTAGGTGTCCTCTTTCCAGCTGGGCTTGGAGGTTTCCTCCATGCAGGATTTGCTCTGTATGCTCTGGGGAGATGGAGGAGATGCCTCTCCTCCCTAACAGAAAACAGGTTTCCAGTAACTGCAGTGGGTTTGCACCTTAATTATTTCCTTTGGCTCTGCTACTGGGAATGGTTGTGTCCTTAAAGTTGTTACAAGGGCAAAAGAGAGAGGAAAAGCAATCCTGACATCCTGTCCTCTGGGTCCAGATGTAGCCGGCAGAGTACAAATTAGCGGGTGGAGAATGGAATCGCTTAAAAAGAAATTTAATGAGATCGGTATGCAGGCATCTGGTTCCTATCAATCATCATTTTGTGTGATATGCAATGGTAAATATCATCTTTTAATGACTCTGATGGAGGAAAAAAAGCCCAAACCACACACACGCACACATAATGATCCAAAACCCTTCCAGAGCCCGTGAGGTTTGAACTCTCCAAATTTTCTGCAGATGGAAAAACCCCAACAGACACCTCTTCTAACTCACTATTGTTGGAGTATTTTATTTCTTTTTTCCCCCCTCCTTTCCTCTGGTTATATTTAACCTTTGTGTTAAATTAATCTTCTCTGTTTATTAACAACTACCACTGAGTGAGCCTCCTTCCCTCTTCTCTGTGCTTTGACAGCTCAAATATTTGCTCCAGGCAGAAGTTCTTGCTGCAGGCGCCTGCTGCTGTCCAAGGAGAGGTGGCTGCAGGTCTCTGGCCATCCATAGGTTTGCTCCTGAAGATGTTTTGGGCTCCTCTGTTTCAGTTCTCCACCAAAGAAATCCAGCAGAGACAGGACTGGACACATGAGCTGAGGGTTTGCTGTTTTTACATCCCCTGGGAAAGCTGCTGGGCTCAGCTCCCACAGGGGCATCAGCCTGAGGGTCTGCAAAGCAGGGACAGGTTGGAAACCAAGTATTTGGATCTTTCATTGGTCTGGTTTCATACAGGTTGGGGTATTTTGATGGTTGAACCAGGCTTTGCTCCTGGCATAGCTGGCCAAAGTGGGGAGAGGTGGAGGTGATGGTCCCAGGGTCTCTTTTTGGCCCTTCTCTTGTTGGGGACAAACTGTGAATCCTCATGGTGCAGAGCTCTGTCCCCCCTTGCTATTCCCTTCGTGGTTCAGACCAGGAATTTTTCTCAACTCATTTCCCATGCCTTGAGAAGATGCTGCCCTTTGGCTGAGATCAAACACAGCTTTTCAGGGAGCTTCCCATGGTTTGGGGTGCAGAGGCTGAGGCATGCAGGGAGCAGCTGGAGCCCCCATTCCCTGCCTGGGGCAGCAGGTCCCACTCCCAGTGCCATCCCTGGCTCCCAGGGCCATCCCTGGCTCCAAGGGGGAGCCTGTGAAAGGGGAAGATCCACTAAGGGATGGTCAAACCCACAGGATGAGCCCTGCTGGATCTGGAGGGCTTTGCTGGGTGACTGCAGCTGCAACACCTTGAATAGAGGTGGGGAGGGATGAGATGGGGACTGAAGGATGCTGAGTGCAGCTGGAAAAAATGGTTCCATTGAACCAGAGAGGAACATTTGCCCTTCTGTGGGGAAATGCGCAGGGCAGCAGAAGTCTGAGATGCTGGGATGGTGTTATCTGTGAAGGTCTGGCCAGCTCCATCCCCCAGCACCTCTCTGACAGCTCTGGGCTCAAGGACTGAGCATCTCTGTGGCAGCAGGAGCTGGAGACAGCCAGGCCTGGGAGTGATTTCTGCCGACAGGGACCAGATGTGTCAGGAGGAGCTGTGCTGCGGGGAGGAGGCTGCACGACAACAAGAGGAGTTTTGTCATGGGTCCCCTCTGGGTTTCAAAAGCAACACCTCATCTCCCCCTTCCACCTTCCTTCCTCCCCCACCCTTTCTGCCACACATTCCTCACACCTCCAAAACCTATTTTGGGCCATCTGATGAATCCCAGCTGCCTGGGGAAGCAGCAGGAGCCGTGGTGCACTCCAGGCACAGCTTCAGCCGCTTCCTTGGCAATGCCCCCAAGCTTTCACAAGCCAAGGGAGCGGGGGAAGGAAGGGAGGGAGGGGGAAAAGGAGGATAACAAACTGGTAAAGGAGCCTGGTACTCAATATTGTGATTATTCACCGAGTGGTGAGTGGGGAAGAGGATCCCACCTGGTTCTGGAGAGAAGGAGTGATGGTTGGAGAGCGAGGTGGGATGGGTTCAGGCTCCTGTGGTTTGGGATGGTGCTTGGGAAGGGGTGTGGGGAGGAGAGCAGGGAGTCTGCCTGGAGCCAGGGATGATGGGGACAGCCTGGGAGCACTGTGCTGACTCCTGAGCATCCTCCAGCAGCCCAGGAGCCAGGGAGAGCCCTGTAGGAGGGAGGGAGCTGGGTGACAGGGGGGAACCAGCACTGATGTGGCTCTCTCCTGCAGAAAATCAGTGGAAGGGGTGGTTTATGTGAGTCAGGTGTCAGCCCCAGCTGCAATCCTGGCATGGGTGCTGTTGGCATTGGTGGCTCCAGCCCTGGTCTCTGTTACCTTGTGCCCTTCAATTCCCTGTCCCTTCCAGCCCTCTACCTCCCTGAGGAGCTCAGCACATCAACTGTGACCACAACTTCATTTCTTTCAGCTGCATTTCATTGGGGTTGTTTTAGTCCTGCAGAAAAGAGGGTCCCCAGGCCACCCCACACTGGGGCTGATGAGTTTTTCGGGTATCCTTGTGCTGGGAAAAATGTCCCAAATGAGCAGTGACATCAGCTCAGGCCTTAGGTCCTGCTGGACACTCTGGTGGGGCTGATCCATGAAAGGTGGACAAGGGGAGACTGTTCTGGGTGGCAATGCAGAAATAAAGCCCATGGAGGCAAGGAAGAGGGGCAAGGAGAGGCTGGATGGGATAAAGAGAGGTTTTCATGCTCATCTCCAGCTCTCCGAGGCAGGATGTGCTGTTCTGATATATGTGGGCACATATCCAGCATCTGGCACGCCTGGGTGGCATCTCTGGGCCTCAAGAACTCAGTCTTGCTTCTGCTTTGAGGATGAATATCCAGCTGTGATGACCTTGTAGCAGATGGGGTTTGGGGAAAAGGCATCAACCTTCTTGTTTTCAGACAGCTGAATGCTGCAGCTCCTGGGGAATTTGATAGCAAAATCAGCCCTGGCTGTGTGAGACACAGGGGATGGATTCCACCACCTCCACCCCCCGTGCTTTGCTTTAACCCCTCAGCCTGCTCTCCCCCTGCTGATGGCATTTCATGTCTGCTCTTTCTGGAAGGTTTTTCGTGAACTTCCCCTCGGCCAAGCAGTACTTCAGCCAGTTCAAGCACATGGAGGACCCTCTGGAGATGGAGAGGAGCCTGCAGCTGCGCAAGCACGCCCGGAGGGTCATGGGGGCCATCAACACCGTGGTGGAGAACCTCAATGATGCTGAAAAGGTCTCCTCTGTTCTGGCCCTGGTGGGCAAGGCCCATGCCCTCAAGCACAAAGTGGAGCCCATCTACTTTAAGGTAAATGATAGGTGTGACTGTGTTCACAGGGGGCTGAGGATGAGGGAAGAGATGAGGATCTGGCTCCGTGTTTCAGAAGGCTGATTTATTATTTTATGATATATATTACATTAAAACTATACTAAAAGAATAGAAGAAAGGATTTCATCAGAAGGCCTTCTGTCTTGGTTTGGAAAGACAGGTGTCTGCTAAGGAAGGCAGGAGCCTCCCCTGAAAAGGAGAATATAAACCCTCCCCACCCCTCTGAATTGCTATAAATTTTAAATTAAGGGGCTCTCAGGCAAAAAATATGGGAGCAGGAAATAACAGTTCTTTAATAGGCAAAGGAAAAAAATAAAAGGATAAAATAAAAAATGCAGTACACTGGAACAACACTGCCAGAGTCAGAACCCAACCTGACACCCTGTGGGTCAGGGTGTTGGCAGCAGTCCCATTGGAATTGTGGCTCAGCCCTCCTGCAGTGTCAGGGCTGGTTCTGCTGGAGCAGGGATCCTGTAGAGAAGGATGTGTTCTTCCTCTGAAGATCCAGGGAAAGAGGCAGCTGCTGCTCCTCTGGGGAATCCAGTGGAGAAGCCATGCTGGTGTTCCAGAATCTCCAGATTATGAATGTTTGAAATCTCCAGATTATATCCAAGCAGGAATGCTTGGCTCCTCCCTCTGGGCTCCCATATCCCAATGGGATGCTGTAGTTCTTATCAGCCATGCAGGGACATTCAATAGCTGTTATCAGCTGATGTCCCTCTCGAGGGAGGAGTGATTGTGGTCACTCAAAGAGAGAGATAAGGCAAACTGCCCACTTGACAAAGGTAATCTGCCATACAGATGGTAATGGAAAACATCTTGCATTGCAATCTGAAACAGCTAAGAATAGAATAAGAAGGAATGAGAACAAAGGTTTGTGGCTTGGACTCTCTGTCTGAGCCAGCTGACTGTGATTGGCCATTAATTAGAAACAACCACATGAGACCAATCCCAGATGCACCTGTTGATTTCCAAAGCAGCAGATAATCAATGTTTACATTTTGTTCCTGAGGCCTCCCAGCTTCTCAGGAGGAAAAATCCTAAGGAAAGGATTTTTCATAAAAGATGTCTGTGACAGATAGGAGCAAAATAACCTTGGGGCTGCTGCAGGAATGGGGCAGGGGAGCAGGAGCTGTGTGAGCTGGTGCTGCCTGGCCTTGGCTGGGTGTGAGGGAGAGCCTCAGGAAGGCTGTGGAGACCACCCTGCCCACACACAGGCAGTGCCAGAGCACCCAGTGCCTGCCCCTGCCCACCTGGCTGCGCCCATGTTTTTGGCTGTGTCCCCCTTCTAGAAATTGGGCACAATAGCAGGGACTCAATTAGTTGGCTAATTAGCCCCCCTCCAGCTCTGCTTGGTTTCTTTCTGATGGGAATAATAACCCCAAGATCACAGGTTTGATCCCCATTGCACTCAAGAGTTGAGCTTGATGATGCTCATGGGTCCCTTCCAGCCTGGAATATTCTGTGATTCTGTGACTCATTTGGGGTGCCCAGACTGGGGGAGATGCCTCAGCCCGCCAGCAGCTCCCTGCTCTGCTGCCTGTCCTGGCTGCTCCCAGGGCTGTCACAGACCTCCAGCACATCTGTGTCCTACAGACAGCAGCAGGATTCAAGTGTTTCTGTAGGAAAAAGCCAAACTTGCTGTGAGCAGCTCCCTGGCGAGTTATTAACCCCTTCCTTGCTGTCTGCCTCCCCTCAGAAACTCACTGGTGTGATGCTGGAGGTGATTGCTGAGGAATACCCCAACGACTTCACCCCTGAGGCACACGGAGCCTGGACCAAGATGAAGACCCTCATCTGCACCCATGTGACAGCAGCCTACAAGGAGGCGGGCTGGGCTCAGTACCCCACTGCCACCCTGTGAGCGCCCAGGGGGCCACCAGAGGGGCAGGGAGGGCTTTGCTCACCCCAGGACTTCACTCTGGTCTCCTCTCAAGATCTTTGCTCGGTTTGGGGAGCCCGGCAGGGCCAGTTCTGTCAGCTGCCAAGTCACAATTTGATCTCCATGGGGTTTAAAAACAAACTAAACAAGCCAAAAAAAAGCCACAGAACCATGAAGGGTGTGGGTGGGTCGGGGTGAAGCAGTTGCAGGGGACGCTGGAAGGGGATGCAGAGGGTGAGGGGAGAGCTTTGGTTGTTGGCTCCATCTTCCTGTCCTGGCCTGTCCATCACCACCTCCCAAATCCTGCACCTCACTTGCACCATCTCAAAGCCCCTTGCACAAGTGCTGCTGCCCTGTTCACTGATGAACAACACAACCCTCATTTTCCACGTGAGGCCCCTGGCTAAAGCTGGAGCCCCTGACTGCACCGAGAACTTTGCTTTGCTTTGCACTTTGTGTGTCACCTGGCAGGGCTGACAGCCAGAGCCTCTCTGGGTGCTCCAGGTGGGCAGCAGAGCTCACCTGTGCAGCCACCCACAGTCCCTGTCCTGGGCTGGCTGCTGCAGCCCCTCTGGGCTGGGAGAGAAGCTGCCCCACAGCCCCAGAGAGGGGAAGGAGGGGGATGCCCTTGGGGGATCCCTCATGGCTCAGAGCATGGTGTGTGGGTGGGATCCCTGTGCCACAGGTGGGGAGCTGGTGAGTGCCCCCACAGCTCCCTGAGGAGGGGTTTGGATGGAGCATGGTGTGCCCTGGGAGCTGCTGTGTGTCAGTCTGTCTGTCCTCTCAGTGAGAACGGGGGTCAGGCTGTGATTAGGAGGAGGAAAGATGGCACAGACACATCAGGAGGGATTCTGGTTGTGAGGAAAGGTCCCTTCTCTGTTAACATCCATAAGTACCTTGTACATATTCCTGCCCTCGTGGTGAGACTGGGCTCCTCCAAACAAAGTGCCTGGTAGAAATCAGCCCATGCAGGAGCTGAGTCCCTCCTGGGGACAGCAATGCTCCTGCCTGTGCCTGACAGAGGCTTCTCCCACACCCCCAAACGTGGCTGCAGGGCTTGGAGCACTCATCCCTCCTCCAGCACCAACTCCTCCTGAGCCTCCGGGTCAGTCTGCCTGGGTTGTGCCTCAGTTTCCCCTGCAGATATGAAAAAGGGAGGAGGAGGAGCAGCCCTGCGTCCTCCTGCCCACATGTGGTTGGATTCTTAACATTTCTGGGAACTGAATGGCGAAGGATTGAGGATGAAATGCCAGATGTGCTGGGAAGCTTTGGAATCCTTGGCACCCAATATTTCCCTGAAGGCCTGTGCTATTTTTAGAGCTCAGGCATTAAGGGCAGTGTTATCTGTGGCAGTGGGAGGAGGGTTCCCTTTGAGATTCCCTCTGGCCTGGCTCCACCGCTGTCCTGGAGAGCTGGCAGCTCCTGAGAGAGCCCAGCTCCTCTGCTGGTGCCAGCTGGACAGGCAGCCAGCCCAGAGCTCCACCTGGCATCCCCACAGCCACCCTGGGGCCATCCCTAACCGTGGGTCACTGCCCCAGGCTGACCTCCCTCCTCCAGAGCAGACAGACAGACAGAACCTCCTGCTTGGCTCACCTGTGCTTTCCACCATCCCCAGGAACAGAACAGGTTTGTTGTGTCTCAAAACAGCCCCACAACTCCAATAATGTCACTGCAGCCACTCTGGCCTTGCAGTCCTTTCCTTCCTGCATCCCACAGTGCCACTGATGGAGAGGAGCAATGGGGCCTGGGGCAATGGCACCTCCTGGGTGGCACCAACAGCTGGGCACAGCTGTCCTGGGCATGGCAGGGTCCAGGGGGTTGTGAAAGGAAGGGACAGGCACAGGGTGACAAGTGATGCTGCTTTGCTCATGGGGCTGTCAGAGCCAGCATGCCCAGAATCCAGCCCACAGCCTGCCCTGGTGGAGGTGCCCGTGGCTGCAGCTCCAGCTCCCTCTGGGCTGTCACAGAGGCTGCTCAGCCCTCAAACAGCTGCTGCTGCCTGGGGTGGGGATGGATGGGAGAAGCCTGCTCAGCCATTGACTCCCCTCCAGTGCAGGGCTGGGGAGGGATCCCTTGGATCAAGACTGTTAGGTGATGTCTGTGTGTGTGCACACCACGGCACTCACGAGCTCTGCTGGCTCCTGCCAAGGCCTGGGGGCCAGCAGCACACATTTCTGAGCAGTTCATGCACTCCCTGTGCTCTGCACATGCTGGGCCAGGGGTGTTTCTGTACAGGGATGTTTCATCTTTAGACAAAATTTTGCACATTGACCTTTGAGGTTAATAATCTCCAGGTGGGAATTTTATTTTTGCAGCGCAAACCCTTCCCCTCCCTTCCCACAGCCAAAACTGGGCTCCCAGTCTGCAGAGAAGCCACTTTGGAGCGTCTGGAAATTCTCCATGTTCATACCCAACCTACCCTTGTGCCTTGGCTTTTGGGGGGCAGCAGCAGGAAGGTCCCCTCACCTCCCCATTAAACAGTGCTTAGGTTTCTCCTTTCTTTTGTTACATCCCCAGAAAAGCTGACCCACGGCCTCCTGCACCACGTGTGCATGTGCTGGGCTTGGGGCTTTTTCCAGGCACTTTTTCCTAAAGCAGATCCAGATGTGTGCAGCTGCTGTCCCTCGAGGAGCACCCCCGATCAGCCAAATCGCAGCCCACTCCAGTAGAGGCAAACAAAACCACGTTTATTTTTATTTTTATCAGCTTGCTGGGAAGTGACACGGAGCAGGAGGGCGGCAGGGCAGGGCTCGGGAGGGGAGGAGGAGATGGAGATGAAACAAACGCCCCCTCTCTGCTCTGCTGAAACCCAGCCCCGTCCTCATCTGGGGAGAGACAAAGATCAACAGAGCGAGGGAAAAGCGCCATTCCAGAGTGACAGGGCTGATAAATGCCGTGTGGAAGAGCAGAAAGGGGGAGCATGGCTCTGTGCATGGCTCTCTGGCACACACACACACCCATGCACAGCCATTCCCTGTCACTGCCACCCACTGCTCCCCCAGTCCCACCACTGCTGATTGGGGGCCCCTTGTCCCCTTTTGTTCAGGTCTTGCTCTCTGGGGCTTGGCCTTTCACTCCTGGCACACTTAGGCCGAGCTAAGGGCGCGCTTAGGCCGAGCTAAGGGCACACTTAGGCCGAGCTTTGCTCTCCTTGGTGGTGACTAGCTCTCAAACTCCTTTCCCCAGAGCTCACAAGTGAGAAGCTGAGGCTCAGGGCATCGCTGCCAGCACATGCTGGGCCCAGCTGGTCTCTGCCCTGCACCCCCAGACCCAGCCAGCCCCTGGCTCTGCCAGCGCCTTGGCATTATCATCAGGGCTGGGCCTGGAGCTGTGATCCAGGTGGGAAAGCCTCTGTGCCCCCTGCCAGAGGTGGGGAAATGCTGAGTGAGGGGGGATTTGGTGTCCCCCTTGAGCCCCTCGTCCTGGCTGTCTTTGACAGCACTGTTCCCATCAGCCAGCTCCTGTCCCCTCGCTGCAGCTCAGTGTTTGCTCAGAGGGAACTGAGCCCTGGGGAATGGGGGCACTGGGCTGGGATGGGGACCCACCCACCCTGTCCCCCCTCCATGGCCAACATTCATGGCAGGTTTAGCTCTGCAGACACCCCCCAATATCACCAGAACCCTTATGTGCTACCACCCTCATCTTCTCTTGGGGGTGACAAATCCCCAGGGCAGCCTGAGCTCTCCCAGGGGATCCTCTCACATCTCTGCCCCTTTGTCCCAGGAGAGAGGTCACAGTGTCCCCCCAGGGTGTGAGGGGATGCTCAGACACTTCAATGGGGACCAGATTCCACCTGGCTGGACTCTGGTGCCAGAACTCAGCCTGCCCCTGGCCATGGGGAAGCTGCCCTGCTGTGGGGATCTGGGGCCAGCACCACCAATGCCAGGCACAGGGATCAAAGGGAAACCCACACGCTGACCTTGGACCAGCTGAGGGAAAGGGAGGGCCAAATCCACCCGCCTGGCCTGACCTCTGTGCCAGGCTGCCAGTTATTTTCCATAGCTGAAGTTGTCTCTCAGTGTTGGTGTGTCTGCCCCAGCCCCAGCGTGCCCCACAGCCATGAGTGTGGTCTGATGTAACCCTGTGTCTCTCCTGTTCCTGCTGCAGATCCTGTTCATGTTCGTGTTCCTCGGCGCTTCCGTGCTGGTTTTATACCTGCCTTCTGTGTTTATGGGTGTAACTTTGGTTTTTTTCTTTTTGTAGGTTTTTAGTATGTTTGTAACCGGACAAAATGGTGTTATTAAACTGAAACTTGTATCTTCAGTGGATAAATCAATCAAACCCCTCTTGAGCTCTGCTTGGTTTCTTCTGATGGGAAGATGAGGTGTGTTGAGGGCTGCCCCGTGGACGTGAGGGTTCCTGTTCACTCTGAGGGAGTTTTGGGCAGGAAAGCAGCAGAAAACGGAGTGGATGTGCCCAGCAAGGGTGGCAGAGGTGGCTGGAGGCATCTCAGCAGTGCACTCCTGTGGGGAGGTGTAGGAGCATCGAGGGTAGGATGGTGGGGATGGATGGAGATGAGAGATCTCTGCAGCCAGGGCTGGAATTGGGGTTCATTGCAAAGGGCCTGGGTGCAGGGCCCTGCTGGGAGCTGCCAGCCACAGCTCAGAGCAGGCTGAGAGAAGAGAGGGGGAGAGAGAATGAGAGAGTGAGAGAGTAAAAGGGTAAGAGAGTAATCGGGGTAAGAGAGCAAAGTTCCTCTTACAATACAATAAATCTTCTTCTGTGTTAATTATTTTGATTCTCACTAACCAATCTAGTACAACATACAAATCCTACAGCATTTACATACAGCCTATAAGAATCATTACATTACCATACTGTGTTACATTTTAAACTCTAAAAACTCCTCTTTGGACCCCTTCTGCCAAGCTGTAGGGTCTGCTCTGACCCTTGGGCCTGTCTGCAAGAGAGGGTATTGTATCCCCCCCATCAAAAGGGGATTACCTTCAGCTGGCCACGCCATTGTTTTCCAGTTTTTCAATAACTGAGGTATCTCAAAGCTTGCTTTCATTTCAATCTCCCTTATAGTTTCCATATTCTCAAAGTCTTTTGCCAGGCAATCATATTTATAAGGCTTTCCTGTTTCATCTTCCCCAACAGGGAGGGAAGGGTTTGCCCCCCTCCGGGCTCTTCACTTGGCTTCCAGGTACAAACCAGCAGGGTCTCTCCTGGATCAGGAGCTATTCCTGTGCCTCTGGCAGCCCAGCCAGTCCAAAGTGCTCACTGACGGCCACAACGTGCAGCAGCCACGACCACCAAGGGCTGTGAGCCTGTTCCCAGCCTGTAAAAATAACAAACAGCTCCCTGAGCAGCAGCAGAAGCTCAGTTTTCCACGTCCCAGCCCCTGGTGGCTCCCCCTACCCCTCTCTGAGGCTGGGTCACGTTGCAGGGGATGGGTTCCAGAGGGGTTGGGTCACTTTGTGGTTTGCCCCCGTGGGTCTCTCCAGCTCCCTCGTTTGCAAAACAGCCCCTCTCAAGTTCAGCTGACACTGGCCAGCCTTCCCAAAGTTGTTGGCAGAGGATGGACAGACAGACAGACAGACAGACTCGTGCTATGGTCCCATAAGCTCTGTTGCTGTGGGATCCAAGGCTTGGAAAACAAATTCCAGCAGTCCTGTTTATTGTGCTCCTCTTTACCCTGAATCCAGAACAGTCTTCCAGGGGTGGGAAAATCCATCCCACCAGGGTGGTAGAAAACAGCAGCACCTTGCCACAAACAATTTCAAGGGGAGCAATCCCAGTTTTGGACTGAGGCTGGGGGAACACTGTTCTGAGAGGGAGGAGGGCAGAGATTGGTGCCTTGGATGCTGCTCAGGGTCTTGGGGAGCCTGGTGCCAACTTCTCCAGTTGGGCTGAGGGCAACAATGCTGCTCTCCAGCCCCACATGCTGAAAATAACAGCAGTTGAGTGGTGCAGTTTTGCATGGGCAAGCACTTGAGCTACTCTGGAGTACCCAAGCCACAATTAGAAGTGTGGCCTTGCAAGAGGAACCTTTTTCTTTCCCCACAGCTCCACAAAACTGAGCCCAGCAGTAGCCACAGAGAATGTGGGGAGGGGAATAAGTGTCTGGTTCAATCTGTCTTCTCCTGCTGTGTCTTTTCTTGTGGGGCAAAAAACCACTTGGTGCTGTTAATGTGATTAATAAGCCATCCTTGGAGTCTCTGCCACATCCTGTACACGCTTCCAGGCAGAAGTGAGCAGTCAGCAAAGCCTGCACACTGCCCTGCTCCAGATGGGAGCCATCGGCTAGGAAAGCACGAGCAGAAGGACTCAGCTCTGCAGTGGGGAGGCTGCAGTGGGCACCCAGAGCCCCCAGACCTTTGCACTCTGAGCTGAGAGTGGCCAGGCCCAGCAGTGGCCAGAGGGTGCTAAAATGGGGCTGTTTTTTCTAACAGCTTGTTGAAAAGGAGCAGGGAATTTCAGCATTACCTTGCAGGGAGAAAATATGTATACAGCCCTTCACTTCATACTAATATTTACCCCCAGATCCTGTCACGTCAGGGTGCCTGTGACGATCACACCCTGACCCAGAGCCCATGGCCTCACCAGAGATCTGCGAGTGCTGCTGGAAAAGGAGCCTGAGGCTCACACCACACCACAAAATCGGCCCAGGGGACAATGGGCTCACACCCTCACTGCCCTGTGCTCATGGAGTGCCAAACCCACCTTGTTCCCAAGTGTGCCAGCCTGGGGATGCTGCTGTCCAGGAACCACCCTTTGTGCAAGGGAGCTGGTGGAGATTCAGCTCTGAGAAAGCACCTTGGTGGCCCCAGTGGTGTTTTGTGGGCTGGGAGATGGAGGGAAAGATGAATCGACAGCTAAGGCATGGCCCAGGGTGTGTTCCTGGTCCCCTTGTCCTGCTCCAGCTCCAGGAAAACCTCTCCATCCACACCAGGGGCCACAGGGCCCAGTGCTCCTGCCCAAGGCCTGTCACAAGCTGGGCAATGGTGGCCCCACCATGCTGGTGGATCAGAGGTGACAGGCTGGGATCAGACAGGCGTTCTGGGATCAGAGGTGACACCTCTGCACCGTGTGTCTGTGTCCTGCTGGATACTCCTGGTGACAGCTGAGGGCAGGGCCAGAGGGTCACTGTGAGGGACAGGCAGGAACGCAGCTGCAGAGGGGAGATTGGGAAAGAGAACATGCAATAACTGCACTGTTGAAATTCCTTTTTTAAGGAATTTCCTTTCAAATTAATTGAAATTCCTATGAAACACCGTCCCATGGAAGCTGGCAGTAAGGAGAAGTGGCTGTGGGGGTGGCACAGGGTGAAGGATGAGACAGAGCTTGCAGATTCCCACCAGCCTGAAGGACATGTCCCTTCTTCCTCTGTGTTATCTGCACCAGGACAAGAGCCAGGAGCTCCAGGTTTCCCTGTTTGAACTCCACCACTGCCACCCTCACCAGCGGGGGCGTTTTGGTGGCTCCTCGCTCTGAGCAAAGACCTCGGGGAGAAGAAAAAAAGGCAGGAAAACACCCTGGCAGGCCAGAGAGGCTGACACTGAGCAGGAGCCAGCCCTTCCTTCCGCGGCCGGCTCCTCTTCAGCTGCCACGGCTGATCTGGTTTATCTGAGCGGCGCGGGATGTAAACGCTGTCAGCGCCGGCCGGGATTAATTCCCGGCAGTTTGGCAGCCGAGATGAAATAACAGCGCTGCGAGGGGGGGAGAAAGGGGGGAGTGCACATCTCAGACTGAAAAATCCTCCTGGGTAATTTACAGCCGGGTTTCTCTTCTCCCAGGCACTCCTGAGAGAGAGCAAAGCCGGGGGCAGAGGGAGGATGAGGAGAGGACCAGCAGCAGCAGGAGGAGGGTTGCAGGGAGGGGAAGGATTGGGAAACCACGCTTTCTCCACGCTCAGGAGCTGTCCCCGCAGTGCCAGGGACACGGTGGGGTGAGGCCACAGCCCACAGCCCCCAGCCCAGCCCAATCAGCCCCAGGACCCCCGGGTGCTGCTGAAGGAAGCAGCGCTGAGGGCACCGGGATGCTCCGGACACCGGGATGCTCCGGATGCCTGAACCTCGAGAGGTGGCACCATGCCCAGACAGAAGCCCCCTCTGTTCCCCCCTGGCCCAGGGGCCACTCCCAGCCCCGCTCTGATGAGCACCCACTGCCCTCTCCTTGGGGAAAAAAACACCAAAAAACACATTCTGGCTGAATATCCCTGTAAGAGCCTAAATGAGACATGCGGGACTCCAGGCTGCTCTCCAAAATGCAGTTTATTGTATCCAAGAGGTCAGGGTCGTGGGTGACAGAGCTGTGCCTACAGCCTGTGTGAGCTCCAGCTGCAGGCAGGCCTGGAGTCCTGCATCCCTCATTCAGGCTCATACTAATGGTGCCCCGCATTGGGCAACACTGTAAGAGCTGAAATGAGGGATGCAGGACTCCAGGCAGCTCTCCAAAATGAAGTTTATTGTATCTAGGGTGCCACAGCAGTCCAGGGTTGTGTGTGACAGAGCTGTGCCTACAGCTGTCAGCTCCAGCTGCAGGCAGGCCTGGACACCCTTTGGTTTTGGTTACAATGCATTCTAGACTTTTCTTTGCTGAACATCTTAATACAGTAGAACCAATCTGTCCCTTAACTTTCATCTATAGCCTATCATAACTACTATAATTACCATATTCATGTTACTGTTCTCCAATCACTAAAAGTTAGTACATTCCAGTTTAAGCTAGAAGTTGTTTTTCAGTTTTCTTGCAGTGGAAAATTCTGAGACCATTTTTCTACTTGCAACATTTGCTGCCTTGTTTGCCTGTGTTATCTTTCTGCTTGGTACAAACATCTGCTTGTTTGAGGTGGGTTTATCCTTTGCTCTAAGTCATAAAAACCCCTTCTAACTAACACACCCTTTGCCTCCTTGGTTAGCCAGTAAGACTGGCTCAGCAATTCTTTTCTTCTATATCAAAACTTGCTTCCATCTCTATCCCTTCATCAGACTCTACATTCAAAAATCTTTCTGCTAAGCATTCATATCTGTGAGACTTTCCTGTCAAACTTTCATCCTTCCCAACATCTCCCCATCCCTCACCAAGAGATCACCCAAGGACTTCGCTGCTGAGGAGATTCCCAGCCCAAAATAGGTGGGACTGTCACTGCTGTTTATTACAAATCCTTTTCGTAAATTGACAAATGTATTTTCTCTAAAGGAAAGCTTTGGAAAACTGCCCCGTTGATGTTCCAAACAGGTCCTGAATTAAAATAACCATCGGACTCTGCCACATTGCTATAGTTTATATTTATACAGCAGAGGGATTTGGTTTGAGGATACTTTTCTAAGGAATAGTGTGGTTTTCATTTACTTTCTTTGGATATTTAAATAAATAACCACAAATGCTTTCACTTATTTTCATTGTTTTCTTGGTAGAGGATTGGCTGGGCTAAAAGCCAGGCAGTGCACGGGAAGATAAATTGATTTATTTTGAACTTAGAAAACCCATGCCCCATCTGTCTGCCAAGAGCTGCACACCACTCAGGGCACTGCAGCCAGCAAATCATGATTATACTCAGGATTTAATAAATTTTTTTCCTATTTTATATGTACCTACATAAAATGTAGTCCCTGGCCTGCATCTGCCAGGGCACTGGCTGACATCCACACCAGGTGGAGAGGTGAAGGGAGGGTGCAAAATGCAGGAAGCAGATCCTGGAAATGATACTGTCAGTTTGGGGAACCTAATTTAAAAATAATCCTCATGGTGGTGGCTGAGGAGGAGATCAGTGAGACTGTGGTTGTTCTCTGCTCCATACAGAGAACAACCTGTGCCATGGCTCCCTTTTGAATCAGGGGCTGGTAGAGGGTTTGGGTGATGAGAGAAAGGCTTGGTGTAGGATTGACAGGGGGTGGGATGGTGGGGATGGATGGAGATGAGAGATCTCTGCAGCCAGGGCTGGAACCTGGGGTTCATTGCAAAGGGCCTGGGTGCAGGGCCCTGCTGGGAGCTGCCAAACACAGCTCAGAGCAGGCTGAGAGAAGAGAGGGGGAGAGAGGATGAGAGAGTGAGAAAGTAAAAGGGGTAAGAGCTAAGAGGGGCAAGAGAGTAAAAGGCAAGAGGGCAAAGTTCCCATTACAATACCATAAATCTTCTTCTGTGTTGAATATTCTGATTCTCACCAATTTAGTACAAGGTACAAATCCTATAGCATTTACATACAGCCTATAAAAATCATTACATTACCATACTGTGTTACATTTTAAACCCTAAAAACTCCTCTTTGGGCCCCATCTGCCAAGCTGGCAGGGTCTGCTCTGACCCTTGGGCCTGTCTGCAAGCAGAGGGTGTTGTTTCATCAAAAGGGGATCACCTTCAGCTGGCCACACCATTGTTTTCCAGTTGTTCAGTAACTGAGGGATCTCAAACCTTGCTTTCATTTCAATCTCACTTATAGTTTCCATATTCTTCAAATCTTTTGCCAGACAATCATATTTATAAGGCTTTCCTGTTTCATCTTTCCCAACAGCTTGGGGTGCTTGCAGAGGTGCTGTGCCTACAGGTTCCCGTGGAGAGAGGGGTTTCCAGCACACACGTGGGGCTGCTAGCAACGCACAGGGCAAGTGCCTGTCCTGGCAGCCCAGCCTTGCTCTCTACCAAGCCCCCATTTCCCCTGGGATACCGAGCCCCCCTGGCCCCCCGGGCTGATGGAGCTCTGCCTCTGCCCAGCCCAGCTGCTGGGTGAGGCTGGGCTCGGCAGCGGGGAGCTCTCGGGAGGTGAATGCGGGCGAACACGGCGGTGAATGCAGGCGGACACGGCTCTGCAGCCTCTGCCCAGCCAGCCCGGCCCCGCCGAGCCCCGCACGCCGGCAGGAGAGCCCTGGGAACGCTGGATAAATAGCAGTGGGCGAGGAGGATGGCTTCGCAAAGGTCAGCGCTTCCTCCGTGCCGCTGTGAACTCGCCCACTTGTGTTACAGGGCTTGCAAGGGTCGCAGGATGAAGAGAGAGGCGAGAATGTTGACTTCACGTTCAGAAGGCTTGATTTATTATATTATGTTATATATTACATTATGACTATACTAAAAAGAATAGAGAGAAAGTTCTCAGAAGGCTAGCTAAGCTAAGAATAGCAAAGGAATGAATAACAAAGTTCTGTGTCTCAGCAGAGAGTGAGACCCAGCTCTGCTGTGAGTGGTCAGCAAATCCAAACATTTACCCGAGACCAATCACGGATCCACCTGTTGCATTCCACAGCAGCAGATAACCATTGTTTACATTTTGTTGCTGAGGCCACAGCTTCTCAAAAAGAGGAAAAATCCTAAAGAAAGGATTTTTATGAAAAGATGGCATCCTTGGAGCCATCCCCTGCCCCAGCCCCGCTGCCAGCACCTCCCGCTGGCCCAGCCCCACAGCCACGGGCACAAACAGCTCCCCACCGAGCCAGGCTGTTCCCAGCTTTGACTCTGACTGAGCACTCACTAGAAGGAAAATTCCCAAGCCTGGACTATGCTAGGTTATTTCACAGAGTCCCAGAATTTGCTGAGTTGAGGGAGCAGGCAGCTCCCAGCCTCCTGACCTTTCCTGCTCCACTAAATCACTCCAGAGTCCTCCCAAGAGTTTATTCTTTGAGAAAGCAATAAGAGAGGAGGAAACCCCAGAAGACAAACTCCCACCAGCCTGCCTTTGATTACATTTGATATTGTTTTATTTCTTAATGCTTTCCCACTGCAGGCTGGCCGAGGAGGGAGGGAGGGAGGCCCAGAGGGCAGGAGGAGGCAGTGCTTGAAAAGGGTAAATATACAAATTTTCCCACTAATATCTGTGCCTTAGGGTGGCTCAGTGAGGATCTGAGGGTAACAGTGGCTCTGGAGATGGGTGTTGGGGTCCCCCATTTGCCCAGGCTGGGAACTTGGGGTGAGCAGGAGCATCCCCATCCCTGCTGGGGTGCCAGGGCATGGGACAGCTGCAGAGCATGGCATGGTGGGCAGTGGGTGCTGGTGCCCGTGTCCCTGCCCCTCGATGGCTGAGGCAGGTGAGAAGGACACCACAAGCTCCATGTGCCACACAGCCAGGTGACACCAAGCCAGGTGACACCACTGGCATACAGAGGGGTGGCACCACAGCCACCACCCCTGTGATGCCGGTGGGGAGACTTTAGAGGGGCTTTCCTTGTGCTCTGCCCTCCCAGAACCAGACCTGAGCTCCCAGTTTGCCCAGCAGGAAAAACTTCTGTCTGTGCATGATGCACCAGGAGCCACCAGGAGCTGGGCGGGGGTGGCAGCTGCGACACCCGGAGTGGCACCGGAGGGAAGGAGGTGAGAGGGAAGGGAGCGATGGCAGAGGCTGAGCATCCCCTGCTGCTGCTGGAGCAGCTCCCATCCATTCCATGCCTTCCACCCGGCTCGGAGCGCGGCCACGGGCTGGCCTCTGCCGTTCGCAGCGGGAACAGCAGGGCGGCTCATCCAGCTGCTCATCCAGCTGCTGGCAATGCCCCCGGGGGGAAATTATGTGTCTGACTCTATGGGTACCAGAAGGCTAATCAATTACTTTATTATACTATAATATACAATATATAATATATAATATATAATATATAATATATAATATATAATATATAATATATAATATATAATATATAATATATAATACGTTATACATTATACGTTATAAGTTATATACCATATACTATATATGTTATATATATTATATATTATATATTATATATTATATATTATATATTATATATTATATATTATATATTATATATTATATATTATATATTATATATTATATATTATGTTATGCTATGTTATGTTGTATTATATCATATCATATTATATTACATTTCATTACATCACATCATATCATATTATATATTATTATTATTACCTTATTACACGATATTATAGTATAATAAATATACTATATACTATAGTATATTATCATTACGCTATACTATATTATTCTAAATTATATTGCATTGCATCTGAACTGAATATCTACAAGCACTCGACTCAATTGTACAGAATTTTGTGACTGCTAGCCGACAGTCACAACACACACACACGTGGATTCAATTGGTTAATGAATTAAAACACTCACATTAGAATCTAATTAAGCAAATTCCTTCGGTAAATAATCCTCAATGCATTCTACTTGTTCTAAAACACAGGAACAGTAAATTAGATAAGAATTGTTTTTTGTTTCTCTGAGGTTCAGAGAATGTGAATGCTAGAAATATCCTTGGGAAGTTGTGCCTTGCTTTTCTCTGTAAAATATGGCTACAGTGGGACGTGGTGGGGGTGGGACATGGAGGGTCAGAACCAGGGGGAGGCATGGGGCAATTCTGTCCCCTCTGTGCAGGTTTGCACCCCCAGGTTGTGTCCCCAGAGATCAGGGGATGAAGGGATGGGGGGACCAGGTGTCCAGAGGGGCTGTGGGGACACAAACCAAACCCATCTGCCTTCGTGTGGGAGCAATTCAAGGCAAGCAGAGGGGTCTCACATCCATATGGGGTTCATAAAGAGCCAATAATGGAGGAAAGAATCCTGGAGATTTAAGGAAGAAGTTGGAAAGACAAGAAAATCTTGGACTGCAGCCTTGGGATGGGAGTGTGCTGGTTTTACAACACAAAAGCTCTGAGGCTGTGGAAACTGGGATCTTTTGTCCCAAGCATCCTCATGACACTTCCTCTGAAAAGTCACTGGAGCTGATGCCAAGCTCCTGGAGCTCCTCTGCAGGTGGAGGCCCACATAAAACACTATTCCCAATTCCATCCAGTTCCAGCACATCCCATAATACTGGCCCTTTCCACCTGTGTCCTACAACCCTGGTTTTTCTGTTTCTGTTGAGAGGGAAGATCAAACCCACAGGATGCAGAGCTCCTTTTCGGGGAGCAGGAGCCTCTCGGCTCCATCAGCTCTCCCAAAACACAACAGGGTTGATTGTCGCAGACATTTCTTCACAGAAATCCTTTCTTTGGGATTTGTCCATCTTCTGGGAAGCAGAGCCCCAGAAAAAGAATGTAAACAAATTGTTATCGGCTGCTGTGAAAATGTGGCAGGGGTTCCTGTGATTGGCTCTTCTTCCATGTGTACCATTAAGGGCCAATCACAGGAGCAGCTCAGGGGAGATTCCCTGAACACAGAACTTTGTTATTCATTCCTTCTATTCTATTCTTAGCTTAGCAGTCTCTGCAAGCTCTCTCTTTATTCTTTTTAGTATAGTTATAATGTATCATATATTATATATCAATAACTCAGGCCTTCTGATCAAGAAACAAGATTCTCGTCCTTCTCTCACCCAGTGACCCCTTAAGGTCACTGTAATAGTTGATGCCCCACGTCACAGCCTCACTGGCCCCCTGGGTTTGTTCAGCAGTATCCTTGGGAGGAAAAACCAGCTGCCATACCTTCCTACAACATATCAGAACAGCAACAGAATCATAGGGTGGTTTGGGTTGGAAGGGACCACAAATCCCATCTGCTGTTACAGGACACAAGGCCAAGGAAAGCGGGGCTCAGTTTGCCCCTGAAAATCCTCTTTTAAATCCCCCGAAACCCTTCCTGCTGTGGTTTCTAGAGAAGCCTGATGCTGCTCAGATCTCCTGCAGTGCTCCTCCACACCCAGGGACAGGACCTGCCCCAGCAGCAGCCCCTGCCAGCCTTGGGTGGGCAGCGAGCAGCAGCACCTTGCTGGCTCTGGGCTGTGGGGACAGATCCCATGCTGGAGGGTTTCCTGGCATAGGAGGGAGGAAAATCTCTTGCTGAGAGATCCCAGCTCTGGGCCCAGCACATCACCCTGCACAGGATGGTCTCCCAACCCTGGGACACACACTGCTGTGTCCCCTCCCTGCCTTCCCTGGAGCACAGACCAGCCAGAGCAGTTGTGGCCAGGCCATGGAGCCGTTTGCTCCACAAAGGGAAGTGCTCTGCAGAGCGTCTCCCCAGCAGTGATGCAACACCCTGTGCTCTCTGCCTTGGGGTTTTTCAGTCATTTCTTTTGCTTCCTTATTGCCCAATGCTCAGCAGGGCTGGCACAGGTGGCAGTTACCCTCCTCTCCTCCCCTCCGTGGGCTTTGCCATCCCGCCTGGCTCCTCCATGGAAAGACACATCCCACACGATACAAGCTTGGAGCGGGATGCAGGAAGGGGCATAGCAGTGACAGCCATTGTTTATCCCACCCAAAGGTTGCTGTGTCCCTTCCCAAATGCCAGGAGAAGACCTGGCACCTTGGCACAGGTCCCTGCTTGCCACCTGCACCTCACCCTTTGCTCACCCCTGAGTCACGGGCAGGGAACACCCCGCGTCGGGCTGTGTGTGCCCAGACACCCACCCTGGCACCTGCCCGGCTCTCCCTGCTCCACCCGCTCCCAGACACGCCTTCAAAGGAGCCGGCAGCAGCCAAAAGCTTCCCCACCCTCCCTCCCTTCCACCAGGAACTCCGATTTGCTGAGCGTGAAGCCGTGGAAGGCCGAGAGGGCTGATGAGAGCACGAGCTCAGCGCCCAAACAGGCACCAGTGAATGCAGGCTGGGTGTGCAGGGAAAAGAAATGTAAGGGGAAATTGTAGTTTTGGACAGCAAGGCATAACATTCCTCATCCTGCCTGGTGCCAGCTGTAAATTCAGCGTGGAACCAGTAGCTAGCTGTGAATCAAGAATTTATTTTGTGGTAAAATCCAGGGCATATTGTCCTGCATAGACCCCTCAGCAACAAAACCGTGCCAAACCCGATCTGCAAAGGCGTCTCCTCAGCCCCCACATCCTGCCAGCACCAAGTGTCCCCCTCAGCGATGGAGGGAGCTGAAGTGAGGCTGTTGTGGAAGAACAGCCCAGCGCTGATGGTGATGGAGCAGGTGCAGCTCCCGAGGGGCTGAGCTGGCCAGCCCCGGGTGAGTCAGGCTGTGAAAGCCGACAGGACCGGCCCCGCTGCCCGCTGCCCCAGCCCGGCTGGGCGGGACATGCCCGGGCCCGCCGAGCCACAGGGCTGTGCCAGCCTATCCCTGCCTGCACCCCGGAGTGCCCACCGAGCCCGGGGCTGTGCCAGCCCATCCCTGCCCGCACCCCGCAGTGCCCACCGAGCCTGTGGGCTGTGCCAGCCCATCCCTGCCCGCACCCCAGAGTGCCCACCGAGCCCGGGGCTGTGCCAGCCCATCCCTGCCTGCACCCTGCAGTGCCTACTGCTGGAGTGTGGGGTCAGGGGACATCCCTTAGAGCCCTTATGGTGGCCAGGTCCTAATACTGAGAGTTCTGATAGTGACCAGTCCTGATGGTGACTGGTTGTAAGAATGATCAGTCCTAAAAGTGGCTGATCCTAACAGTGACCAGTCCTAATGGTGACCAGTCCTAATGGTGACCAGTCCTAATAGCGACCAGTCCTAACAGTGCTTAGTTTTTATAGTGGTTGATCCCAATAATGCCCAGTCCTAATGCTGACCAGACCTAATAGTGACCATTCCTAATAATGACTGGTCCTAATACTGAGAGTTCTGATAGTGACCAGTCCTGATGGTGACAGGTTGTAAGAGTGATCAGTCCTAAGAGTGGTTGATGCTACCAGCGACCAGTCCTAATAGTGACCAGTCCTAATAGTGACTGGTCCTAATAGTGCCTAGTTTTTATAGTGCCTTGTCCCAATAATGCCCAGTCCTAATGCTGACCTGTCCTGATAGTGACCATTCCTAATGGTTACAAGTTCTAATAGTAATGGGTCCTAATAGCGGCCAGTTCTAATAGTGACCAGTCCTAATAGTGCCTGGTCCTAATAGTGCCTAGTTCTTATAGTGGGTGGTCCCAATAATGCCCAGTCCTAATGCTGATCAGTTCTAATGCTGGCCAGTCCTAATAGTGGCTGTTCCTAGTATTGACCATTCCTAATGGCTACCAGCCCTAATAGTAACGGATCCTAATAGCGGCCAATTCTAATAGTGACCAGTCCTAATAGTGCCCAGTCCTAATAGCATCCAGTCCTAACAGTGACCAGTTCTTATGGTGGCTGGTCCCAATAATGCCCAGTCCTAATAGTGACCGTTCCTAGTAATGATCATTTCTAATGGTTACCAGTCCTAATAGTGCCTGGTCCTAATAACATCCAGTCCTAACAGTGACCAGTCCTTACAGTGGCTGGTCTCAATAATGCCCAGTCCTAATGCTGACCAGTTCTAATACTGACCAGTCCTAACAGTGACCATTCCTAATGGTCATTACTACCAGTCCTAACAGCGGCCCGTTCTAATAGTGACTAGTCTTAATATTGCCTAGTCCTAATAGTGCCCAGTCCTAGCAGTGCCCAGTTCTTGCGATGGCTGGTTCCGGTAGCGCCCAGTCCTGGCGGTGCCGGCTCCCAGCGGGGGCTCATTCCCATGGGGGATTCCCGTAGATGGGGCCGGGCCCCGGCGGGACTGGGGGAGCCCCGGCTGGGGCGCGGGTGGAGACCCCGCCCCGGGCCCCGCCCCCTCCGAGCCCCGCCCCGGGCCCGCCCCCAGCCCCGCCCGGCCCAGGTGGAGGCGGCGGCGCTGCCGCGGGACCGGCACCGGCACCGGGAGTGGCACCGGGGGCAGGACGGGAGTGAGGTGAGCGGGGCCAGCAGGGGAGCAGAGCAGAGCGGGGCGGGGTCCCGGTGCCTCCGCGCCGCTCCGCTCCGTGACCGCCCGGTTTGTTGCTGCTTTGTGAGCGCCGCGTCCCGCCAGCTTCCTCCTCCGCCCCGCGCCTCCCGCCCGGCCCGGCCCGGCTCCGCGGGGCTGCCTGGGGGCTGCCCCGTCCCACCCCGCTCACTTCGCGGGGCGGGGGGCTCTGCGCGCATCCCCCTGCCCGGGGCCGTGCCCCGCGCCCTGCCCGGCGCCTCCAGCGCGAGCATCCGGACGGGTGGCGAGGCCGGGCTCTTCCTCCTCCTCCTCTCCATCACAGGGGGAAGTGGGTGCGTGTCCCGGCGGGGTGACCCGGCCGGAGAGAAAACCCTGCCTGCTGCCGAGGCAGGCAGGCAGGCTCTAACCTACTTTCTGGCGCCGATAACCAGGCGGGCGGGCGGGTGCTTTTTGTTTGTGTTTGCTGCTTTTCCCCCCGCCCAGGTGAGCGGGGCTGGCAGCGCCCCTCGGGCATGGGGGCGCCGGAGGGGCCGGTCCGGAGCCCGGGCATCCTCCTGCCCCCCGCCCGCCCGGGCTTTGTTGTTGTCGCTGCTCTGGCGTTTGGTTGCGGGCTCTGGGACGCTCCCACGTGCTGCCTGGAGTGGCGAGTGCTGCCACCAGCGCTTCGCAGGCGAACAAAATCCCTACAGAGCAGGGCTCGGGTCATGCTCCGTCTGTGTGTACATCCCGCCGGGAGCAGAGGGATGCTGTGCGTGGGTATTTTAGTCAGATTTTTGCTGTTGATCCTCCAGGTTTGGGATAGAGGGGTGAGGCTGAGCTCTACCCCATCCTGCCCTGCCTTGATACCAGGCCAGCAGGACTGGGCAGAGACCATCCTTCCAGGCTGCGGTGCCCACGGTGATCTGAGACCCTGCAGTTCTCTCTCATTCCCCCGGGCCCGTCCTGCAGGGGGAAGGGGACCCGAGAGGCTGCATTGTCACCGCCGGGTCCCTGTGGCAAGAGGAAGTGTCCGCCTTCTTCCCCAGCGTGGCGTCATCCGTGCCACGAGGAGCCAGGACATTCTCCTCCTGCACGTTCCCAGCCCCTGGATGGCGGCTCCCGGGGATTTCCAGGGTGAACTCATGGTGCTGCTGCTGCCCTGGGCACACAGCCTCCAGCCCAGCTGGGGAACTGGGGAGAGCTCCCCACCCCAGTGCCAGGGCTGTGAGCGAGGGAATGCCCCCACTCAGTTCACTCCGTTGTGCCCTCTGAAGCAGCATCCTTTGGCTCCTGCCTTTTTCCCAAGTGGGAAATAACCAGTTTGGAATCGTCCCACCTCCGAAATGAGCTGGAGGGTTCAGCTGCAGCTGAGCCTGGGAGAAACCAGAGCTGCCTCTGCCTGTGCTACCCTGGTCAGCTCTGGCTTCACATGTGGCTCCCTGGGCTCTGCCCTTCCCAGCTCCTTCGCAGTCAATGGGGTGATCAGCTCTAGAGCAGGTGACCATCCGCCACTTCCCTTCGTGGCTGTTCTCTGGCACCGCTGCAGCTGCGCTGGGACACCTGGAGGTGCTGCAAGCCCCGGAGTGAGAAAGGGCAAACCGCAGAGTGGGGTTTGACACCACAACAGAGCCCTGATGTAAATTCTGCGAGACGGGCCCGAGCCCGGGGTTGTCTCTGCCATGTGCGAGCGCTGGGTGTGAGAGCGGCGCTGCCGGAGCGGAGCGGGGGGAGGAACAAAGGATGCCTGGGGATGCCGGGAGAGCAGCTCCGAGCTGGGGATGCGGAGCAGGGGGGCGTGAATGCGGTGGGGAGGGCACTGCTGGGTGGCCTCAGGGGGAATGCACTCACCGGGATGCGCTGGGGGAACCTGGGCAATGTGGGCTGGGATGAAAGGGCAGCTGTCCTCTTGTTCTATGTTTTGTTCTTGGATGCTGCTCCTGTTTAGCTCTTACAGTAAAGCTGAGGGATCCCCCAAATACATCCTTATTCCTTCCCTTAAGATCCCCCAAATACATCCTAATTCCTTCCCTTAAGATCCCCCAAATACATCCTTATTCCTTCCCTTAGGATCCCCCAAATACATCCTTATTCCTTCCTTTAGGATCCCCCAAATACATCCTTATTCCTTCCCTTAAGATCCCCCAAATTCATCCTTATTCCTTCCCTTAGGACCCCCCAAATACATCCTTATTCCTTCCCTTAGGACCCCCCAAATACATCCTTATTCCTTCCCTCAGGACCCCCCAAATACATCCTTATTCCTTCCCTCAGGATCCCCCAAATACATCCTTATTCCTTCCCTCAGGATCCCCCAAATACATCCTTATTCCTTCCCTGAGGTTGCTCCTGAGCTGAAAACAGCCCCTGGGACAAGCCAGGAATCAGAACAGAGCTCATTACCAAGGAAAGCGGGAGACAGGTGATGGAGAACCAGCTGGTGGGGAGGTGGCAGAGCTGCCCAGACCAACGTGGGGCTCATGAGGCATTTCCACATTTCCCGTGGGCATTGGGAGTCCTGCAGGGACCTGGCCCAGAGGAGCAAGTACAGGCTTGGTGCTGACAGGGGCTCAGCACTGAAGGAGTCAATTAATGAAAGCTGAAAATTAATTACTTAAACCTCTATGAGCCCACAAGTGCTGGGATCATGAACTCTCCCCCTCTGGAGGAGCTTTTTGCCTAATGACTTTCGGTTTCTGCTGTCCTGCCGGCCTGAGATGTTTGATAACACAGCCAGCTCCCAGCGGGGGTGGGCACAGGCCCTGTTAATTACAGGCATCCAGGAGTTTGGTCATTTGGGGGTGTGCAGTGCTTTGAGTGATGGTCATTTCCTGGCCTCCAAATCGGCCTGGAGAGCTCTGTGTGTGCTGGTGGGTATGCAGGAAACCCTTGGCGCTGGTACTTGATCCCTCTTACTTAAAAAAAAAAACCAACAAAAAAGCAGTTGTTTGGTGGTTGCTCTCTTAATGAGGCATTTAGGTTGGAGAATCTACCCAGGGAGGACCCCAGGCCAGCCCTGGCCTCTGCTTGCCCACCACACGGGACCCCTGTGTCCCCTCTTCCTTGGGGACTCACACTCCAAGGTCAAGCACTGCAGGGCACTGGTCATGTTAGCTGAGAACAGAGCTGAGGAAACCCCCAAATAATTGCTCTGGGAGGGCAGGGCAGTGAATATTTATGGGGTTTGCATGTGAGGGCTTCCTCCTCCACCCTTGTCCTCCAGGAACTTAAAACTGGGAGAGCTGTGTGGGCTTGGATGGAGAAGGAGCCAGCTCCCTGCAGGGTGAGCAAGCAGGGAGCCTTTCTGTAGTGCAGTGCCTCAGTTTCCCCACTTGTGAGATGCCACAAAGCACAGAGGTGTCCAGTGAAACCACAGCTTGTCACCTCGGGGACAGTTTGTGCAGCACAAGAGCAGGGCTGACGCTGTGGCTGTGCCTGGGGGCAGGGGGAGTGAGGTGTAAACCAACCCCCTTGATACTGCAGTGGGGATGTGGGGCAGGAGGGAGCAGGACAGCGCCCAGGGATGCTCCCTGGCCTTTTCTCAAGCTGCTGACATTGGGTGGGAGGAAGGAACCCACCAGTGTGGAGGGCAGATGGGCTCTGTGCTGAATGCCCAGCCCTGTGAGGAGCATTCCAGATGGGTGGTGTGTGGTCCCCCCCCATCCCACAGGACCATCCCTCCCACCTCCAGGCACCTTTCCCAGCTGCTGCAGCTCCCAGGCATCCTTCAACAGCCTCTGTTGGTTTGTGTTTTAGAGATTCATTGCTTAAAAGTGACATTCCTCTGGTCTGTCAGACCCTCATGGGGCAGAAGAGGTGTGGCTGGTGCCCCCCAAGATGCCCAGTGTGCCTGTGCCTCCTCCCACACCTCCTTCACTCCCCATGTGTCATGCTGCAGCTTGTGCTGGGGGCCTGGTGGAGTTATTCCTGTGGGGGAATATTCCTGTGGGGGAATTGCTGGGAATGCCAGGCAGGGCTGGGAGTGACCTCCTGTCTGCCACCTGTGAGCCCAAGGGCTGCACTCTGTGCCCACGGGCAGCCAGGGGGATCCGCAGTGCTCGGTGTTGGTGTGTCCTGCCCAGCCTCAGCTCCTCCATGGAAGGAGCAGGGCTGTGCTGCTGTCACACAGCTTTTCCAAGGGTGATCCCATAGCCAGTCACCTCTTGTACACAGTGACTTAACCCAGTCCAAGCTCTCCTGGGGAGGACACAGAGGTGGCTCCTTCAAAAGCAGCATCTCCAGCCCCTGTGAGCTGTGTGGAGCAGCATCCCAGGGATGGGACAGCAGGCAGAAGGAGCATGGAGATGGGTGAGGAGACCCCATCTCCAGCTCTGGGCAGCTGAGAGGCTGCAAAGTGCCTGGCTGGCACAGCTCCATGGAGAGGCTGTGGTGGGAAGAGCATCACTGTGCACAGGTTTCAGTGAGTGAGGGATTCCCCGTGTGTTGGGGAAGATGAAACAGGAAAGCCTTATAAATATGATTGCCTGGCTAAAGATTTGGAGAATATGGAAACTATAAGTGAGATTGAAATGACAGCAAGCTTTGAGATCCCTCAGTTACTGAACAACTGGGAAACAATGGTGTGGCCAGCTGAAGGTGATCCCCTTTTGATGGAACAACACCCTCTGCCTGCAGACAGCTCCAAGGGTCAGAGCAGACCCTGCCAGCTTGGCAGAAGGGGCCCAAAGAGGAGTTTTTAGGGTTTAAAATGTAACACAGTGTGGTAATGTAATGATTCTTATAGGCTGTATGTAAATGCTGTAGGATTTATATGTTGTACTGGATTGGTTAGTGGGAAACAGAATATTCAACACAGAAGAAGATTTATGGTGTTGTAACAGGAACCTCGCTCTCTTGCCCTCTCATCCTCTCTCCCCCTCTCTTCTCTCATTCCTGCTCTGAGCTGTGGCTGGCAGCTCCCAGCAGGGCCCTGCACCCAGGCCCTTTGCAATGAACCCCAAATTCCAGCCCTGGCTGCAGAGATCTCTCATCTCCATCCATCCCTGACTGTCCCACCCCACAGTGCTCCTACACCTGTGCAGGAATTCCCTGTGCTGGGTGGATTGAGCTGTCCCCAGCCCGGCTTTCCGTGCAGGAATTCCCTGTGCTGGGTGGATTGAGCTGTCCCCAGCCTGGCTTTCCGTGCAGGGTGCAGGTCTGGGTGCTGCAGCCCTCCTGCAATCAGGAGGGAAAGGAAGGAAGCTGAGGAGTGGCCCACCCACGCTCGGCTGCTGCTGGCTGGGAGGAGGGAGGAGCAGCTTCCCCCAGCTGTCCCAGGGCCAGGAGCACTGACACTGAATGGGGTGTTTGGGGACAGCCCCCTGCCAGCAGAGGTGGCACCATGACAGCCCAAAGGGACACCACAAGGTCCCATTCTCTCCTCTCCTCAGGGAGCTGCTGGTGTGAGAAAGGAGGAGGCTGCTGGTGTCCACCGAGGGCTCCCCCTTTGCACAGGGCCTGTCAGGGCGAGCAGCACTTTGTAAAAGCCTTGGAATGGCTGTGTTGAGATAAGGAGTCTGTTCCCACAGATAGGGAGCTGCAGGCAAGGGGGGCTCCAGCCCAGGGCTCATCTCATCCCTGGGCTGAGCCAAATTCCTGCACAGGGCTCAGCACCTCCTCCCACACAGCGTGGGGATGGCCAGAGCCCAGGGCAGGGAAACCCTCTGTAAATGTGGGGCATTTGTGCCAGGCCTGAGCTGCTCTGGTGCTTTGGTGTGCTCTGGAACAGGCACCAGGCACTGGGGAAGGCAACAAGGCAGCCCTGGCACAGAGAGCTGCTGGAGGAATGAGTGCTCAGCAGAGAACCAGGGGGAGGAGTGTCCCCTCCAGCCCCACTGACCTTTCATACAAGGAATTTTGCTTCCAGGAGGGAAGTGGGAGTGAGCTCAGCATGACCTGCAGCGTGGGGATGGCAGGCACGTGGCTGCAGGCAGGCTGTCCCCTTCCCTTGGGTAAACACCAACCTGAGAGCCCTCAGCCCCTTCCAGAAGGTGCAGCCAGGGCTGAAACACTTGCACCATCATGTCTGTGCTCTCTGTGTTTAAGCCCAGCTAATAAGAAATCGGAGTAGATTTGAGTAATTAATCAGTTCTTAGGTAAAACCAAGTTAACTCAGTCCTGGTAGGCTGGGGGGAAATGGAAAAGAGCTTTCCTTGTGTGTCTGTGACCAGTGGAGTTGCTGAGGGAGACTTTGGCCCTTTGCTGTCCCCAAAGCCTCTGGGGTGACCCAAAATCTCCACCTGTGTGCTCTTCACTTGGCTTGAGCTCCAGCTGAGGAAGCGGCCGGTGGGCTGGGGGTCCCCTTGTGCATCCACAGCCACTCCAGCAGCTCCCAGCACCTCTGCAGGAAGCAGGGAATGGTTTGTGCTGCCTGCTTGGGGCTGTTGTGCTGCGAGGGGGTGTGGGGACACAAGGGGTGGGTGGCACAGAGGGACCCCAGCCCAGCAGTTTGGGAAGCCTTTGTCTGCTGGGCTGGCTGGGGGTTTTTGTTCTGGTTAAAACATTAATGAGAATGGGAAATGGGCTGTGGCAAATCCTCCACGTGGCTTTTCCACCCGCTCCCAGGCAGTGCAGGCAAATCCTTCCCTCTCCATGCATGGGGATGGCGTCACCCTCCCTGCCAGGGAGCCCAGGGCCACATCCCTGGCTCTCCAGGCCTTGCAGCAGGGAGGCCCAGCCCAGGCTGCCGTGTCCCTGTGTCCCCATGTCCCCATGCAGGGCTCTCCTTATCAGCAGCCCCATCATGCTCTGTCTCCCCAGCTGCTTTCCTTCCTCCTGGGGTGTGCCCTGCTCCCAGCCCAGCAAACCTGCTGCCATTGCCCAATGTCCTTCCTGGCAGAGGAGAATGGGAGAGGATGTTCTAATGGTGCTGTGGGTGAGGTGCTGCTGGCTGCCTGCACGCCCTGGGGATCAGGCAGGATCCCAGCACTCATCCATACCCATCCTCCTGCCCCAGCCAGCAGGGAGGGGTGGATTTCAGCCCCTGTGGGTGTCCATGCTGACTGTGTGGCTCAGTGATAAGGGAGAGGGCAGCCAGCTGAACACAGAGGGCCTATCTCAACACTCAGAGCAAAACCCTGAAAAATCTCACAGTTTTGCCATCCAGTTCCCTTGTGACAGGATTGGGACACGCGGGGAAAAAATAGAGTGTTTTTCTTTTTTTTTTCTCCAATAATAATATGGTTTTATTTCAAAAGCTGTTTGTGCTTTGGCTCCTTTACTCCAGCCCTGAAACTTGAGACTGCAAAATGGCAAAAAGCTTTTTGAAAGGTGCTGGGTCTCTGCTCGGGTGTGAGCCCACAGGAGCTCGATGCTCAGAGCAGCTGCACAAATTGAGTTTCCTTTCTGGAGCTCTTAATAACTGGGAGCACCTTTTAACGTGGCTCCAGCCTTGAGAGAGGATGCTCATGAATCATTTATGGGCAGCAGCAGCTCTGCCTGATGGGCTCTTGGGTGCCAGCAGAGGCTGGGGGGTGTCTGGGGCTCTGTGGCACTGCTGGCCCTTTGCTCCCTGCCCTGTGCAGAGGAAGAGGAAGAGCTGGGGCTCTTCATGCTCGGGGTGATGATGGGGTCCCTGCCCCACACCCTTGGGTGGCTCACAGCTGCTTTGTCCTCCAGGTGAGCTGCAGCAGATGCAGACAGTGTTATTGCAGGAATGTCCCTTCCCTCAGTGCCAACAGAGGCAGGGAGAGAGAGATCCCGGTCCTTCTCCAAGCATCCATATTCCACACTTGGAAAGATCTGGAAATTTCAGGTGTTATTAACCAGAATATCAGTAGTCTGGAGAAGATGAAACCTTACAAATGTGATGTATAAGAACAACTTAGCATGCTTTTCCATACATACATGAATTCTGACTGTGGTTCCTGTGAGGACCTTCTGGCTTTTTATTATCTTTTCCTTGATATTTGCATGCATACAGATTTCAGTTTCTCTCTCTCTTTTTGTATCTGGGAGAACAAATATGAGTAAATGTCTTTGTGTGCCCAAGCATGTGTAATTGTCTCTTTGGGAGGGGAGTGCTTTATCAATGGCAACAGAACTCCAGCCAGGGCTGCTCTGCAGGGTTGTCTCTGCTGTCCTGTGCCTTGGCTGTGCTGGGCTGTCCCAGCTCTGCTCACCTGGCCTTGCTGATGCTCCTTTTGTGTTGCTTGGACCATCCCAACATGTCCTGCCTGACCCTTTGTATTAACCACACAATTTTTCCCATCACTTTCTTCCTTGCTGTGCTTCCTCTGGTCAGTGCTTGTTGTGATTCACCCTGAGGCTGGGAGCCAGCCCTGGTCACCTTCCTTGTGCCTTTTTTGGCTGAAGGCTCATCCCCAGTGATGCCAGCACATCTGCCCTCTTGGGAAGGGGTGGGACCCTCACACAGGCTGTGTCCCTCACTGCTGGATGTCAGGCTTTGGTGACTTTGAGTGGTCAAGAGCTTTGGGAGGGGAGATGGTGACAGTGAGGGATCTCTTCTCACCAACCACACCTGGTGTTCCTCCCTCCATGCCCTGCCCATTTATCACTCCAACAATGGCAGCAGCCCCAGTGCATGGAGATTTTTTCCAACCTAAAGTGACAATGTGCTGCCCCAGGACCCTTCTTCCAGCCCAAAGCACAGCTCCTACCAAGCTCAGGACATGCTGTGACCTGCCTTGTCCCCAGAGCAGGGCCATGCTCAGCCATCCCCTGTGCCAGCTCCGCACGTCGTCTCTCACTTCCTTCTTCTGTCCCAGGACAAAGCCACCACGTGCACCCTGAGTGTCCAAGGGCTGGGCTGAGGCTCCCTGGGCACCCACAGCTGAGCTGTGCCCTGTGATGGGGTGGCTGATGCCAGGGCTGCTGGGCAGGGAGCCCTGCTCCTGATGGCAGAGCCCTCCATGGGGCTGGGGGCTGACAGGGACCTGGGAGCCCAGGGAATCTGGAGAGCCAAGTTTGGAAACCTGGGACCCCAGGGGATGTGGAGGGACGAGTTTGGGGACCTGGGACCCCAGGGGACCTGGAGGGACAAGTTCTGGAACCTGGGACCCCAGGGGCTCTGGAGGGACAAGCAGGGGCAGGCTGTCTGTGGATGGAGGCACTGCCTGGCCCATTCCCACAGAGCATGCCAACTCCAGAGGCCTTGGGCACCAGCACCAGGCACATGGTGAGCTGGTAAACACCTTCCCAGCACTGTCCCCTGGGGATTTCTCTGCCTGGCACGGGGTAAGGCTCTTGTGGCTCAGGATCTGTGCTCAGGGGGTGGCTGCTGTGTGGCAAAGCAGCCTTGAGCCCTCGGGGGCTGCTGCCCTCCTGCCCCTCCCTCTCAATGCCAGGAGTGCCAGGGCACAGAGCCGTGACCGGCGCTGCGGCCGCGTGACCGTGACGGGACAGCAGGTGCCAGGCAGGCTGTGCCAGCTCCCCTGGCCTGAGTCACCTCGGGAGAGGCCAGCCCAGCCCTCCACCCTCTGCCTGGGGAGCTGGGGGGAAGCCAGGCCGGGATTTCAGACATGCTGCAAACCTGCTTTGCTGGGAAGCACAGAGATCTGGGGCTGTCCGGGGTGTGATGGGTGTTGGGGGAGATGAAACAGGAAAGCCTTATAAATATGATTGCCTGGCAAAAGATTTTGAGAATATAGAAACTATAAGTGAGATTGAAATGAAAGCAAGCTTTGAGATCCCTCAGTTACTGAACAACTGGAAAACAATGGTGTGGCTGTGCTGAAGGTGATCCCCTTTTGATGGAACAACACCCTCTGCTTGCAGACAGGCCCAAGGGTCAGAGCAGACCCTGCCAGCTTGGCAGAAGGGGCCCAAAGAGGAGTTTTTAGGGTTTGAAATGTAGCACAGTATGGCAATGTAATGATTCTTATAGGCTGCATGTAAATGCTATAGGCTTTGTATCTTGTACTAGATTGGTTAGTGAGAATTAGAATATTCAACACAGAAGAAGATTTATTGTATTGTAACGGGAACCTCACTTTCTTACCCCTTCTACTCTCTTCTGCTTTTACTCTCTTACCCTTTCATTCTCTCTCCCCCTCTCTTCTCTCAGCCTGCTCTGAGCTGTGGCTGGCAGCTCCCAGCAGGGCCCTGCACCCAGGCCCTTTGCAATGAACCCCAAGTCCAAGCCCTGGCTGCAGAGATCTCTCATCTCCATCCATCCCCACCATCCTACCCCTTAATGCTCCTACAATGGGAGCAACTGAGGATGGGATTTTGGGATGGGAGTGTAAGAATTTGGCTCCAATTTCTGTGCTTCTTACCACTCAGAGCCATTCCCCAGAGCTGGAACAGGATGAGGGTGCCCCAGGGATTGCTCTGAGCCCAGTGTGTTCCCATTCCCAGCTCTCCAGAACAGCTGCCATCTCGGGCTCACTGCTGGCTGCCCTGGGAGGAAAACAAACAGCCTCCAGCTCACCAATGGGATGGAAAGTTTTACTTGCTGGGGCTGGCACTCTCCCAGTTCAGCAGCTATGAAATACCCAGTGAGGCACTCACAGTCCCTGCCTGCCCTTCCTGGGTGTCTTGCTTCCCAAGAGCCAGGAAAGCAGCAGCAGGGGAAAACTCCAAAACTCCCTGCCTGCCCCATGCCATTCCCTGCCATGGAGCACTGCTGTAAATGGGGGCTTCTCCTCCTCCTGCTGTGCCAGTGGCTGATCCCTGTCCCTGGTGTGCAGCCAGCTGCAGCCCTGTCCCCAGGGTCTGGGCAGCACTGAGCTCAGCTCTCCCTCTGCCAGGATGCTCCTGCAGCCCTTGCCTGCTTGCCCATGAGTGGTTTTTCATCCCAGCTTCTCCCCACAGGAGGAATTCAGCCGTGTCCTGGGCTCCCACACGTGAAGGACAGAGGCAGAGGAAAGCTGCTGTGGGTGTTTGCCATCGCTGCACAGGATCCCTGTCACTCTTATGAGGTGAGGAGACCCTCGTGGGGAGCAGCACTGGCTGAGCCTCTAGAGGAAATGTGGGACTTGATTGCTCCCAGCTTTGGTGCTGGAGAGGGAGCCCAGCACCCATTTTAATGCAGGAGCAGAAAACTATCACCTGGCCCAGGAGCTGATGGAGGGCAGCAATTCCTGCCAGTGCTGCCCACTCCAGGCTGTCCCCTCCTTGGGGAGCTGGTTCTGGACTCCTGCATCCCCATGGAGCTGATCCCCTGGGCAGCCCATGCTGCTTAAGCCAGATTTTGCTTGTGGTGTGGGCTAAGGGCAGGGTTGTGTTCAGGACTCCAAATGCCAAGGGAGCTGCAAAAGTGTCCCTGTCCCTGGCTCCTGCTGTGGGAATGGGCTGCCAATAGATCCTGTTGTGGAAGAGGCTGGTGGGATCTCAGTCACTCATCTGCTTGCTCAAGTGATGTTGCCTAAGGAGAGCAGAGCTGGAGGAGTCTGGTCATTGGGATCTTGGGCAGGGAGAGGAGCCAGGCCTGTGGATCAAGCTGGCATTTTGCAGCCCAGTGGCACTGTGCAAATGTAGCAGGTGACACCATTCCCATGGCCATGGCTGTCCTGGGGGACAAGAGATGCTTGTGAGACCTGTGTGAGTCCCTGGGCACTGGCACATGGGCAAGCAGAAGAGGTCAGAGAGGGCTGTGCCTCCCATTTGATTGCCCTCGTAGTCCCTAATAGGATCTGGGACTTGTTCTCTTGCACTCTGATGGAATTACTTTCCCTGCAAAGCAAGCCCTGCCTGGCAGAGCTGGCTGCAGGGACCCTTGGGAGGGGATTTCTTGAGGAATTAACCACATCTTGGCTGTTAAGCCTCCCTCTCCTTGCACATGGTGCCAGGGAGGATTCAGTGTCCCAGCCTGGTGCGTGCATGCACGTGCCAGAGGGGAATGTCCTGCATCTCCCCTTCATGGGGCACCCCAACACATGACAGGTCCACGAGGGAGCTGTGGTGCATGTGGGGAAGTGGATCAGGTGTTTTCAGGCCTTGTGCATCCCTTCCTTCCCGCCCTGCCCAGGCAAGAGCAGCTCCTTGCACACATCCCCTGCTGTCTCCCCTTGGCTCCCTTGCCAAACTGGGAGTGCTGGTGTTCCCTGTGCTGCAGCTGTGTGCCACGGGCCTGGCAGGGCTTGCTGGGATCCCCCATGTTTCCAAGGCACATGGTCAGGCTCATCCAGGCGGGGTGTGAAGCCTGGGATGTGCTGGGATGATGGGGATGCTCTGACCTGGTCACTGCTGCTGTCCCTGCCCTACTCCCAGCAGGTGTTGGTGATCCCTGGGGGACTGGCAGTGAGTGGGCAATGCAAGCCTTGCTACCCACCCAAACTCAGGGCTGGGATGTGGGTTTTGGGTCCATGATGGGTTCATGGTGGCCGGGTCTCACCAGCACAGCACTCAGGTGATGTCCCACTGATGAGGCCCCGTCTCTCATTGAGCCTTCCCTCACACACAAGCTCCTGGGGGAATCCCTGTCCCCCTGTGCTGACCCCCTGCACTCTGCCAGCCTGCCAGCCAGCCCCAGCTGGAGATGTCAGCCGGGGACAAGAACGGGGGCAGCCGCTCCGGCAGCAGCAGCCGCCTGCAGAGCAAGAAACCCCCGAACCTGTCCATCGTCATCCCGCCCCGCGAGGCCGAGGAGGATGGCGCCCGCAAGGAGGTGAGTGCTGGAGCTGTGCCCATGCCATGCCAGGCCCGGGGGGCTGCCAGGTGCCACCGTGGCCCTGATGCCCCCCTGCTCTGCCTTGCAGCCCCACAAGGTGCCCGTGTACCGCAAGAGCAAGAGCCTGCAGGAGCCGCGCCCGGAGCGCCGGCCCGGCTTCCGCCGGCAGACATCCCTGTCGCAGAGCATCCGCAAGTGAGGGCGGGCTGGATCACTCACAGGGGGACACTGTGGGTGCTGCCAGAGTGCTGCCACAGGGGTGGGGCTGGAGGGTTTTGTCTCAGTAGGGAGCGCAAGAATCACTTGCCGCCACATCCCTTTGTTAAGAAAATTAATCCACAAACACCAGAGGTTTATGGCCAAAAAGGATACAGAGGAGTTCTTTCTGGCTTTATTTGAATAAAGGGAGAGGCCATGGGGCATTCCCCTGGGATCTCTCAAATTTTTGGAGGTTGCAGCCTCCTTTTTATCCCAATTTCCCTTCTCTCTTTCCCCTTTGGCTGAGGTACTTGAGAGGTTCAGACTTCCCAAAATACCTGATACTGAAGATTCCCCTCTAATGCATAACCCTCCCTTTTAATTTTTAATTCTTACAGAATTTAGGGGTTTTTCTTCCCCATTGTTTCTTTCATCTCTCAGTGTCTAATTTTATTCATCAGCAAACCTAAAGGTGATTTGTAAAAGCAAATATCTTTTTCCATTCATCCATCAGTGGAATCCTACCCATGGTTTCTTTTTCCTCCCACTGCTAGTTTTATCCACCAGCAGACCCACAGCTGGTTTGTAAAGACAAATCTATTATTCCTCTCACCTTTGACCCACAGCTAGGTGAAAACTGCCCTGCTGTGGGCTGGGCTGAGACACCCCAACCACCTGCCAGAGGGGATGGCTGGGTGCAATGGTGATGGGTGGTGTGGGGCCAGCTGTGTGACAGCTGTGCCCACCTTGCAGAAAGGGATGGCTGGGTGCAATGGTGATGGGTGGTGTGGGGGCCAGCTGTGTGACAGCTGTGCCCACCTTGCAGAAGGGATGGCTGGGTGCAATGGTGATGGGTGGTGTGAGGGACCAGCTGAGTGACAGATGTGCCCACCCCGTGTCCAGGGGATGGCTGGGTACAATGGTGGTACATGGTGTGCCCACCTTGCAGAAGGGTTGGCTGGGTGCAATGGTGGTTTGTGGTGTGGGGCCAGCTGTGTGACAGCTGTGCCCACCCCGTGTGCAGGGGCACAGCGCAGTGGTTCGGTGTCAGCAGTGACTGGGAGGGCAAGCGGCAGCAGTGGCAGCGCAAGAGCCTGCAGCACTGCAGCATGAGGTACGGCAAGCTGAAGCCGGCCTATCGCGACATGGAGCTGCCCAGCCAGGAGGTGCCCTCCTTCCAAGCCACCGAGTCGCCCAAGCCCGCCAAGATGCCCAAGGTAGAGCTCGGGGTGAGGGGTCCCACTGCCAGCCTTGCTCTCCCAGCACTGACAGCGGATCCCTACCGCAGATCGTGGACCCGCTGGCCAGGGGCCGTCCCTTCCGCCACCCCGACGACACCGACCGTCCCCACACGCCCCACCACGTGCTGCCCCCGCTCACCCCCGGCGTGGTGTCCTTGGCGTCCTTCAACAGCATCCGCTCGGGCTACGGGCGCCTGCCGCGCAGGAAGAGGGAGTCTGTGGCCCACATGAGCTTCAAGGCAGCCGCAGCCCTCCTGCGTGTGAGTTTTGGGAGGGTGAGGGGGGATCACCTTCCTAAGCTGGGTTTCAGGTCTGTCCTTCACCCATCATCTTTGTTGTCCGTTTGCTGTGCATGGAGATTGCTCTCTCTCCAGGGTGGGTTTGAGGGAGGAGGTTGGTTTTTTAAACCTGAGCGCTACTTAAAAGCAGAAGTTTTGGTGGAAATTGGACAATCTGAGAAAGAAACAACTTTTGGGTTCCGTTGCTTAGGGGCAATGAAACCTTTCCAGCAATTTTCTTGGTTCTGAGGACCCCAGGGCAAATCTTGGGGATGGGTTTGTGGGTATGAGACCAGATGAATTCAGAGGTCACTTGTCATGCTGACTAACATGGCCATGGTTCAGTGTGGATTCTGAGGGGCTAAAGGCAGCATCTTCTGCCTTTTCCTCCCCACACAAGGGGGTATGGTGGCTGATTGATTGGGATTTAATCTTTGCCACTTGGCGTTGGAGAGGGAAGATCTGAGAAACCCTCAGTGCTGCAAAAACTGAGGGCTTCTGGTTGCTAACCTTCAATTGCTTGTGCTGCTGAAGGGGCGCTCTGTCCTGGAGCCACTGGCTCCCAAGCAGAGGAGCAAGAGGAGCTTCCTGTACCCCAGCTTCATGGACGAGGACATGGTGGATGCTGCTGATACCCTGGACTCGTCCTTCTTCAGTAAGGCAAGCACCTTTCCATGCTGGCTGCTGGAGCTGGGGCCCTGCACAGGGGGCTCGGTGTGGAGGAGGGCTCTCACGAGGATCCCTGTGTTGGCACTCCACCCAGCAGTGACAGAGGCAATGGTGGCTGCTATGCCCCAGCCCTGGTGATGGCCCTTGTTGCCATCTGGGCACATTTCACACCCTGTGATGTGTCATTAGTGGGGTGTCATTGGGGATCACCCACTCCCCCTGGCCAGGGGGATGCTCATTCAGGGGGTGTGGGCTCAGCCAGTTTCTGACCCACCACCCATATCCAAGGACACAATCCATCCCCTTTCCAGATGGACATGCACGATGAGACGTACTCCATGCCCGATGACGTCTTTGAGTCGCCTCCTCTGTCAGCCACGTACCTACGCATGCACCAGGTGGCAGAGGAAGCCAGGGTGTCCCCTGAGGTGGAGCAGCCCACCCCGTGAGTACCAACCCTCAGCAGGCCTTGCCCCCAAGGCTGCCCAGGTGCCCTGCTGCAGGCAGGACAGTGACCCCATGAGCACCGGGCACTTCCATGATGATCCTGGGAGCCAGGAGGTGCTCAGAGCCCCAGCTCAGGGCATAGCTCTGGCCGTGGGGTGTTTCTCAGCTGTTCCTTTGGGAGGTGTGATGGGTTTCTCCTCTCTGCCCAGGCGGGAGGGTGCCCGGCTGGCCTCGGTGCCGGGCGCGGCTCCGCGGCGGGGCAGGCGCATCGCCTCCAAGGTGAAGCACTTTGCCTTCGACCGCAAGAAACGCTACTACGGGCTGGGCGTGGTGGGCAAGTGGCTGAACAGGACGTACCGGCGCAGCCTGAGCAGCATCGTGCAGTCCCAGCTGGAGATCACCGACAGCCACCGGTGAGGGGCACCGATGGCAAGAACACCCCACTCGGATGTGTGTCCCCCTCAGTGCTTGGGGACTGCAGTGCCCCTTTGCCCGGAGATCTTTGACCAGCTCCAGCTTTGGGTCCTGTCTCCTCCAGGCCGTATTTCACATACTGGATCACCTTTGTGCACATTCTCATCACCCTGCTGGTCATCGGCACCTACGGCATCGCCCCTATCGGCTTCGCCCAGCACGTGACGACAGAGTTAGTAAGTTTGAGAGCCATCCTTCAGGGGGACTGTAACCACCAGGGTCCCATGGTGTCATGCTCCCTGCAAGGACTGGGAGCATCCTGTGGGAGCCTGACACTGTGGGACACTGGGAACCAGCATTTGAGAGGCTCTGTGATATGGCTGGGGCAAGGGGATGAGCAGCACCATGTTGCAGCAGAATATGTGGTGGGAGCAGAGCTGGTGGGACCCACAGCCCTTCCCCTTGCTGGTGGGACCCACAGCTGGTGGGACCCACAGCCCTTCCCCTTGGATGGAGGGGCTGCTCAGCCCCTTTTGAGTGGAGGGAGACAGGGGTGCCCCCTCCCCTCAGCACTGATCCCTTCAGTGGGAGCTGACCCTGGCCTCTCTTGGCAGGTGCTGAGGAACAAGGGTGTCTACGAGAGTGTCAAGTACATCCAGCAGGAAAACTTCTGGATTGGGCCTAGCTCGGTAAGGACCCTGCCAGACCCTTGGCCCCTGGTCTCAGGCTCTGCCCTCTGCTTCCCCTGCCCTGATCTGAGGTGCTTCTCTGCAGTGCTCCTCTTCTCAGGGGGGCACAGCTTGACTTCCTCACTCTAGCCTGCTGTCCCATGCTCCCATCCCACTGGGACATGTGGCATCACAGTGGGATGGTCGTGCCTTCCCTCCACTGGGATGATAGACACCTTTGTCTATTCCCTGTGGAGACCCCCTGCTCCTGCTAAACTCTCTCTGAGGATGGCTGGAGCAAAGGGGGGTGCACAGACAAATCCCCTTTGCTGGCATCTCCCTGCCAGATCGACCTGATCCACCTGGGTGCCAAGTTCTCGCCGTGCATCCGCAAGGACCGGCAGGTGGAGCGGCTGATCCAGCGCGAGCGGGACCGCGAGCGGGGCTCCGGCTGCTGCGTGCAGAACGACAACTCCGGCTGCATCCAGACCCTGCCCCAGGACTGCTCGGTGCGTGCCCCTGCCCTGCGAAGGGCTGGGGATCCCAGGGGATCCCATCTCAGCCCTGCTCTGCCCCTGGGCAGGATGCAGGTGCCATCAGAGCCCTGTAGGAATGTGCCCGCTGTTGATGGAGTGACCAAACTGGCCTTTGTCTTTTTAAAAAGGAAAAAAGCCCAGAAGTTTCGCTCCTCGATTAGGTAAAAAGACACCTCTTAATACCTGGGGGGCTTCACTTCAAACTTAAGGATGGCCAACTGGACAGGAGCCAAAAAGTTCTGCCTAAGCAATTTACTAGGAAAAGAAGGGAACAAAGAAACTACTGGCTTTTGTGAGGTGTTTTACCAGGAGCAAGAACCTCTTGCACTGGGCTCATTTTTTCTCTGTAAAGAGTTTTGTTATTTTGCCTTTTATTAAAATTTTTCTTTTTCCAACACTGCTACAGAAGCCGTCCTGCTGATTTTATGCCTTCTAAGGTAGCTGAGCTATCTTGGGTGTGATATAGATCTCCAAGAGCTTATGAGACCTGGCTCGAGGAGACCACATATCAGAGCCATGCATTCCCTGCTGCATCCTCAGTGTCTCCACGTTCCCTGCAGGAGACACTGGCAACGTTCATCAAGTGGCCAGGCAGCAATGCACCAGCCATGGGCTCGGGAGAGAAGAGGATCTCGGGGGCTGTGTGTCACCAGGACCCCAGGTAGACGTAGCAGCTGGGTGGAGGTGGCCCTGTCACCTGGCTGTGTGTGGGACACGGCAGAAGGGGCTGCCTTTCCTGCTGGGGTACCTTGATTCCTGTTGTCTGAGGGGATGGGAGGTTTTTGCACACTAGGAGAGTGATAAAGAAGAGGGAATCAGTGGGGAAACTGAGGCAGGGCCTGTCTTTAACATAGGCAGCAGGTGATGCTGTTGTGTTGTGCTGGGATGGGAGCATCCATGGGCATGGTTGTGCAAGAGCCCTGAGTTCTGTGGGGTTCACCTGCAGAAGGAGCTGCTGTGGGGTGTTGTGGGGCACCCATGGGTGGGCAGGGTCGAGGCAGGTCCCACTGCTGTCTGTGCCTGAGGGTCTGCAGGGGGATGTGTTGGGGGCACCCACCTGACTCACCCCCCTCCTCCTGCCAGGACGTGTGAGGAGCCTGCGTCCAACCCACCCCATGTGTGGCCAGACGACATCACCAAGTGGCCGGTAAGAGCCCAGTGCCACCATCAGCTGCTGGCTCCATGGTGGCAGTGCCAATGAGCCCAGCAGGGCTCTGCAGGGACAGCCTGGGGCCGGGCTCTGACCAGGCCTCCTTTCCCTCCTGCTCCTAGATCTGCACCTACGAGACCAAAACCAACCACACGGGCTTGGCCCACCTGGACTGCGAGATCAAGGGCAGGCCCTGCTGCATCGGCACCAAGGGCAGGTGGGCAAAGGGGGCACCTGGCCTGGCTCCCCCCCTGCACTCCTGCCTCGTGCAGTGTCCAGTGCCCCTCAGTGTCCAGAGCTGTGCCTGAGGGGGGGATTACAGAGCCTTGGGGGGTGGGAAGCGCAGTGCCAGCAGGCTGGGGGCAGAGGGGGATGCTCAGGGGTGTCCTGAGTGTGCCCTGTCCCCATGAGCCCCTCCTGCCCCTGGCAGCTGTGAGATCACCACGCGGGAGTACTGCGACTTCATGCACGGCTACTTCCACGAGGAGGCAACGCTCTGCTCGCAGGTGAGGGGCCAGGGAGGCATGGCAGGGCATGTGGGGTACACGGGGGGATGCTGGCAGGGCGTGTGGGGTACACGGGGGGATGCTGGCAGGGCATGTGGGGTACATGGGGGGATGCTAGCAGGATGTGTGGGATACAATGCTGGCATTTCTGATGTCAAAGGGCTTCAGAGCGTCCTACCAGGAATGGCACATGGTTGGGATGGGTGTGAGCAGGAATGATGCAAAGTGCAGGGCCTTGCCCAGCTGTTGGCCAAGTTCCTGCTGCTGTGCCCACCTGTGACAGTGATTACAGGGGTTCTTGGGTCACGGAAGAGACGAGGATTTGACTCCATGTTTCAGAAGGCTTGATTTATTATTTTATGATATATATTACATTAAAACTGTACTAAAAGAATAGGAGAAAAGGATTTCATCAAGGCTAGCTTGAATAGAATAGAATAGCAAAAAATGATAACAAAGGCTTCATCTTGGACAGAGAGTCCGAGCCAGCTGACTGTGATTGGCCATTAATTACAAACAAACCAACATGAGCCAATCACAGATGCACCTGTTGCATTCCACAGCAGCAGATAATCATTATTTACATTTTGTTCCTGAGGCCTCCGAGCTTCTCAGGAGGGAAAATCCTAAGGAAAGGATTTTCCATTAAAGTTGTCTGCGACACCCACCTTGCTGGTGTGGGGCAGGAGGCGCCTTTACCAGTGTCAGGGCAATATGGGTGCCCCACACCATCCAGAATCCCCTCACAGCTGCCACATGGCATCATTGGCATCCCTGTAAGCCATCCCCTGCTCCCTGTGGCTCTGGGGACCACCCTGCTGCCTTTGCAGGTGCACTGCCTGGACGAGGTCTGTGGGCTCCTGCCCTTCCTGAACCCGGAGGTTCCTGACCAGTTCTACCGCCTGTGGCTGTCCCTGTTCCTGCACGCCGGGTGAGCCACAGCCCCAAATCCCCAGGGATGGGGGAACTGGGCACTGGAGTGCCCATTGGGATGGGATGGGCTGGGAGAGAGGAGGGAAGGGCACTCCCAGACTGTGACAGTGCCTTCAGTGGGGGTGTGTGACCGTGTTTACAGGGGTTTTCGAATGAGGGAAGAGACAGAGATCTGACTCTGTGTCTCAGAAGGCTTGATTTATTGTATTATGATATATATATATATATTGCATTAAAACTATACTAAAAGAATAGAAGAAAAGGTTTCATCAGAAGCCTAGCTAAGCTAAGAATAGATAGGAAGGAAAAAATTATAACAAAGGCAGCTGTCTCAGACTCTCTCTCTGAGCCAGCTGGGCTGTGATTGGCCATTAATTAGAAACATCCATGAGACCAATCACAGATGCACCTGTTACATTCCACAGCAGCAGATAATCATTGTTTACATTTTGCTCCTGAGGCCTCTCAGCTTCTCAGGAAGAAAAATCCTAAGGAAAGGACTTTTCATAAAAAGATATCTGTGACAGGGGTGTTCTGTGAGCTGTGTCGTGCCCTGGGCAGGGTCTCTAACCCAGGGCCTCTCCCCCAGCATCATCCACTGCCTGGTGTCAGTGACATTCCAGATGACAGTGCTGCGGGACCTGGAGAAGCTGGCGGGCTGGCACCGCATCTCCATCATCTTCATCCTCAGTGGCATCACGGGCAACCTGGCCAGTGCCATCTTCCTACCCTACAGGGCAGAGGTGAGGGTTTGGGGGTCTGTCCCAAGTCTTGTGCGCTCCCAGGGACCAAAGGATGCCCCTCTCCATGCCCATCCTGGGCAGAGGTTTGGGGAAGGGGCTGGAGCACAGATTGTCACCCCCTGGCAGGGTTTGCTGCAGGGAGAGGAGGAGGGGGTGTACCTGCCCCACGTGTGGTGTTGGCACATGCCACGTGTGTCACATGTCACCACGTGTCCGTGAGCGTGCGGGGTCCCTGGGCAGGCAGATGGCTAATCTGCTGCCAGCCAAACCCTGTCAGCCTTTAAATGAGATCATGCCAAGGGCCCTAATCCCCCCACAGGTGTGCCAGGATGGGGCTGGGGTCTGCCAGGGGGTGATGCTGAGTCACAGAAAGTGTCAGCTCTGCCAAAACAGCACCACCCTGCTCCCCTCCTCATCCTCCTGTGCCAGGGCTCCTGTGACCATGTTCGCAGGGGTCTGAGGATGAGGGAATAGATGAGGATCTGACTCCATGTCTCAGAAGGCTTGATTTCTTATTTTATGATATATATTATATTAAAACTATAGTAAAAGGATAGAAGAAAGGATTTCATCAGAAGGCTAGCTAAGAATAGAATAGCAAAGAATGATAACAAAAGCTTGTGACTCGGACAGAGAGCCCGAGCCAGCTGACTGTGATTGGCCATTAATTAGAAACAACCACATGAGACCAATCACAGATGCACCTGTTGCATTCCACAGCAGCAGATAACCATTGTTTGCATTTTGTTCCTGAGGCCTCCGAGCTTCTCAGGAGGGAAAATCCTAAGGAAAGGATTTTCCATTAAAGATGTCTGTGACAGGCTCCCACCCCTGAGCCCCATGCAGGATCCTGCACAGGCACACTGGAGCCAAATGCTCTTTGCTAGGGGAGGAGGTGATCCCTGGGGGACACGGGGTGTGTCTGGGGTGACACAGAGAGGGGACATGGGGGACACGGGGTGTGTCTGGGGTGACACAGAGCCCAGCCCTCATTTCCCTGCAGGTGGGCCCTGCCGGCTCCCAGTTCGGCTTGCTGGCCTGCCTCTTCGTGGAGCTCTTCCAAAGCTGGCAAGTGCTGGAGAAACCCTGGAAAGCCTTCCTCAACCTCTTCGGCATCGTCCTTTTCCTCTTCATCTGTGGCCTCTTGCCCTGGATCGACAACATTGCCCACCTGTTTGGTTTCCTGAGCGGGCTCCTGCTGTCCTTCGCCTTCCTGCCCTACATCACCTTCGGCACGGTGGACAAGCTGCGCAAGCGGGCCATGATCATCGTGTCCCTGCTGGTCTTCCTGGGGCTCTTTGCCTCGCTGGTGGTGTGGCTCTACGTGTACCCCGTCAACTGGCGCTGGGTGGAGTACCTCACCTGCCTGCCCTTCACCAGCAAGTTCTGCGAGAAGTACGAGCTGGAGCAGGTCCTGCACTGACCCTGCCATGTTCCCATGGGGCGGGTGCTGCCCAGCCTGTGGGACGTGGTGGTGGCTGCTCCAGGATGGGCCAGACTCTGGGCATGGCTCCATCCTCAGGGAGGGAGGGTTTGGGGTACCCCTTGCTCAGTGCTGGGGATGTAGGGCTGAGCCAGCCCTGCCTTGATCCCCTCCTGATGCTGGAAAGCCATAACTGGCCTGGGGATGGACTCTGGCTGCTGCCTGTGTGGGGAAAGTGCTGAGGGAGGCTGGATCTTGGTGTATCTATGGCCAGGCTGCACTGCCAGTCCTGGGGTGAAGTTGCTGAAGTCTCCAGCCTGTGTCCCTGCCTGCCTGGGGCCCCGTCCCACCTCGGTGCCCTGCAGTGCTGCAGCTCATACTGTGAACACAACCCCCTTTTTGCAGGGGCACTTTTTTTATCCACAGCTCTTTAGGCCCAGGGTTTCCCCCTTTTGGGCTCTCTGGAGTCTCTGTCGTGGCTCCAAGATGTTCAGGGCTGAGCTTTAAAGATATAAAGATATTTTTCAGTCCTGTTCCCCCTGAGGTCCCCAAGGAGGGTTGTGCCTTCCTGCCTGGCTCCTCACTGGATGGAGAGGCAGGACTTGGGGCAGGGGGCTTTTCCTTCCCTTATTTCAGTGAAATTCTCCTTTTGGAAGGGGAGGAGTGGCAGGGACTGTATTTATAGTGCCATGGTGGGAGGCAGACATGGAGAAAATCCCCCTGGGGGGCTCCTGTGGCTGCTTCTGGAGCCCACAGCCTTCTCAGGAAGCTGTCAGTGCTCCCACCTTCTGCCTTGAGTCCCTGCTGGTTCCCCTTTCCCTTTTGCAAAGCATGGAGACCCAGGCAGCCCTTCCTTCCTTGCTCCAGTGGTGCTGCCCAGGTGTGGAAGTGCAGGATGGGGCTGTCACCTCCCCTCTCCCTGCCTGAGACTGCCCAGTCCCGGCTGCTCTCCCCAGCATCTCCTCCTCCTCCTCAGCACCAGCCGTGGCACGAAGGCAGGTCCTTCCTGGGGTCCGGGTGACCCCTCTGGGCTGGTTTGGACCCAGGCTGGTGCCAAGCTGTCTCTCCCCCGAGATGTGTTGCTTTGGTGCTGGAGGCCTCAGTGCTTTTAAGTGGGGAATGCCCCAGTTAGGATGTCCTGGGATGAATATTCAAGGGCTGAGAGCCTGGTTCCCTCCACAGCCACTGAGTGAGCCCAGGAGCATCTGCATCCATCCCTGCATCCCTCCCTCCACCCTGGGCCAGTTTCCAGCCCCACTCTGTCCCTCCAGTTGCTGCTCCAGCCAAAGACAGACACTTCACCTCATTTGTCTCTTTTTTGATACTTTTTTAAAAAGCTGTGGGTTCCCCCCATCCTTAATAAATTTCTACCTGTATTTAATGAGATGCACAAGGTCTCTCCTCTCTTCTTGGGCGTGGTGAAACAGCACTTTTGGGGGGTTCTGGTTGTTCTGGTGATGGCTGGTGTGGCAGGGAGGGAGGACAAGCTGGGCTGGTGCCCTGAGGGGCTGCTCAAACCCTCTCTGGGAGGAGACAGGGTTTGGAGGGTCTCAGGCAGAAGGAGAAGCCAAACCCGTGGATCCATGGAACCTCCTGATCCTGCCTGAGGGCAGAGTCACCCCTGCCTCTATCCCACCCTTCACTGGATCACCCGAGGCTGGATTTTCCCCTTCTCCCCTGAGGCTGAGGTGCCCCAAGGTGCCCTGGATTTCTCCCCTCACACCAGCTGGTGCCCTCCCTCAAGCCATTGTGGTGAGACCGTGATCAAAGCAGGGCAGGAACACACATGGGCTGTGTAGAAAATCACCACCACATCTTTATTTGCTGCTTTCCAACAACCTGAGTTGTTTGCAGAAGGCTTGTCCTGGGCTGGTTGTGGGTCTGGGACAGGGAGGACCAAATGGTTTGGGCTGGTGCCCTGGGGAGGCTCTGCAATGTGCAGCTCAGGGTGGCTGTGGGCTGGGAAGGATATCTGTGGGCAGGGGGTGGCTGCCACAACCCCTGCCTGGCCTGGGGGCTGCTCAGGGAGGGCTTGGCCATGGTGTGCTCCACTCATGGTGGTGGTGATGGTGAGAGGGATGCCAGGCTGGGGCACGTGTTTGCAGGGGCTCTTCTGGGTGTCTCAGCCAACCATGGTGGGTGCAAGTGTCCTCAGACCAGCAGAGCCCCCAACCATTCCCAAGGCAAAGCCTTCCCATCCCAGAGGGCTCATGGCCAGGGCAGCTCAAGCAGAGCCCAGGGAGCTGATGGATCCAGCACGAATTCCTGTGCCCAGCTCAGGGAGCTGATGCTTCCAGCAGGATCCAGCAGGAATTCCTGTGCCCAGCTCAGGGAGATGATGGATCCAGCAGGATCCAGCAGGAATTCCTGTGCCCAGCTCAGGGAGCTGATGCTTCCAGCAGGATCCAGCAGGAATTCCTGTGCCCAGCTCAGGGAGCTGATGCTTCCAGCAGGATCCAGCAGGAATTCCTGTGCCCAGCTCAGGGAGCTGATGGACCCAGCAGGATCCATCAGGAATTCCTGTGCCCAGCCCAGGGAGCTGATGCTTCCAGCAGGACGTGGCAGGAGCTCCTGTGCCCAGCCCTGCAGGGATGGGATGGGGCCAGGCTGGCATGGCTGCAAGGCAGATGTGGCAGAGGGAGCAGCTGTTTCCAGGGCCAGCTGGGGATGATGGATGTGGGCACGGAGAGGGGCTGCAGCTCCCCTCAGCAGCCGCTGTTCCTGCGCATGAAGGCGTGGCCGCGCACGGCGTGCTGCATCTCCACGAAGGCCAGGTCCCCCACGGTCACCTGGCAGGGCCCCAACGCCTGGAAGCCGCACTTCTGGTAGAAGGGCACGAGGAAGGGCTGGCACATGAGCAGGGCGCGGCGGGCGCAGGGCAGGCAGCGCAGGTGCTGCAGGTAGCGCCACATCAGGATGGAGCCCTTGCCCTGCTGGCGCACGGTGCGGTGCACGGCCAGCACGTGGATGTGCACGGCCGAGCCCTGCGGCTTGTGCAGGGTCAGGGCTGCCTGCAGGGGGAAACAGGGCTCAGCAGGGGCACAGGGTCCCACCCTGTTTCTTATTCCCCACCCCAAAGAACCAGGGTCAACATCCTCCCCGTGCCTGTTCAACTCCCCACATCATCCTCGGAGGATTTTCAATTTTAAAATTAATGTTGAGGGGAATTGCTTAACATATGTTTTAACAGCATGGTTTAAATTAATTTAATTTCTACCAGAAAGTTCATTTCTACCAGAGCAGCCCTGTGCACGGCCGAGCCCTGCGGCTTGTGCAGGGTCAGGGCTGCCTGCAGGGGGAAACAGGGCTCAGCAGGACATGGGGGTCCCATCCTGCTTGTTATTCCCCACCCCAAAGAACCAGGGTCATTACTCTCCCCATGCCTGTTCACCTCCCCACATCGTTCTTGAAGGGTTTTTAATTTTAAAATGAATGTTGAGGGGAATTACTTGGCATATTTTTTAACAGCATGGTTGATATGAGTTCTGTTGGAGCTGTTGCTGGATTCAGAGGCCTGTGGGCCAGAATAAAGCTCTGGATCCAAACCCTCCATCAGAACCGACTCCTTTCCTTCACCATCACCTTAAAGCTTCTCCACCTCTGAGAGCTCCTGCTTACCTGGACTTGTCCCAAGTGCCAGCTGCAGCACACAGCCAGCCAAAAGTGTCTCTGAGGTGAAATCACCACAGTTGCCACCTTTGGTCAAGCAGCAAGGGCCAGACAAGCCAGGCATGTCCTGTCCGGCTATATTGGTAATTATTCCAATAGCCAAATAACCAGGATCCTCAACCTCCCCATGCCTGTTCACCTCCCCCCATCGTCCTCAGAGAGTTTTTAATTTTAAAATGAATGTTGAGGGGAATTACTTAGCATGTTTTTTAACAGCGTGGTTGAAATTAATTAATGAGAATGTTCATCTCCACCAGAGCAGCCCTTTAGCAGTTAGACTGGGAGAAGATTTTGGGAGCAGCCTCAGGGCCCCAGAGAGCTTCTCCTGGTCCCCAGGCTCTGGCAGGGCTGGTGCCCTGCTGGCTCACTCAAACCCTTCCCTGGGAGGAGACAGGGTTTGGAGGGTCTCAGGCAGAAGGAGAAGCCAAACTCTTGGATCCATGGAACCTCCTGATCCTGCCTGAGGGCAGAGTCACCCCTGCCTCTATCCCACCCTTCACTGGATCACCCGAGGCTGCATTTGCCCCTTCTGCCCTGAGGCTGAGGTGCCCCAGGGTGCCCTGGATTGCTCCCCTCACACCAGCTGGTGCCCTCCCTGGTGGTGCCCGAGGGGGAAGGACTGGGTCATACCTGGCTGAGCCTCTCCTGGTCCCAGAGGGAGCCGATGATGAAGGCCACGAGCCGCCCTTCCTCAAACCAGCCGAGGGACAGCTCCGGGCACAGGTTCAGGAAGTGTCGGATCTCATCCAGGTGCAGGGGACAGTCCCCAGAAACCGAAATAAAGGCTGGAGGGGGCAGTGGTGAACACAGTGAGAGACACAAAGCACACCCGACCCAGAAACACTCCCAGCACTGACGTAGGGTAGGGAAAATGGGATGTGGTGGGGAGAGATGGCACGTGTCCTGCTGCCTGCTGGGTCTAATGGAGGTCTGAGGGACACAGATGGTCCCAGGGAGCAGTTCTGCTTCTCCAGAGGCAGTTCCCCATGGCCTAGTGACCAGCTTCTGATTCTGCTGGTGCTGAATTGAGCCCTCCCTCTCAGCATCTTCCTGGCTGCCCCTGTGCTTGGAGATGAGGGAGAAATGGGCTAGGTGAGTTTCCCCATAGCCCAGTGACCAGCTCCTGCTTCTGCTAGCTCCAGAGCTACAGCAGCAGGTGATGAATTGAGCATCTCAGCATCGCCCTGGCTGCCCCTGCCCTCGGAGAGGAGGGAGAAATGGGTTGGGTGAGGGAAGCTATGGTGGAGGAAATGGGGAAATGTTGCCAGAGTGGCACCTCAAAGTGCCCCTGTGCAGGAGGAGGCAGAGCGTGGTGTCCTTTCTCCCACTTCCCCTTTTGCTATCCCGTCTTTCACAGGGTTGTTTAGGGCTCCTACAAGGGTGAGCTGGGGCCGTGCTTCCCCAATTAGGGAGCCCGTGGTGGCCCCAAGCCAGGACCACGGGGGCCCCCACAGGGGAATTCGCCGCTACAAGGAGCACAAGAGGCTGGGAGCAGCCAGGGGATGCAGCAGACGGGATCTCCGGTACCTTCGCGCTCGATCTCGAACACGCTGGCGGCGTCGCCGGGCCCGAGGCAGCGGAACTCGCTGGCGGGCAGCGTGTGCCGGCGCTGGCCCCCGGGCGGGCTGCGGGGCGAGCGCAGCTGCGCCGGCTTCAGGAACGGCAACGCGCTCAGCGCCGGCATCCTCCGATCCTCCTCCTCCTGCTGCTCCTCCTGCTCCTCCTCCTGCTGCTCCTGCTGCTCCTCCTGCCCGGCTTCCCGCTGCTCCCTCGCTTCGGGGCAGCCCCCACCGGCTCCCGCCCCCTTTATTCCAGCCGAGCTCCTCCAGCACCGTTAGCCAGCAGAGGTATCTGTTGTTCACAGACGGGATTAGGCTGCTTGCTCCCCTTTTGCTGTTTGTATATACAGCAAATAGCCACCCCCTGTCACAGACATCTTTTCATAAAAATCTTTTCTTTAAGGTTTTTCTCCCTTCTGAGAAGCTGTGGCCTCAGCAAGAAATGTAAACAGTGGTTATCTGCTGCTGTGGAATGCAACAGGTGGATCCGTGATTGGTCTCAGGTGGATGTTTGGATTTACTGACCACTCACGACAGAGTTGTTCTCGCTTTCTGCCTGGACATAGACCTTTGTTATTCATTCCTTTTCATTCTTAGCTTAGCTAGTTTCTGAGAACTTTCCTTCTATTCTTTGTAGTATAGTTATAATGTAATATATAACATAAAATAATAAATCAAGCCTTCTGAACATGAAGTCAAGATTCTCGCCTCTCTCTTCACCCTGAAGACCCTTGCAAGCCCTGTAACAACCCCAGTGAGCCCAGCTGCCCTCGCTGTGAGCTGGGGGACACAGGGGGCTGGCACTGGCTGTGAACAAAGCCCAGGGACCAGGGGGACAAAGCACAGTGATCCAGGTTGTGGCACAGAGCAGGGAGAGGGGACAGAGCTGCTAGAGCTGGAGCAGGTGTGGGGCTGAGCATCCTGCCCAACATTGCCCAGCCCGTGACAGCACCAGGGCAGGAGAACCCCTGGAGCTGCTGCCCTGGGTTCAGGCAGGGTGGGATGTGCCTGCAGGAAGCCAAAGAGCTGCAAAACAAGCATCTATCTGTGTGAAAGTTCCCTGTGATGCTCTGGTGTTTGTTGAGCAGCACAGCTGTGCTGGAGCAGGAGGTCACAGAGGTGCCCTGACAGGGACACACATCAGGCAGCCTGAGCCATCTCCTCCAAAGCACAAGCTGACAGGATTTACCCCTTCTCTGACCCACTGTGCAGGTGAGTGACCCAATCTGGCAGGATTTACCCCTTCTCTGACCCACTGAGCAGGTGAGTGACCCAATCTGGCAGGATTTACCCCTTCTCTGACCCACTGTGCAGGTGAGTGACCCAATCTGGCAGGATTTACCCCTTCTCTGACCCACTGAGCAGGTGAGTGACCCAATCTGGCAGGATTTACCCCTTCTCTGACCCACTGTGCAGGTGAGTGACCCAATCTGGCAGGATTTACCCCCTTCTCTGACTCACTGAGCAGGTGAGTGACCCAATCTGGCAGGATTTACCCCTTCTCTGACTCACTGTGCAGGTCAGTGACCCAATCTGGCAGGATTTACGCCCTTCACTGACCCACTGAGCAGGTCAGTGACACAGCTTCACCTCTGTTGGCTTCTCAGGTCATGTCCATGCCCACAGAGGTAGGTCCCTGGCAGGTGACTGAGGCTGAAGGCCTTGGCCATCCTCCCTGGTGAGGTGCCCTCAGGCTTTGCCCCCTGCCCCAGCAGCTTTGGGTAGCTGACCCCACTCCAGGACACTCCACCTTCAACATGGGTTCCCCCAAGAGGGTCACCAGCACCCCAGGTCATCTGGCAGCACCCATCCTGCACAGCCCAGACAAATCCCTTGACCTGGATCAGAGCCTGTGGCTCCAATCTGCCTCTACTTTCACGTGTGAGTGAACCGAGTCAATAAACCCAGAGAGAAGCACAAACTGGGTGAATAATTTCACTAAGCACACACATCCTGCAGACAGAAATAGTGGGAATGGCTTTCAGAGCCACCCATTCAACCATCCATCCAAACTCAGAGCAATATGCAAGCAATTTCCAGCGAGGCCAGAGCAAAGCCAGGTCATTTTTGATTATTGTTTCAGAGGTGCCGGCTTTCCCTGCTAATTATAGGCTTGCCTCCAGCTAATAGGATTTATGGAAACAAAAGCATTACCAGCACAAACATTGCACAGGGCACAACTGGCACAAGCTGGGAATTTTCCATCCTGAAATGCCAAGGGCTGGATGCTTGAAATGCCAGTGTTATCCAGCCTGAGGTGAGACAGGGTGGTCAGGATTTGTTTTCAATGAATGGCTGGTTTGGCTGTGGGTGTGTATCTGAGGGATCAGATCCATCAGGGACACAGGGTTTCCTTGGCAGGGGAATTATTGAGCATCCCCAGTGCTCATTCCAGCCACCAAGGACTGACTGAAGCCGTGCTGGGAATGGGTGGTTCATGCTCCTGCAGCAGGGAAGTAAAGCAGGGTGAGCTGGCAGGGAGAGTGGGGTGCTGGGGGAGTGGGTCTGATGTTCACAGAGCTTATTGTCAAACCTTCTGGAACTCCTCATCCCACTAATTGGATTAGGGACTCATCTGCATGAATAAATCCCAGAGTAGGCAAGAGGGTAAGCTCAGGGGACCCTGAAAATGCAGTGGTGGTTTGAAAACGTGCAGTGGTGGTTTGATCCTGGGGGTGCTGAGTGCCTGGGGTGAGTTCTGGGGATGCTGCTGGATCAGGCTGGGATGGCTGTGCAGGGGTGGCAGGGCAGAGAGGGCAGCTGAATATGGCCTCAGGCAGGGCCAGCATTTCAGTTCCCATGGGAATTATGGAGCTGGATTGTGGAATCACAGCACGGTTTGGGTTGGAAAGGGCTGTTGAAGGTCATGCAGTTCACCCCTCTGCAGGGAGAAGGGACCAGCCCAGGTTCCTCAGGGGTGTTTGCTCTCCAGCAGCCACCATCCAGTGCTCACTATTCAAGTCTTTATCCCAGAGCATATGGAGGTTGGAAACAACTGGGTCACAAAAAGTCTCTACAGGGACATCCTCAGAGCTGGAGGTTCAAAACCTCCTGTTTAAGTGGCTGCTCCAATCCCATCAGAGAAAACTGGGAAAGGGCAATCAGGTCCCTCCAGCTATTTTTAGGAATTGCCTGAGACTCCATCCAGCAACACCCTGGAGCAGTAGCCAGGGAAGGGGAAAGGTTGCTCCTTGCTTGTTTTCCTTGCGTTTTTCCCCTCCAGCATGTTATTCCTGGCAACCCAGGTTATACAGCTGAAGGGCTGATGTATTTAGGTTTGTTTTCAGGAAATGAACTTCTTGCTTTGCTTCTCAGCTCCCTGAGGAGTTGAAGGTCTTCTGAGGAGGGAGGTTTACATAGAATCTGCAGAGCACAGAGGAACCGACAATGCTCCCTAACCCTGGAGAAACCATGAGCCCTGCCCAGCCATGGGGGGACCATGGGAAGCATCAGACCTGCAGAAGTGAAGGAAACTCTGCCCAGGTCCCAGAGTAAGTGAGAAACAGCAATGAGGAACACTCTCTCTCCATAGCTCACCTGTTCTCTGATGCTCCAGCAAAGCCTCCTGTATTTGTTAATTTCTCTTATATCCCAGGCTGAATTTTGTGCTGTGACTCCTTGCCAGGCCTGTCTGAGATGAGCCCACCATGTCTGTGTGTCGTAGCAGTGAACCAAGAGCTTGCTCTGTAAATTTTTCCTGCCATCACTTGTGTTTGTGCACCAGAGATCAGAGCATCCCCACGGTACAGAGAGATGCTCACAGCTAAATAAACAGGCAGGTGCACAGAACCCCTCTGGCAACATCTTTTACTAAGTTATGAATTGTCTGCCTGGATTTGGAGATGGATTTTTTTTTAATTAGTTGACAGTACAGAGTTATTCACACAGTCTTAAAATCAAATACTCTGTGCAAAAGAGCTCAAGCTCTCCCCACATCCAGAACAGGGAGGGTTTCAGTGAGAAGAGTCGCTGCAGCTGGATTTTGGAGGCACATATTGGAAGTGCAGGGGTGAGGCAGGGGCTGGGATGGGAGTCCCACCCTCCCCTGTGCCTAAACCACTTCTCAGCAAGCAAAATGCTGCGCACCAACCCACCACCCCTCTGGGGAAATTCCCCCAGCCTGGGGCACAGGAGCCAGCCGCAGTGCCCGGGGCACCAGGAGCTGTCCCCGAGGCTGGCAGTGTCCCTGGGATGCGACAGGAATGTCGGTGCTTACCAGCCAGGGGTGCTGAGCCGCTCCCTGCCCGCCTGGTGCTGTCTCAGCGCTGGTGGAGAGGAGGATCCGGGGCTTTGCCTCCCCTCCTCTGTCTGCTGCATCCTCCACAGCCCCTGCTTTTATATATTTGTTATTTATGGAGCACGTGATGACATCCTAAGGAGTTTAGAACTCTGATGAAAGACGGGGAGAGGTGAGAGGCTTTAGGGTGTCAGGCCAGCAAAGGGATCACTTCAGGCTTCTTTCTTTCTTTTTTTTTTTTTTAATTTTTTTTTCCCCTGGCGTGACTGGCTGCAGAGGGATAAAGCATTTAGCTGATTGCTCTGTGGGTTGGGCAGGGAGAGCAGGGGACAGCCAGGAAAGGGAGCACTGTCCTGTTCTGATCCTGACCTCCCCAGCAGCATCAGAGTGGATGAGTTTTGTTTGGGGAAGGATGGGGAGGCTGCCGGTTGTGCCAGGCATGATCATTGCTTGGGCTCGAGCATGGGGGAGTTTCTCAGCTGACTCTTTGTAGGATGGGGAATCAGATCTAAGCTCTCTTGCCCAAGGAGCTTATTCCAAAAACCAAGCATCTCTCCCCCACGCAGCCCTCTGTCCCTGGGAGCTGTTACATAAGAAACTGGACAGGCAGAACCAGCAATGTTTGTCCCCATCAGGGCACGTGTAACAAAAGGGAGATTATCCCAGGCAGGAGCACGATGTTGGCATCATCATTATCACTGGGAACCAGATGCAGCCCTGAAAGAAGCCTGGAGCAGGAGGCAGAGCTGGCTTTGCTCCACTGGAGACATTTCCAGGGCAGCTCTGGACCTGCTTTAGCTTCCAGCCATGGCCAAAATGACCTGGAGCTAAGCCCTTATCTCTCTCTTTTAAGCTTTTTCATTGAATCGAAACAGAAATATGACCCAGCAGCTTTTTGCTCTTCAGAAATGGCATTTTGGAGCAACTCCCAGCCATTAAAACAGCCCAGCAGAGCAGGGGCTGGCCCGTGGCTGGAATATTCAATCAGGGATGCCGCATTCCACAGCCTGCCTCTTCCTGCTCCCACACAGCTGCGGAGGGTCAACAGCTCCATTAAATTAGAGCCTCAGCAGTGTGCCCAGATTTGCATATTTAGCAGCTCTCTCAGCATCTTCAAAGAGCCCCGAGCATCGCTGCGGCCCCGCAGCCGGGCCGGTCCCTCTGCTGCAGAAGCCGGGGGAAGGCAGCGATTATCGCCGGGCAGGGCTGGCTGCGAGGGGCCACATGTGGGAGGCAGATGAATCACGGTTTGCCCCCCTCCCTGTGCAGGGATTGGGAGCGGAGCCGTGCTCGGGCAGCTCAGGGGCTCCTCAGCCCCGCCGAGCCCCATTATCCCGGTGCTCAGTGCATTAAGCGGCTTGCGGTGTCTGCAGCCCCGCTGTGAGGCAGGGTCTGCCCTCACGGGATGCAGATGGCACCGGGATCCTTCCCCGTGTGACGCCGCTGGAGAGGTTTCTCCCTCAGACTCACGTAATTGCATAATTCCCAGGCTGGGCGCTGTTTACATCCCTGCTCAGCGCCTTCCTCTGGCTCGGCCATCGGGACCCACTTTTCCAAAGGGGTGATGCTTTTGTCCTGGCAATGACCTAGCAGCAGGGCTCTGCACTTTGGCATTGCTGCAGGGTCAGCTGGGGGCTCTGATTTCCTTCTCAGCACCTCCTTCCTTTTCATCACTCAGTGCTGGTGCTTGTTGTTGCTGTAACTTCCCAGCAGGACGTGGCTCTTTGGACATACTCACTATTCCCAGCGTTTTCCAGGTTGCCCTCATGCTGCTTCTACCTCCCAATGCTCCCTCTCCAGCTGCCAGGAGTGGTTTGAATCCACCAGCAGCTCCTGAGGAGCCAGCATGGTTCCAGCCCTTCCTCTGGAGCAGGACATCGTGGTTTAGGAACCTGCCAGCTGCTGCTCTTTCAAAATATCAACACAGGGCTCTGAACAGGCCCTGGAGGGGCCACTTCTCTGTGCTCTGAGGTGTTTATATATGTGTATCTATAATATCAATAACATGCAAATATACATGTGTATGTCTTCCCTTTGGCATATTCCCTTTGGCCCATCAGTGGTGGGACTGATTCTCCCCACAGATGCTCTCAGGGAGCTGGGGAAGGGATGAAAGGATGAAGGGATGATACTCACAGCTTTTTTGGGTTCTCAGCAATGGTTAGGTGAACAGGCTTTGAACTGCGGCTTTGACCCGCAGTAAACATGTGCCTTTGTGTCACAGATACATTTTATGAAAAAAATCCTTTCCTTAGGATTTTTCCTCCTGAGAAGCTGAGAGGCCTCAGGAGCAAAATGTAAACAATGATTATCTGCTGCTGTGGAATGCAACAGGTGCATCTGTGATTGGTCTCATATGGTTGTTTCTAATTAATGGCCAGTCATAGCCAAGCTGGCTCAGACTCTCTGTCTGAGCCACAAGCCTTTGTTATCATTCTTTCTTTTTCTATTCTTAGCTAGCCTTCTGATGAAATCCTTTCTTCTATCCTTTTAGTATAGTTTTAATATAATACATATCATAAAATAATAAATCAAGCCTTCTGAAACATGGAGTCAGATCCTCATCTCTTCCCTCACCCCCAGACCCCCATGAACACTGTCACACCTTTGCAGGCCTGGTGTATCTTGCTGCTTTTCTGCCTTTGAGGAAGGAGAACAAACAAGTCTGGCAGATGCTTTTGGCCAAAAGCAGGAGACAGGTGCCAGGAGCCAGCCAGGACCTCTTTAGCCCTCCCTGGAGCACCGCAGTGCTGCTGATTAACCTGCTCTCCTGTCTGTGAGCTGGGTTTGTAACTAGGTCACAGCCACTCGTGGCACAGTCCTGGGGGAAGGGGGTCAGTGGGGGCTGCAGGAGCCCCTCTGGGAGGAGAGGGCTGGGCAGGTGGGAAGGAGCCCAGCAGTGGCAGCCCCACCCTCCAGGCCCAGCCCTCCAAGCAGTTTGGAGCCAGTGTGGCTTTGGGAAGAGGAGGTTCCAGCAGCCTGGCAATTTTTGGGGCATCCTGCTGCTTACAGGATCTGTCCTGTCCCCAGCCCTAACCCTGGCACATGCTGCTGGGAGCCAGGGTGACCCTGGACATGGTGGGGACCAGATGCCACCCACGGGGAAGAAAAACCCTGGAGGGCAAGGCTGAGCCTGGAGCAAGGCCATTGGGAGAGTTCTGAGCTCTAGGTCTCAGTGAAAAGGGAGAGAGGAGGGAGAGGAGGAGGATCGTGCTCACAGGAGCTGCTCATGCACAAGGTGATGCTGCTCTGAGTTTTCTGTAGCAGTGTTTGATCAGGGCAGCACAGCCAGAGGGGGAAGGGCTGGGTGATCACGATTCCTGCAGGATCACAAAATGCCTTGAGGTGGAAGGGATTTCACAGAGCATCTCCTTCCCTGCCCAGCCAGCCTCCAGAGGCTCTCTGGGATCACAGAGACAGGATGAGGGATTGCCATACGCTGCATCACTCGCTCACATTTCTGTTCCCTGATGTTAATGGGGGCACAGGGACTCCTGCTGAGCGTGATGATGAAGATAAACCCCCAGCTCTCCCTGGGGGAGGGTCTGCACGCATTCCCTGTGACACCAGCTGTTCTGAAAGGCCTTTCCTGAAGGCACCAGCTCTTCCCAGCAGGGAAAGGACAGGAGCTCTGTGCATCTGCAAAGCAAAAGAGGGAAACACGGGGAGGATTGGCCAAGGAGGGGCTGCAGAGAGGAGAAGGGGGGGATGGAGTGCTCACCTGCACCTGAGGGCTGAGCAGAGGGGATGGAGAGCTCACCTGCACCTGAGCATGGAGCAGGGGGGATTCAGAGCTCACCTGTACCTGAAGGCTGAGCAGAGGGGATGGAGTGCTCACCTGCACCTGAGCACAGAGCAGGGGAAGGTTCAGTGCTCACCTGCACCTGAGGGCTGAGCACGGGATGTTCAGAGCTCACCTGCACCTGAAGGCTGAGCAGGGGGGACGGAGTGCTCCCCTGCACCTGAGCACGGAGAAGGGCGTGGGGGGTGTCAGCTCTCACCTGCACCTGTACTGAGCAAGGGGGGGTTCAGTGCTCACCTGTACCTGAGCACGGAGCGGGGGAGGGGGGGGTGTTCAGTGCCCACCTGCACCACCTGCACCTGAGGGCTGAGCAAGGGGGGGATTCAGTGCTCACCTGTACCTGAGCACGGAGCGGGGGGGGGGGGGGTTCAGCCCTCACCTGTACCTGAGTACGGCGCACGGGGGGTGCTCATGCTTACCTGTACCTGAGCATGGGGTGTTCAGGGCTCACCTGTACCTGAGCATGGGGGGTTCAGCGCTCACCTGTACCTGAGCATGGGGGGTTCAGCACTCACCTGCACCCGAGCGCGGAGCCCTCAGCCCGGCCGCAGCCGCGGGGCTCCGAGCGGCGCTGCTGCCCTGGGGAGCCCCGGGCCGGTGTCGCCGCACCGGGAGGCGACAGCCCACGAGGTGGCACCAGAGCCCCGCCGGCCGCAGCCCGGCACCGGCACCGAGCGGGAACCCACCGGGCACCTGGCACCCTCCGGGATCCCCAGGGCACATCCCGGCACCCAGCGGGCATTCCAGGCCTTGTGGGCATCCCCAGCACCCAGCAGACATCCTGGTGCCCTGCTGGCATCCTTGGCACTGCCACGCCTCCCTGTATCCTGGGGTACCTCCAGTACCTGGCAGCCCCCCCAGCACCCTGTGGGCACCCCAGCACCTGCCCCTGAAACCCTGAGCAAAGAGAGCCTGGGAGACACCCAGGGAGGAAGGGCAGGGCTTGCTTTTCAGCAGTAGATAGATAGATAAGGGCTATCCTGGGTACCCCAGCACCTGCTGGGCATCTTGGCACCCTCTGGGCATTGTCACACACCCTCTGGGCATTGTCACACACCCTCTGGGCGGCAGTAGCTCAGCGGGGAGATGCTGGTGATCTAACCGAAGTGCCATAAGGTGGTTAGATCACAGGCACAGCTTGGTTCCAGGGAGGATGTTCTCCTGCAGAGTAAAGGCCATCCCTTCCCAAAACAGCCTCCCCAGCAAGAATTGTCCCTGAACTGGGCAGGGAGGCCGCTTGGCATGTGGCACTTTGTGTGTTTTGCTGGGTGGTGTGGACTTGCAGAGGTGCCTTGTCAGGACCCAGAACATCCCTCTGTCTGTCCAGGATGGCCAAGACCCTGCCAGGGGGCTCAGAGACCCTGGCACAGAGCCCAAAATGCCTGTGGTTTGATTATGACCCATGGAGCAAATTACCAACCTTAGACGAAGATCATCAAGCCATCACAAATTAAGTACAATGACAGTGAATTTATCACAAGGTGGAAAAGTAGATTTTGGGTTTTTTTAGAATGGGGGTTCAGGGGGCAAGATGGAGAGATCTGGGCATGTCCAGCCTTTCTCCTTCTTCTTCTTGGCCTCCATCTTCTGGTGTAATGTTGGCACTTTGGGATTGGTTTAGAGTAGAAGCTCACTGTCTAACATAGGTGAAAGGTATTGGGAAGTAATTGTAAACATTGTACACGTAGTTTTTATTATAACACCGCCCCAGGGGCAGGCAAAATGCCTCTGACTGTCTTGTTGAGCAGACCTCAGCAGGCCAGGAAAAAGAATTTTACAGATAAGATACAATGAACAACCTTGAGACCAAGAAATGAAGAGCCCTGACTCCTTCTTCAAGCGCCAGGCTGGGAAAAGAGACTTTCCAACTTTTCTTGGGGTCACTCTGACCAGCTAGAGAGATCTCACCAGTGCCTCAGTGGACATCTGGATAGTGCTGTTAAACGGGAGAGGCTCATTTTGACACCCAGGCACTGTAAAATCTGCAGCCCGTCAGTGCTGTGACAGCCAAGGCCCTGGGCTGTTGTGCCCTAAAAAAAGCAATCAGTCCTCCTTCAGTGGCACTTCCTGATGGAAGCATATCAGAGCTCCAGCAGGGATCAGAGTGCAAAAACACACCCAGCTAACGAGCAAACAGCCCTGACGTGTCCCCATTACAGTGCCCCTGCCGTGAGCCCCGTCAGGGGTATAATGTGATTGTTTTCCTGGCTATTTGTGGCTACCTGAAACCCCACCACTGCTCTTCAGCACATAATAGCCCTGAAGAGGGACAGTTTCCATCTCCACACATGATTGTGCCCATTACTGTATCTATATTTTATTAGTGGCTGTTGCAATGTACATTAAGGAGATGATGAGGAGCATCGCTGTGCTGGATAAAGCTCTGCTTTGAAACCTCGAGGAGACACGGCATCAGAGTAAATGAAGCCAAAGGGCACCTTCTGCCTTTGAGAAAGGCCTGATTCTGCTTCCACAAAGGCACAATTCTTCCTGGCTGCAGAGGGAGAGGGGCTGGAACCTTGTCCACAGCTCCAGGTGGGCTGGATGAATGTTCTGGGGGGATGTGTCACACCCTCCCCTCTAGCACAGCGATGCTCAGAGGGTGAAATCCTCAGGGTGAAATCCTCAGGGTGAAATCCAGAGGGAGAAATCCAGAGGCACTCGTGCTCTGGATGCTGCCTATCAACCCTCCAGCTTGCCCACAGAGGTCAGGGCACGTGGATGCAGCTCTGTATTCCCATGAGCACATCTCTGGAAACAGCTGCAATCCCACAGCAGCACTGAGCGGATATTTAAACTGCCTTTCCCTGTGGGCCATGCTGCTATTTAGCCACCCAATGGTCCCTTTTAGCTCTATTCTGTTTCTTATCCCTGGGGTTGAAGCCAAAACTGCTCCAGCAAGGAATCACATTAACACTCTGCCTTTCTCATTAACAGGATGCTGTGGGGAGTGATTAAATGCTGGAGGCTGGCCTGGGAGCAGACAGGGAATGGAGGGGTTCCCTCCCTGTTTTGGAGGCAGGACAGGGGTAGTTTGTACCTCTCCATCCCTCTGAGCGTCCTGCTGCCCTGCCAGCCTCGCCCAGGGTAGTGAGGAGCTGTGCAGAGCTCCCAGCGCCCCCATCACCCACACTCTGCCTGCCCAGCCCCTTCTCAGCTGCTGCCCAGGGCTTTAGGGCCATTTGCAAGATTGGAAAACCCCAATCTTGAGGAGAGGCTTCCAGAATTTAGGAGGTGAGCACGGGCAGACCTTCATCCTGGTTGCTTTTCCTAAGAGGAGAAACCTTGGAGGGTGGATTTGCATCAGCCAAAGCCAGCTGGTTGATCCAGCCAAGGCAGAGCAGGCTGGGAGGGAGAGGACAGGAGGGAAAACACTGCTCTGCTGCTCCTGGGGTCTTTTCTGCAAGAGGACAAATTAGGCCGAGGATTTCAGGCATTTTCTCGATATTCAAGCCAGCGCTGCACAGGCAGGAAGGTCTAGGGAGGGAAGAGGCAGGATGTGCTGTGGTAAAAGATAGCCAGTGAAGGCTATTTTAGATTCCCTTAGTCCTTTGCCTGCCAGAGCAGCAGGACCTGCTCAAAAAAACTTTTCTGTTTACAAAATCTCTGCAGACTGAGGGGAAAAATCCTTCGAGTCAACGAAGCCAAATATTCTGCTCATTTGCACACCCTAATGAGGGCTTCTAGGAGCCATGAAAAGCGAGAGCAGGCTTTGATGTCAGCTGGAGAGCTGTGCCCAGTGCCAGGATGGACACCCGGCTGTGCCAGGCAGAGGGGTCTGTGGGCAGCACAGGGGAGCAGGGGGGGATGCAGGGCAGCCCCCAGCGACTGAGAATTGGGGGATGGTGCAGGGTCCCCCATCCCTGGGGCTCAGGGACAATGCAGGGCAGGGTCCCCCCATCCCTGGGGCTCAGGGACAATGCAGTGCAGCCCCTCCATCTCCGGGGACCAGGGGCTGATGCAGTGCAGGTTCCTCCATCCCTGGGGACGATGCACCCCAATCCCTGGGGTTCATGGGATGGTGCAGCAGAGCCCCCCATACCCGGCGATCAGAGGGTGATGCAGCACAGCCCCCCATCCCTGGGGATGATGATGCAATCCTCCCCATCCTTGGGGATGATGCAGAGCAGCCCCACACCCCTGGGAGTCAGAGAACGATGCAGTGCGGCCCCCCCCACCCTTTCCCGGGGATCAGAGAACGATGCTGTGCAGCCCCCCATCCATGAGGATGATGATGCTGTGCAGCCCCCCATCCGCGGGGATGATGATGCAGAGTAGCCCCTCATCCCTGAGGATGATGATGCAATCCCTCACATCCTTGAGGATGATGCAAGCAGCTCCACACCCCGGGGGGTCAGAGGAGGATGCAGCCCCCCATTCCTGGGGGTGATGATGCAATCCCCCGTTCCCGGCGATCAGCAGACGGTGCCGCCCCCCCGCCCCGGGGCCGGTAACGCAGCGCAGCCCCCTGGCCCCGCCCCGGTCCCGCCCCCAGCCCCGGGTCCGCCCCGCCCCGGTCCCTCCCGCCGTCCCGCCCCGCCCTCTGTGGGCGTGGTCTGCGGTCGCTGTGGGCGTGTCCGCCTCTGGCCCCGCCCCTGGGCCGTTACTTGCCGCCCCTCCCCTGCCCTCCCCCTCCTGCCGGCCGCGCGCTCCCGCTCACCGGCGCCATGGCGGAACAGCCCGAGGAGGGGGCACCGGCACCGCCGGCACCGGCACCCCCGGCTCCCCCCGCCGCGCTGCCCCTCTCCGCCCCGCCGGGCGGCTCCCAGCGCCTCCTGTTCTCCCACGACCTGGTGTCGGGCCGCTACCGCGGCTCCGTGCGCTTCGGCCTGGTGCGCCTCATCCACGGCGAGGACTCGGAGGAGGACTCTGAGGAGGGCGGGCGCGGGGCCGCGGCCGGCGGCGCCGCCAGCTCGGGCGGCTCCGAGTCGGGAGGCCCCGGGGCCGGCGGGGAGGAGGGCCGCGCCAGCCCGCTGCGGCGGGGCTACGTGCGGGTGCAGTGGTACCCGGAGGGCATCAAGCAGCACGTCAAGGAGACCAAGGTAACCGGGGCGGGGGGCGGCCTGCACGGGCACGGGGCCCTCCCCGGGGGGCTGCCGCCGGTTGCACGACCGGGGCGCCGCCTTGGAGGCCTCCCGGGGCAGGGCCTGCACGGCCTGCGGGGCTGCGGGCTCGGGGCGTTGGAGGCTCCCGAGGCGGAGGTTGCTGCCCCGTTTCCCCCGTGCCGCGAGCAGCCGGGGCGGGGAAGGGGACGGTGTTGTCCGGGGTGTGAAATCCCGTTCCTTCCCTTCAGCACGCTCCCTCTGGCAGCCCAGCATGGATGCTGCCGCTGCCTTGCGCTGATGGCAGAGCACGGCTGCTCTGTGGGGCGCTGGGGCTCGCTGGTATAAGGAGAAGCGGGCCTGTGAAGGTGATTTGAGCGAACTTCCAGTCAGCTCTCACTTCTGGAGTTGTAGGCCAGTGTCTCAGCCTTTATTGAGCAGTGTCGTCAGCGCCTGTTCTAGGGGAGTCAGCAGCTGAGCAGGGAAACCACCCCTGGATAAAGATTCCAGCAGGAAACAAACACGGTTTGGATCTGCCCTTGTTTACGTGAGCATTTACCCCTTGCTAATGAGTTGCACGGAAATCTGTGCAACCTAATTATATCTGCCGAGCCACAAGGTGTAGGTCTGCCTTGGAATATTATCCCCACTTGCCAAAGTTGGTGTGGCCTGGGGTTTCAGCCCAGGCTGACTGACAGTTCCGAGACAAAAGCGGGCGAGGGGGGCACTGTGATAGAGCACAAAGGGGCTGCCAGGGATGGGCGTTGCACTGAGCAGAGCGAGTGCCTGCACTGTCCCTGCAGGCTCCCCCTGCTCCTCTGGGCTGGCAGGGAAAGCAGGAGGCTTCTGCAGAACTGTCTGCTTTGCTGGCCCAGAAACAGCCCCACACCTGCAGGAAAGAGGCGAGACTGGGAGGAAGAAAGGTGTGTTGCAGTCTTAAAGGCATCGCTAGGATTGCCAGTGCTACAGAATGAGCTAAATTTAGGTGGTAGTGTCATTAGACACGTGACTGCTTGGAGATAAGGAAAACGAAAACAGGTATTCTGAAAAGATACTGCCATGTTATGTATCTCTACCTTAAAAAGAAACCCACCTCTTTTTCTCTAGAAAAACTCCATAATTCAATCACTGCAACCTTCCAGTAAAATCTTCATGTGTTGTTGCAGCAAAAATTTGTCCCAAGTTGAGTTTGGTTTTCACAGCATCTAAACAAAACCACTTCCATTTGGGTGAGTAAACACGGATTTAGTTGGTGCTGTTGGGTTCCTAAATCCAGAAGTGTTAGCTCTGACTTCAGTCACTTGGTAGCTGCACCCATTGCAGTGTTAGAAAAAGCTGGACTGAGGAGGATCCGAAATCAAAGACACTTATGTAAATAAACAGTCTGTCTGTTTTCCCTTTTAGTGCTGCTGCCCTGGTGTAGGTGCCTTTACCACTCGGGTAATGGACCCTGGGGAGAAGTTTCCTGAGTGCTAGAGAAATTTAGGTGTACTTGTATTGATTTTTTTTCTTTTTTCTGGAAAGCTGCCCACTAACCAAATGGAGAGGCATTGTGTACAGTCTGCACTGCAGTTTGGGGTTGCTGAAAACAAACCTGACGCCGCTGGAAACACGCAGTGGGACTGATCATGGTTTTGTGTTTATAATTGGGTTTTTTTAGCTGTCTGCTAACCCAGCCTCTTTTGGGTTCCACTGATGTGTGAGAACCAGCCAGGTAAGCCTGACAAGCTTGTCATTGTCCATGCTGGCACAAACCACAGGCATTTTATGGTTATCCTGGGTCTAAGGCTTGTTGGCTTTTTGGTGCTGTTGCCTGCTGGTACATCTTTGGCTGTGAAAGTCTTGTTTGATGTCCCTAAAACATTAACCTGTCCTGGTGCCAGCTCAGCCCTGGGCTCCAGAGGATGCTTGTTGCACTCTTTTATTTCCCTTAAATCTGAAAAGGGCAGAGGGTAAAGGTGCTCTTGGGGCCAGGGCTTTTGTGCCTATTTAGTGTATGAGATCCTGATTCCACACAGAAGGCTGTCTGTCTGTCTGTCTGCCTTCTGTTTGTCAGGTGCTTCAGGATCTGGGAATTCTGGTGTGTGTGTATTGGATAGAGTGAGTGTTGTAACCAAGGGAGAATTAATGCTGTTGGAAATTTTGACTCCAGTGAAACAGCACCTTTGGCTTTCAGTGCAAAGGTCAGAAAGCAGTGCAAAGGTCAAAGGCACCTAATTAATAATCCTTGAGCTTTCCTGTCTTTTCTTGGACAGTTTGGGGTTTGTTCTTGGACATTAATTTTTGCTGTTGCTTCTGGAAGTTTAACACTTGCTGTTGCTTTTTCAAGTGGCAGAATGCACACAATTACTGATATTAGTCAGTAATAGAAACTTTCTCTTGAGATAGAGCTTAGCAGTTGGTGCAAAGCCCCACCAGCTCCTCCAAGAATTGGGCATGTGAGCACATTCCTGCCTTTGGTTCCCCTGTTGATAGTCATTAGCAGCATAACAATGATGAGAATAAAAAGAGCCAGGATTTCTCTCTCTGGCTTCAAGTGCTCCTTTTCTGTTCTCCATGGCCATACCACCTATTTAAGACACTGGGAAATCACTGTTGCTGAGTGTTGTAAAACCTAAGCAGACCTGGAAGGAGAAAGCTTCCCTTTCCAAACATATTTGCCATCCATGTCTTGTCTGACCCAACAAATCTGCAGAGCAGTTCCTCTGGGTGGCTAAAGCCATATCTGTGGAGGTAATTTGGAAAGCAGGTTTAGAAGCACTATGAGTTGCTGTGAACACCTGATGCTTTTTTAAATAAATTATCAGGAGTTCTTGGGACCCAGCTGAATTTTAATTTCAGGATCTCTCTGCTGTAATTCAGCATTCCTGCTGCACACTTGAGCTGCCTTTGGGAACTTTATGGGAATGCTTGAACATACTAGGTGTTAGTCAGGTTCTGGGGATTTAAAATGCTGCTGCCTCTCCCCTGAAAGCCTCAGAGCTCTCTGTGACCTTTCATTTTCATAAAGCCTGGGCAAGGCAGATCAGCCTCTTGTGCAGCTGGGGGAAATGGAAAGTGCAGGTGTTGTGTTTCAGCACCTTATCTGAAGGCCTTCAGGCAGCCAGGCCTCCCCAGCTCCCTGTGCCTCCCTCTGGGAGTGAGGGCTTGGTGATGCTGGGATACCCTGGCAGTGAGGGTGATGTCCAGGGACCATTGCAGGACCCCAGGTTTGCTCTAAGAGTCCAGGTGCAATTTTAAAAAAAGTTTTTCACAGCCTTTTTTGTAAGGTCCAGATTATGATTTAGTTTGGATGACTCTCTTCCCTCATTCAGCTTTGCTTTGGAAACAGATTCAAACTCCTCAGACATAAGGTGGTGGCTGATAAACTCATTATCTGGAAATTATCTGATGTTATCTCCAAAAGACTCTCCATGAATTCAGCTCTGCTTCATCCCACACAGACCTTCTGTTCTTTTCTACCCTTTGCTCCTGTAATTTCCTGACCTCAGATATTGGGTCATGGATCTAATACAAGGTCACAGGAGGAGTTTCTGAAGATCCTCCAGGTCTGTGTTTGTCCATTCAGAGCCACTCTGAGCCCTCACTGCTGGGATCCCAGCCCACCAGCATGTGCCCTTCAGATGTTAATCCTGGCTGGTGACTCTGCAACTTATTTACAACTGAGGCATGAAAACAGCCTTAAAAATCTTGCATCTTCAAACCTGCTGAGGTGTCAGCCAGCTGGAGGTGCAGTGTGGGTACATTGAAGGGAGAGAGCAGGATCCTTTTTGGGGCTGTGAGGAAATGCTGGCCATAAAGCCAAACTCTGGTTTTGTTGCAGCACACAAATCCCATGCCCATAAACTATTAACAGAGGGTTTTACTGCGTGAGGAAGCTGTATCTAACCCTCTTCTTGCATCTGACATTTCAGTTACTCTCCCAGGGGGGTTCTTTGAAACCACCTGATGTTTGTAGCTGTTAGAGACAGAAGAGAAAAGGCTTACTGGAATTTTTGCAGTTCTGCATAATATCGAACCAATTAATGTGTGACCTTTCTATCCTGTGGGTATCCATTGCAAGGTTAGGTACCCTTGGGTCAATTCCCCATTTTACTTTGATTTGTTTGGCTCTTGTGATCTAGACTTGGGGATCATCATTAATATTTTACTGCAAAAGTGGAATCAGGCACAATTCACAGTGTGGAAGTCTCAGGAGTACTAAATATTGTACATTGTTACTGCTCTGTGTGCTGTGTGCAGAGTGAATTGGTAATTCAGGAGTTGAAAGTGGCCATCTGGGCTAAGCCATTTATTATAATTATTCCAAATGTAGACAGCAGTGTTATTTTTAAAATGAGTGAAACCTGTCCTCAAGCAAGCAGTGTTGGTGATGTGCTCTCTTCCAAGGTGTGCTCCCTTTCAGTGTGCTGCTGTAGCTTAAAAAAAAAAACCCAAACTAAATTAGTAATGCTTTTAGGACTAGTAAACAAACTAATGTGCACTAAAAGCTTTAGAAGGAATCAATCGATGCCCGTGACAGGCTCTGAAATACCTGTGTGGGTGAGACATTCTGCTGCAGCTTTCTCATACAAATTTATTTGCTGCTGTGATGCAGCTCCAGTGCAGACTTTGGCAAAAAAAAAGAGACTTTAGGCAATTTTATAAAGTTTCTTTTTTGGCTGAAGATTCTTTATTGAAGTTAAATAGCAGCAGCTTTGACAAATGGTTTTTGGGACAAAGTCTTGCTTGCCTATGGCAGCTGTCCTTAGCTCCTCTCCTCTCTTCAGAGGAAAGGCATTATTTTTAATGTTCAACATCTGTGTTGGTGTGGGAAATAATTGGTGTTTGGAAAGCTAAAAGCCTCTCCTCCTTTGACTGTTTAATTGCTTGGGGGATTTCAGAGGCTCAGAAGGTGATGACACCTTCAAATGCTACTTAGGAAAACCCTGCCTCATTTTTTCCATTCTGCTGTTACCTCCCACCATGTGCAGGGTCTTTGCCCAAAGGGACCTGTGTTTAGGTCATCCTGAGCACAGGAGCTGATCATTGAGCTGAAATCCTTGTGCTTCCTTTTGAGGTTGGCAGTCCTGACTTTTCCTGGAACTGAGATGTGAGATGATGGCTCAGCTTCTGCGTTTTACATATTTCTGCAGAGAACTTGACCTGTAACTCAGCTCAGGCTCTACTTTGTGTAGCTGATGTGTTCCATTCCTGAGACCTTTAGACCTGTGACAAAGTATGAGAATGCTGACTCCTAGGGGAAAAAAAAACAAACCTGGAGGGAGGCTCCATGGTAATGTTTGGGCTTTCTTCCATTTGCTTTTAGGCTGCTCAATAGAAATGTGCATATTTATGTCTGAATCAAAAATATTCTGCTAACTTGAATTTGTGAAGTTAAGCAAAAGTGAGTTTTTCTTAGTGACAATATCCTACCTAGAACTGGGATAGGGTTATTTCTTTCAGAATGTTAAATGTTTCTGTGAAGGGAGCAGGAAACTTTGAGGGGTAATGATTGTTAGGGGTGATTAAAAACATAAAATACTATGAACAGCATGTGATTTTGACAGTAAAGATGCTGGGGATTGCTGGTTACTGTAATAGCTGCAGCACTTTCAGATGTGCCTGAGTTTCAAGTTGACAGGTGTCTTTTTAGCTTTAATGCTGTTTCTGGTGTGTGCTGACTGAATTTCAGAAGATCCTGTGCCTGTGGTGGTGCAAAGTACAGCCAGCCCAGCTTGGTGCAGTTGGAGACACATTTCTGGATAGAAAGCATCTCCTCCTGTGCATTCAGGGTTATTGTTACCTCCCATGTGTCTGACTGCACATCTGGCCAAAAGCAAGGGCTGCAGTCGTGCCTGCTGTGCTTTCTGCACTTGGACCAGGCCATGGAATAAACACAAGAGGAAATTGTGAACATTTACTGGGCTCAAATCTTTGTGGGTGATGTAGATGGAAACTAATATTGTAGTGCTGGATGTGGATTTGGTTACTGTGTTGGATGTGTGTGTGTGCAGGAGAGGTAAGGGGAAGGACAGGTGATGTTGTCTTTCTTTTCTGCCCTTAATTGTATTAGGATTTAGAGCAACTTAAATGGAGAGGCAGATCCACTAAGTACCTGCAGATGGAATTTCTTCCTCTCACAGGATGACCTGTAGGTCGAGGCCAAAACCATGGGTTGAGAGTGGGCAGATTTGAAGGCTAAGAAATCTGTACCTCTGTACATGTTTTGGATTGCTTTTTGAAGACATGGCATCACTTTTATGCTTTGTGCCCTCTCCATCAGTCAGGTGCAGGTTGTACCAGAGAAGCTCTGACTGCAGGGAGGTGCAGCTCAGTTCAGGTTACTGGGAAGATTTTGGCTAAATAGCATTGATGTTTCTCTGCTGTGAGATAGGAGTGTGGATCTGCTGACCTGCTGGTCTAAAATTTAACAAATTAATAGTTAATGTGTGGAAGTGGTGTCTTAGACATCTTGATGAGCCTCTGTAGTTTTGGTGGATTTTTTGGGTTTGCTTGCTGTGTTAGCTGCTGCCATACAGGTTGCTTGGGTATACAAGGTGGAAGCCAAGATAGAAAATGCTTTTTGTGCACATATGCTGAGATCTTGAAAGTGGGACACATCAAGCTACACCATAAATAATCTGTCCAGTTTTTCAAAGAGTTTGAACAACCAGCTCCCTGATGATGTATGTTGGATGCTCTAGGTAGGTAGGCTTCTTTGAGATTGCAGAGCTGGTTTTTTCCATGCTTTTGCCATTGTGTTTAAAATCATGACTTCTGTTTCTTTCCTCAACAGCTGCTGCTGTCTGTGTGGAGGCTGTGGGCAGGAGGTGACACCAAGGACTGGCAGCAGAGCAGGCCAGGAGAGGACACAGGAGCCCTTGGTGTCTCACTGTAGCTTCCAGGCCAGGAAAAATTCAATTCACAGGAGTACATTAGGGACAAGGAAACCATGCTCAGCTTGCATTTGCAGTGGTATCACTTCACAGCCTCTGGTTACAGCCTCTTGAGTTGAAGAGAAGCTGCACAGCCATAGCCTTGGTCCATTAAGCAGGATTGGTTTTGTACAATGAAACTGCAGCAGAACCGTGTGGTTCTGTATTCAGCACACATCACACACACTCTCAGTGCTTTGCTCTTGTGCTGCCTGTAAAACTTTGAGCTTTTCTGCTTGTGAGGGGTTTGGAGACAGACAAGTGAAGAGGGCTATTTAATCACCAGCTGCAAAGATGAGGAGCTTAAGGCTTTAAACTATTTTTCTTAGCCTGGAGCTGGGAGTTCTGGTACCTTATTCCTGTGGAAGTGACTGGGTACAGTTGTCATTTGTCAGTGGATGATGAATCTTCTGCTTAGTAAAATACACTAATAGGGTGAGCTGGAATTAGTTCCATCATGACTGATTTATTTTTTTACCTACTTTTGAAAGGATAGAACTTCTTTGAAAATAAAAGAACTTTACATATGAAACATTTGGGTGTAAAAAACGATGCTGCTTTTCTGCTGATAAAGGATACTTAGCAAATAAGTAGCACTTTTCATCTTCAAAGCATTTCCTGGGCTCTGATGTGGCAGTGGGTGTTGGAAAGGTGACAGAATCTCTCCCCTTAGGTGACTCTGGGTAAGACAGGCAGCATTAGTGCTGCCAGGTGGTGTTTTCCTGCTGTGTGCTCTGTGCTTTCTCTATTTGACCATTTCCAGGGCTCAAGAGCATGACCTGGCTGCTCAGTGGAAAAACTTTTTGACACTTCTCAGAGTAGTTACAGCTAGAGATTTGTCTGGGAAAATTACTTTGAGGCAGAGCCACAATACACTGGTTATTTGGTCTGTGTGTGAAATTGGATGCTGGGGAACTCACCATTTGGCACTGAGTAACTCAAGTTTGATTTGGTTTCACTTCTGTGAGGAGCTAAACTGAGTAACCCAGTACTTTAAAAGTTAGTTTAGGTGGAAATCTAGTGAGCTGGGGGTTTTGCAAGGCTGGATGAAAAGTGTAGTCAGTGAGGAACAGCCAAGATTTACTCTGAAGTTAATTCATAGTGGTGTTTGTAGAATCAAGTGGGTGTTTCAGACCTCTTGGCTCAAGATGTGTTGCTAGAGAACTGGTCCTAGATCTCAGTCCTCAGTGAAATTGTTGGCAGCAGCTATACAGAAACAGTTGGAGCTTTAGTAGTACTGATCACCCAGAAGCCTTTGTATTTTGTTTATCCTCATGGCACTAAAATGGCTTTTCTGCTTTCCTGCTGCTGGACAGGGGTTGGGGGTGTCAGAGTGTGAGGGGCTCTGCCCATCCCAAGAGTCCAGTGCTGCCTCTGCTCTCTGCCCTCACATCTTTGCTTTTCAGTATTTGGAGTGAGTGTGCACAGAGCACTGCTTCATATTTTTGTTGGGAGTTGATGGCATTTCCAGCAAGGCCCTGCTTGTCCTTTGGCTTTGCCCTTCTGTCTGCTTTTGAAGATGAAATTTGGGTTTTTTTCCCCTCTTGGAATGTGGGTTAAGTATCAAATCCAAGTGAATAAATCTCATGACTATTGCAAGTAATATTTATGCTTCCGTTCAGCCTCTGAGTCCAAGTTCCTTGAAACAACATTAGTCTTGAGACAAAATAGCCACATTTCCTAAATTTAGAGTTACTACACAGTTGGATAACTGGCTGGAAATGATACATCATGCATCTCCTCTTCAGATTTGTTTTGTCCTTAGCACATGGAACTTCTGTCAGAAATCTTTTCTCTGTCCTTGTGCTGCAGGTTGAAGTTTTTATGATTTCCCATGCTGTGGTACAGCCTTGTCTAAGTGAACTGTCCATGGGTTCAATTTAAAGCAGAGCAGGGAAGAGGGAGGAATCTCCATCCTTTGTTTAAAACTTGCTTTTGTGTTTTTTCTTAAAGTCTGCAGATGTGGATGATTCATTTGCTTCCTGTAAGGGGTGGTCTGGCCAACATTTCAAGTGTATTTTAAAGGGCTTGGGAAGCTCTTCCTCGTTGTAGTAGTACATAATCACAGAACTTCCTCAACTGTGCATCTCTGTGCATTCCTGAAATACAAGAAAGCAGAGAGCACCCTGTGGAATGCCCCAGCAGGGAAGGTGGCACTGCACAGGAAACACCAGCATTCCTGGCTGCTTAGTTTGGGAAGAAACCTCCTGATGGCTTTCTTAATTCATTCACTGATATTTTTATCACCCTCATGTCAGTGCTGTGGGATCTCACTTTGTGTTAAATTGGACAAGCAGATCCAGAGTGTGTCATTGACTCAGTAACTATTTCAGCCACAACATCTGACTTGCTCAGCTGATTCGGCTTTTTGGTGCTTTTGACTCTGGGGCCAGAAACTTCCTCTGTTTTGTTTTGTGTGGTGATGGGGATTGTGCTGGTACATGATGGAGAAAAATGGCATTTGGTTCACAAATGGAATCTGCCTTGTAATGATAAAGCAAAGTATGGGGTGACTTTATTGTAACAAAATGTGTGCTGGCCAGGAACTCCCTGTGAGCAGCCTGGGCTGGTGCTGCTGAGGGCACCACTGCAGGAGCAGCCTGCTCTGTCTCTTAGAAAAGTTCTATAAAGAGTTAGCTCTGTGCTTTGATTCCTTGCATTAGGAACCTGTGTCAGTCTGCATGAGAAAAGCTGTAATTTCTAGCATAAACATGCAAACAGCTTACACCCATCTCCTTTAGCAAAAAGCAAATGTAACTCCTAAATAGCTGCCTGTCTTTAGAAATGTGCTATTATGTGCTGAAGCACAATTATTTTCTCCCTTTTCACCCTCAGACTGTACATCACCAACTTCCTTCCCAGAGAGGCTCTTTCCCCACTATTTGTGCAACCCTTGTCCACACTTACTCCAGTTCACACTGGGCTTTCTTCATCAGAGTTCACTCTGCCTGCCCTGATCAGCCTCAAGTCCCTTGTTGAATGCTGCCAATCTTTCTTTCCTGAGCCCAAGTGTTAGATGAAAACAATTCCCACACCAGGCACTCTTTGCATTTCACAGGAATATTGTGTGATCTGCTCTCCTGTTTCTTCTTGTGTTGTAGAGCCTAGAGAAAATTTAATTTGTGGAAAATAAATATCACCAATATGGTGATTACTCTGGTCACTTCAATGAATGTGTAAACTCTTTAGTTAGAAGAGTCTTTCTGGTTTTTTTCAGTGTTGACACTCTGAACTTTGGAAGAAATCCAGGCTGAATTCCTGACTCCCTCCTAATTGTGCAGTGTTCTTTTTTCTATTCTCAGTAACACAGTTTAGTACCAAATTGCCATCCACAGGTATTGGCTACCATTTGAAATCTATCTGCTTGTGCACAATGGTTAAAATAATTGTGCTTTGAATTTGCTCTTATTTTAGTGTAGTGAATGCAGCCTGAGTGTTTGTGTTGCACTCATTCCTGTACTCTGCTGTTTAATTGGCACTGGGTGCAAACCCAGCAGAGTGTTCACACCTCAGGTCTCCCTCTCAGGGATGCTTTGCTTTCTTTTGTTAGTGCCCCACAGTTGCTTTCTCTTGAGCTCCAGCAGTCTCTGATTAGCATATGTACAGCCATGCAGGGCAGCTCGCGAGGAAATGCTCTTATCTGAGAGCTCCCAAAGTGAAGCTGCAAAAGGGAATTTTTTTTTTTACCTTTTAGTGGTTGTGCCAGATTGGAAACTGACAGTGCTGGAAACCCAGCCCGTTGGATTTAACAAGCAGTGTTTGTTAATTTGATTTAACAAGCACCATTTGGCCTTGGTCAGTTGGGTAGAGAGGTCTCATCACCCTCCCTACCCCTGATAGTAACCATTGAGTGCACTTTACTGTCCTGCTGTCTGAAAGAACCTGAACTTTCTCTTGTGATAATCTCTTCTAATCTGGCAGTGAGAAGTGCTTGCTGTCAGGAGAGCTGTGATGAGAAATGAAGGGACTGAAAAATCAGCTTTCAAGGTGGTGTTTGCAGGGCAGAACCCATCTCTGTGCTCTGCACCCGTGTCTCTGAGTGAGTGTTGTGCTCTGGTGCTGCTGAGGGCAGCAAACTCAGGGTGGAGAGTTCTTTTCCAGAACTGGGATCTTTGTGGCTGCTTGGTACTGTTTGGGCTAGCAAGCCATTCTAAAAAAGCATTTATAAGCAATCTTAGAACTCGGCTGTGTGTCTCCTTTCTGCTTCTTGATGCTGGAAGAATTTGTGATAGTGGCAGCAAACTGAGCACCCCAGGAGCTGAGGAATCCATGGTAGTTGTTTTGGAAATGATGAAATCAAATTTTTATGAAATGCCAGTTGTTCTTGTTAGTGCTGCTAACTTAGCCCAGCTTTAGCACAGTTCAGGTTGCCTGCCTGTGATCTGCAGGGCTGGCAAGGATTGAATAAAACCTTAAAACAAAAGATGAAGGATTAGAGACAAAATGATATTCAGAGCATCATTGTCCAACCTGTGTATTCAACTGAGCGTGGTGGAAAAAACATCAAGTTGCAAACTGTTGCTAGGGATAATGGCAAAGTCTAAAACACTATTAAATAATTGGTAAGTTGATTCCAATATTTCAACTATAAGCTTTGTAATTTTTCTCTAAAGCAATAAACTCACCCTAAGCAGAGATAAGTGAGGTAATACACAGAATTAGTAGCACATGAGAGATAGGATGGTGATTTAGAACAATGCATCATCAGTTCTCTGAGTACTGTACCATCACCCAGAATCTGCAACAGCTGGCAAGGCTCATTTCACAGTGAGGACCTGGAGAACCTTCCTGGGCAGGGTCTCCAAGTTCACTTCCAAAGGGCTCTTTAATATTTGCTGCCTGGGCTCTTGGCTCAGCTGGTTCCTGCTGTGCTCTAAGAGGATCAGGTGCTGCTGCTGCTGCTGTACACAAAAGTTTGTTGTTGTAGCAGGTTGTTTTTTCAGAACTCTTTCTTTGATTTTGATACCATTTGGCTGCTTCAGAGCTCCTGAAGTATTCCTCCCTTTTATTAGGTTTAGTTTTCTCTCCACACCTGGAGAGACACAAAGACCCTTTGTGTTCACATTTCTTATCTTTGCTATTTTCATTGTTCTCTGAGGATGAAGTTATTCAGGGCAATAGCATGTTCATTGCTCTTGAGAGTGGTCCCTACCCTGTCTGGATGGCTGGCAGGGCATCCATTTGCTCTCTCAATTTTCCAGTTTCATCAGAAAAAGATCCCTAGATATTCTCAAAATGCTTAACTGGTTAATTATGACCTTCTAGCCTGGGAGTGTTGCATCTGAATTGAGGAGTGATGTTGAGCTGTGCTTTTAGGTTTTCCTGCTGGTTTTCCTTTTTCTAGCACGTGAGCTAAAATAACATTTCCCCTTTTCCCCCCCCCCCAATTGCTTTAGGGTGTATAAAATGAAGCAGGATTGTCTGTGTTCTGAGGAAGAGTAAAACAAAGGATGTTTCTTCTGTTCTCATGGAAATGAGGCTCTGGGAGGAACATTGCAAGGTGAGGATGTGCTGTGTGCATACCTTAAGCTTCGTCTCATCCACACAGAGCCTTTGAGCTCATCTCCTGCTTTCAAGAAAACCAGGTACCTGCCACTTGCAGCTCCAGTGTGATTTAGCAAAGTAGCAAATCTTCATTAGAGACCAGCAAGAGCTTTTAATCAGGAATGACAGCATGCAGTCTGTGATTTACACCCAGGCCTCAAGTGATGGGAGAAATCACCCTCCTCAACACCCACCTTGCTATAAATAGCTGTTTTCACTGGGGGCAGGTGCTACTGAAATGTCACTTGGGTGAAATCTGAGTGACATGTTGAGTGTGTGTCTGAGCCAAGAGAGGCATTGTCTTTGCTGGGTGTATTGAAACGTGCAGTGTCTCTGCCAAGAGATGTTGTAATGGTGAGATAGATATCGATCACAGCTACTCTTGAAGTGTTTTGAAACTCTAATACTTCCTTGAATCATCTCAGTGCTCCATTCACAAAAGCTGCTGTTGTTAAAATGTTACACTGTTAGGTTTGTCTTGGTTTTATCCCACCCTATTCTGCCACGGTAGGGATTTTTTTTCAAGAAACTCTATACTTTTTCAGTTCCCTACTTTTCTGCACATCACAAGGGGTTATTTTCTCCCCATTGTTATGAAAAGAAGTGTTGTTTGGGTGCCCAGACAGTTGGTAACATCTGGCAGTCTGCTTTTTGGTGGATTGTTAAGTATCTTCACAGTTCTGTTTTTATAATAGTCCTCTGAAGGAGTGAGCCGTGGTGACTCTCCCAATGGAATATTCATCTGTCACATGCTGTCTCTGCAGTGTTTTGTGGGACTGTACTTCTGACACTGATGGTTCCTGCAAGAGAGGAAAATTAGTTTGTCTTGATCCATCCATTCAGCCCTGGAGTGTTTCTTGAACTTTGTGGAAGGGTCTGAGATGGGTACATGGGGTAGAAGAAAAGTAGGATTTGATTGCAAATTGCCATTATTACAATCATTTTTCAAGATGAACTCTACCAGTCATCACTTGGTCTTGAGATGAGAGCAGCAGCTTCTTTTTAAACTTCATTGATGTCTTTTTTTAAAAGCTACTTTATGGAAAACATCTTTGCTAGATGAAATAGATTTGGGACTTTTGAATTACAGGCTTTGATTTTAAAGCAGACATCAGATCTTCAGGCTGTTCCATTTCAAAAGGTATGTGACACTTCAGTGCTTTAACACTCAGGCTTCTGAGAACCTGGACACCCAAAGCCCATGGAAGTTATCCCTGTTGCCCTGCTTTTGACTGTCAAGGAGGATTTTAGTGCAGAGCCTGTGGGTATTGGCATTGTGGTGACAGTGTGGTCCTGAAAACAATCTGGAGCACGGCTGTGGTGGCAGACTCAAGCACTGATGGGCAAGAGTGCACCACACCTCTGTATAAGGGATTTTTAGTAATTCCTATTTTTGTCTTACCCTGTATCTCAGCCTGGTCTGCTGCCCAGACTGAAAGCTGTAAAGAGCTCTGAATTTGGGGCTGAAGCAGCATGTATGCTGTGCAGAGTGAGGGTGCCTGCTTGCACACAGCTGGGTTTGGGAGATTTGTTTCATTTTTCCCAAGGATGTAGAAGTTTGAGTAGATGAGATGCTGAGC